>NC_070609.1:6787272-7090303 GCF_027172205.1 Podarcis raffonei | reverse complement strand
GTCGCGGGGATTCGAACTGCCGACCTTCTGATTGGCAAGTCCTAGGCTCGGTGGTTTAACGCACAGCGCCACCCGCGTCCCACAGGACCTGGGAGACCGGGGTTCAAATCCTTAGCTAGGCCATGAAGCTCTCTGGGGAGGGAAAAAACCTTAGGAGCCTAACCTACCTCACAGGGTTGTTGTGTGAGAATAAAACAGGGAGGAAAGGAGCTCTGGGCACCACCTTGAGCTCCTCGGAGGAAAAAGAGGGCTAGAAAATGCAATGGATAATAAGTAAATAATAGGGAGCAGAAATGACTCTGACGCTTCCATGCCTTTAACCTCTGACCTCTTCCTTTCCCCAGCCAATTGGAGATGAGAGCCAAGCGCGGGTCTTGGAGGTTGTTGGTGAAAAGCCAGGTGAGAAAAGATTCCTTTCATCACCACTAGGGGGGGTTACTTGCGTCTTTCCAGGCTGCGCTCGCTTTGTCTTTTTAAGAAATACCTGGATCTGTTAAATTCTTCCTTATTCCTGGTTTAACCTTCATATCCCCCTGTGTTTGTCTTTTCTTTTTTTAAACAGCATTTGACTTCAAGGCGAAAGGGCACCTGGAAATTGGGGAAGACCTGGATATCATAAGGCAAAGGTGTGTATGAGAAATTGGCGGTCTCGTCCCTTCCCATGCAAGGCTTTCTGCTTAAAAGGGACCATTTGGGGGAAAAGGAGACAGTCCTGAATCCCTTTCAAGCACAGAGAAATGAAGCAACAGCTCCACTTGCTGGTAGAGAATGAGAGAGTGCCGTTTACCGTATTTTTCACTCCATAGGGCACACCGGACCCTAGGGCGCACCTAGTTTTAAGGGGGGGGGGAATCAAGGGGGGAAATCTTTTTTTTTTTAAGAGATGTTTATTAAAATTTTCAATTTTTATACAAACAAAAAACAAACAAAAAAAATTAAAAACACATATAGTTCACAGTACTTAATTTTCAATAACATATTTCTCTGACCTCCTCATACCTCCCCTTCTTGTAGTCCAGTTCAAATTATTTGTTCAGCAAATCCTTATCTCAAAGCATTACAGCTTATAAAATCGCCTTATTTTCTATCCAACATCTTAAGTTATTATAACCTTAAATTTTTACTTATAAAAAACCATTTTTTCATATTCCTTTATACCATTACAGCTAGAAACCACTTAATTTCAATCCAGCATCATTCAACATTCCTTAATTTTACAATATTTCTGTAAATAGTCCTTAAATTTTTTCCAATCTTCTTCTGCCGACTCTTCTCCCTGGTCACGGATTCTGCCAGTCATTTCTGCCAATCACATACAGTCAATCAGCTTCATCTGCCATTCTTCCAGAGTGGGTAGATCTTGCGTCTTCCAATACTTTGCAATAAGTATTCTTGCTGCTGTTGTGGCATACATAAAAAACGTTCTGTCCTTCTTTGGCACCACTTGGCCGACCATGCCCAAGAGAAAGGCCTCTGGTTTCTTCAAGAAGGTATATTTAAATACCTTTTTCAATTCATTATATATCATTTCCCAGAAAGCCTTAATCCTGGGGCACGTCCACCAAAGGTGAAAGAATGTACCTTCACAAGGGGGGAAATCTTATTTCCCCCCTCCAGCCCCAAAGAGCAGTGTACAGGCTGTGCGCAACCCCTCCCTTCCCGAGGGGTTGCACGCGGCTGTGCCACAAGCCAAGACAGCACTTTCTTGGCTTTCTCTTTAGCTGTGCGCAACCTCTCCAGCCAGGAGAGGCTGCGCGGGGCTAAAGAAGCCATAGCCACGTGCAGCCTCTCCCTGCCGGAGGGGCTGTGCACGGCTATCCCTGAAGCCTGGAGAGCGAGAGGGGTCGGAGCGCTCCCTCTGCGCTTCGGAGGCTTAGCATTGCTATCGCTGAAGCCAAGGAGCCTGCATTCGCTCCACAGGACGCACACACATTTCCCCTCAATTTTTGGAGGGGAAAAAGTGCGTCCTATAGAGCGAAAAATACGGTACTTTCAATACCATCTGGAAATAATTAAGTTTCCCCCTTCTTCCCTTAGTCAGTGCCACTAATATTCTCTAGGCAGCTGCCTCTTCCTAGGGAGAGGTTCATGGCTCAATGGTAGAGGTGCAGAAGGACTCAGGTTCAATCCCAGTGGCATCTGGGAAAGGTAGAACTGCAAATGTCTCTAATCTGTCGCCTCAGAGATCTGCTTAATAATAATAATAATAATAATAATAATAATAATAATAACAATAATAATAATAATAATAATAAATTTTATTTATACCCCGCCCTCCCTGGCCAGAGCTGGGCTTAGGGTGGCTAACACCAATAAAATTACAGTAAAAATATAATAGGGAGAAAAGAGGGGGGGGACAATTTAAAATACAGGTTAAAATGCAATTTAAAATGCAGCTTCATTTTAAAGTAGCCGATAAATCAAGGCCATAAGGAGAGGGAAACATAAGGGTCAGACTGAGTCCAAACCAAAGGCCAGGCGGAACAGCTCTGTCTTGCAGGCCCTACAGAAAGATGTCAAGTCCTGCAGGGCCCTGGTCTCTTGTGACAGAGTGTTCCACCAAGTCGGGGCCAGTGTTGAAAAGGCCCTGGCCCTAGTTGAAACCAAGATATTATGGGCTGTCCCGTAAATCCGCTGGATGAAATAGCGGAAGAACGTTGCCTCGGGAGAGTGAGGAACATTCTAAGGGACAGTTCACACCCTGGCCGGCACGTTCTTGATCTCCTGCCCCCGGGCAGAAAATATAGAAGCATGATTAGTCGCACCAACAGGGTAAAGAACAGCTTCTATCCTGGGCTGTTAGGCTGCTGAATGAAAAGATAACAACAGGGCAACTGACTTTCGGGTTTGGTGGGTGTGCGTCAGTAAACGAGGGGAATTAAGACTAAGAGAGCTGAGTGGGGGGTGCTCGTGTAATCTCACTGTATACAAGTTGTACAAGTGACAATAAAGTACCGTATTTTTCGCCCTATAGGACGCACTTTTCCCCCTCCAAAAATGAAGGGGAAATGTGTGTGTGTCCTATGGGGCGAATGCAGGCTCCTTGGCTTCAGCGATAGCAACGCGAAGCCTCTGAAGCCTGCGCTCTGGAGGCTTCACGTTGCTTTCGCTGAAGCCAGGAGAGCCTGCTCTTTGAGGTTGGCGGTGAGGGAAAGCAGCGCTTCCCCCCATCGCCAGCCCCAGAGGATTGGGGGGCAACGGGAAGGCGCGTGACACCTTCCCGCTACTCTCCGACCTGGTTTGGAGGCTGGCGGTGGGGGAAAGCAGCGCTTCCCCCCCCACCAGCCCCACAATCTGGGTCGAAAAGCCCGCAGGAGCCGCGCAGCCTTTAAAGAGTGCACTGCTCTTGGGGGCTTTTCCCCAAGGAGGGAGAAGGGACTGACTGGCCGAGTCAGTCTCTTCTCCCTCCTGTGGGCTTTTGCGGGAGGTGGGGGAATTCCCCCACCTCCTGCAAAAGCAGGGAAAAGGTCTTGGAGTAGCGCACAGGCTGCGTGCAGCCTGTCCGCTGCTCCCAGAGCTGGGGGGGGGATCATATTTTTTCCCCTTGATTTCCCCCCCTGAAAACTAGGTGCGCCCTATAGGGCGAAAAATACGGTATTTCAATTTAGCTGGATACAACCCCACGTAAACAGGCTCTGAGGCCTGGAATAAATTGCCCCATTGTTGCAGCCACCAGCTCCCTAAAAAATTGGAGGAATTGCGTTTGTGCGAAGGCAAGCAGAGGAGCGAGGGAGCAAACAAGACTTAGACAAATTGCCTAATGCCCTGATGGAGGGACAGGGTGCTAAATATGATTCAGGCAGGACAAAGGGTGCCTTTGGTCTCTGAGTGGATATTTCCAGAATTTGCAGGCACCCATTAGCTGATTGGAAGCCCTTCTCCTTCCTGCACAGGGATGAATATTTGATGGGTGGCCTTTGAGATGAGCTGTTTGGCCCCAGGGCCTTTTCCAGTAGCAGGCTTCTTCCCACCCACCCCCCGCCCCCGTGATCTGTTTCACAAAGCTCCCTCTGAGCCTCGGGCCAAAGCTAAGAGCCTCTCCTGTCACGAAAGGAAGCCTGCCATTGACTAAATGCGTTCGTCATGAAATTGGCACTCTTAACGTGGCCGTGGGGCCATGTTTCCTGGAGAGCGTTGTCCTCCTTGGTGCAACTGGATATTGGGAACATGGCAGGGAAAGGACCTCAGCTCAAGGGTCGAGCACCTGCCTTGCAAGCAGAGAGTTCAGTCCCCAGTACCTCCAGGGAAGAGCGCCAAAGAGACATTTGTTGCAACAGGGCTCTTTAATCCAGTTTGTGCAAATCTAAGTTTCTGGTGATGGAATGGCTCCCTGCAAAATAGTGACAGTCTGGGGGTAGCTAGTGACTCCTGAAGCTCTTGGCTGTTGACAGGGCTTAAAAGGCCAGCTCGCCCAGCCTGCCCTCCCCCAAGCAGGTGTTGGGATGTGTCCAAGGGAACGGGGGGGGGGCAGTTCGCTGGCCCCCAGCTGGCTCCAGCCCACTGGCCGGCATCCGGGCAAATTCAGGTCCTTGGAACAGCATCAAAACAGCGGCACACAGTTTCAGAAGCCTTCAGAAGCTTGAACACACCTTAACCAGCAGAGTGAATAACACGCAACAGAAGTGGCAGACAGAGGCATATGTAAAGCATATTTTACAAGCAGTTTATTCAGCATAGTTCAGGGCAAAGAAAAACATGTCTGCTCTCTTTCATGTCCAAGAGCAGGAAGCAAAAGCAAAAGCTATACACAATGGAAGTTCCCAGCAGGCTGTGTTGGAATGTAAACACATGTGACAGACAACAATCCACATATCTGTTCCTCTTAGGGTGGAACGGAACATCAATATCCTAACAGCAGGGTGACCCACATTAGCAGATCAAGCCCCACTTCCCTGGGAAGCTCCTCAATGCCTCCTTCTTTCCTCGCCTCTGTTCCGCAGGCGCCTGTCCCACATCTCGGGCTACCGGTCATACTACCTCCGTGGGGCAGGAGCAATGTTGCAGCAAGCCTTGGTGCAGTTCACTTTCAACAAGCTGCTGAAAAAGGTACCGAACGGTCTTTTTTGGGGGGGGGGTACCCCGTGGAGCGGATGTGGGTGGCGCTGTGGGTTAAACCACAGAGCCTAGGGCTTGCCGATCAGAAGGTTGGCGGTTCGAATCCCCGTGATGGGGTGAGCTCCCATTGCTCGGTCCCTGCTCCTGCCAACCTAGCAGTTCAGAAGCACGTCAAAGTGCAAGTAGATGAATAGGTACCGCTCTGGCGGGAAGGTAAACGGCGTTTCCGTGCGCTGCTCTGGTTCGCCAGAAGTGGCTTAGTCATGCTGGCCACATGACCCGGAAGCTGCACGCCGGCTCCCTTGGCCAATAGAGCGAGATGAGCGCCACAACCACGACTGGACCTAATGGTCAGGGGGTCCCTTTACCTTTACCTTTACCCTGTGGAGCAGAGTGTCCTGATCCGCTGGGCCAGAGGAGGGCTTGTGGGGGTGGTGGTTGGGTGCAGGGATGCCAAAGAAGGACTTCAAAAGCGACGGAGTGATTGGTTCTAGTGCTTTATTAAAAAAAAGGTGTGGACTTACTGCAAATCAGCCTGCCAGGTCTCCCAGCCTTTACAGTACAGTGGTACCTCGGGTTACATACGCTTCAGGTTACATACGCTTCAGGTTACAGACTCCGCTAACCCAAAAATAGTACCCTGGGTTAAGAACTTTGCTTCAGGATGAGAACAGAAAGCGTGCGGCGGCAGTGGGAGGCCCCATTAGCTAAAGTGGTGCTTCAGGTTAAGAACAGTTTCAGGTTAAGAACGGACCTCCAGAACTAATTAAGTTCTTAACCCGAGGTAACACTGTGCATGGCTTACTAGCTGAACATGTGAAAAGGATCTAGGGGTTTTGGTGGACCATAAGCTGAACATAAGTCAGCAGTGTGATGCAGTAGCAAAAGACTCTGAATGCTATTCTAGGCTGCATCAACAGAAGTATAGTGTCCAGATCAAGGGAAGTAATAAAGGTAAAGGGACCCCTGACCATTAGGCCCAGTCGTGGCCGACTCTGGGGTTGCAGCGCTCAGCTCGCTTTATTGGCTGAGGGAGCCAGCGTACAGCTTCCAGGTCATGTGGCCAGCATGACTAAGCTGCTTCTGGCGAACCAGAGCAGCGCACGGAAACGCCGTTTACCTTCCCGCCGGAGTGGTACCTATTTATCTACTTGCACTTTGAGGTGCTTTTGAACTGCTAGGTTGGCAGGAGCAGGGACTGAGCAACGGGAGCTCACCCCGTCGCGGGGATTTGAACCACCGACCTTCTGATTGGCAAGTCCTAGGCTCTGTGGTTTAACCCACAGTGCCACCCGTGTCCCGTTCAGAACGTTAGGTAAAGGTAAAGGGACCCCTGCTCGGTCCCTGCTCCTGCCAACCTAGCAGTTCGAAAGCACGTCAAAGTGCAAGTAGATAAATAAGTACCACTCCGGCGGGAAGGTAAACGGCATTTCCGTGCGCTGCTCTGGTTCGCCAGAAGCGGCTTAGTCATGCTGACTGCATGACCCGGAAGCTGTACGCCGGCTCCCTCGGCCAATAAAGCGAGATGAGCGCCACAACCCCAGAGTCGGCCACGACTGGACCTAATGGTCAGGGGTCCCTTTACCTTTACCTTCTTAGGGGGTCCCTGGGAGCCAGGCACCCAAAGATGGTTCCTACAGCTCTTCATCCTCTTCCTTTCCTCCCACAGCGCTTTATCCCCATGACTGTTCCAGATTTGCTGAAAGGAGCCGTCTTTGTAAGTAGCCTCACTCCCACAAATAAAATATTCGTGGTCAGGTTACCAGATTTTTTTTCAATGAATCCAGGGACACTTTTCAACTTTAGTAGGAATGATAGGATTTTGTCAGGGGACTGATTTGTAAATCCGGGGACTGTCCCCGGGAAACGGGGACGTCTGATAACTTTAGAGCCTGCTTCATATGGAGGCAGGTCTTTGGCCCATCTAGTTCAGAATAATAATAATTTATTATTTATACCCCGCCCATCTGGCTGGGCTTCCCCAGCCACTCTGGGTGGCTTCCAAGAAAATATTAAAATACCGTAATGCATCAAACATTAAAAGCTGAAGGGCTGCCTTCAGATGTCTTCTAAAAGTCTGGTAGTTGTTGTTCTCTTTGACATCTGGTGGAGGGCGTTCCACAGGGCGGGCACTTTCCCGTTGTTGCTGGATTGCAGCTGCTAGCATATCTGACCACTGGGCATGCTGGCTGGACCTGATGGGAGCTCTGTAGACTCACCCACCCTCTCCCCTTCTGCTTCCCAGGAAGGTTGTGGCATGCCCCCAGAAGCCAGCTCCTCTCTGCTGTACAACATAGACCCTTCTCGCTTTGAAGACCTGAGCCTGGCAGGCACGTCCGAGGTTGGCATTGCAGGTATGGCAAAAGGGTGGAGCTCTGGCCTCTAGATTTCATTGCAGGAATGTCCTCCTCGATGGAGTACTGGGAGAGAACTTTCTTATGCTCCAGAGAAGGTTTATTGGCCTTCCCCATCTTTAGAGCCAGCGTGGTGTAGTGGTTAAGAGCGGTAGACTTGTAATCTGGTGAACCGAGTTCGCGTCTCCGCTCCTCCACATGCAGCTGCTGGGTGACCTTGGGCCAGTCACACTTCTCTGAAGTCTCTCAGCCCCACTCACCTCACAGAGTGTTTGTTGTGGGGGAGGAAGGGAAAGGAGAACGTTAGCCGCTTTGAGACTGCTTAAAGGGAGTGAAAGGCGGGATATCAAATCCAAACTCTTCTTCTTCTTCTTCTTCTTCTTCTTCTTTATATCCCCAGATGTTGTTGAACTGTAACTCCCATCATTTCTGGCCATGCTTGTTCCTTCATTGTTCATGCCACTTTTCACTCACACCAATCACAAAGCGGCTCACAAGCAAAAAAAAATCGCAAATGGAAGTCATTAAAACTGCAGTTGTGATATAAGGGATTGGTATTTTGACTAGAGCGTAATTGAAATTTATAAGATTTTGGAACGCAGAAACAAAGTAACTCATCAAACCATTAATTCTAGCACGCAGGGGGCCACCTACACTGTATAATTTGGCATCAATGATTTGTATTATTAACTGTATTATAATTTGGCATTGTTATAATGAGGCTATTATTGTATTGTTGCAATTGAAAATTAATAAAAATTACTCTCAAAAGAAAAAATAGCAACGACATAACAGATCGTCACAATTGCAGCATAAGCCGTATAAAATAATTAACAAATTGTCAGCGAAACAATTACAAATCATCGGTAAAACAGCCACATTCTATAAAACACACACAGGCATCTCCACCTGGGTACTGTGCATAACCATGAAATCACGTATAGCGGGGAACACCCTCCAAACCCTTTTAGAAAATCTACCCAACTCCATCCCAATCGCTCCCTCCAAACCTCCTTTCTCAAACTTCTCAACTCTCCATGGGCCTCAAAGGTCGGTGCAAAGGTTCCTGGGATGACAGTTGCCAAGGCCGCTTTCCCCCTCGTTTTGTGCCATTTTTGCAGATTCCCTTCTCTTTCCAGGCCTTCAATCAATTTTAAATTGATTAAATCAATTTAATTATTTGCTGACATGGTGTGTATACATAGTCACGTGTAAAAGTGGAGAGTAGGACTGAGCGATATATTGATACATCGTCCAAGACCACTTAGAAGTCCATATCATGATATTGGCTTCATAGTTTTTGATCTGGAAAAATCATGTTGTGAATCATGGTATGTGTGTATGTTATGCAAAAATCGCAATGTGGGAAAAACCGTGAAGCCAGCCAGCCAGTGCCTTTGCAAAGCTCCATCTTTCTTTCAGACATCACAATATCCCAGTCTATCACAATGTTTAGCTGGTGATATATCGTGATGTTGAAAACCAGGTATCGCCCAGCCCTAATGGGGAGACACTTGTATTAACAAAGCTCTGCTCATATCTCCAAAAGAGAGAGAGAGGCAGGCTGCACATAAAATGTAGAAACAAAACTTTTGAAACATTATTTTTAGTTCCTTCTTCATCCCTGGTTGCAAAATGTACGTTAGCAGGACGGGGTTGACGAGAGTGTCCGGGGCAAAGGAATTAAGGAATCGTGCCCCAATTTCTTCACTCAAATCCATTCCCACCACCTTCTCTTCCTACTAGGGTACTTCATGGATCATGCGGTGAATCTGAAAGACACCCCCGTGAGGTGAGAAACTTTCTGCCCACTTTGTCAATGCGTTCAGGTGCCGCTGTGCACATGTTCAGAACGGTAAAGGTAAAGGGACCCCTGACCATTAGGTCCAGTCGTGACCGACTCTGGGGTTGCGGCGCTCATCTCGCTTTACTGGCTGAGGGAGCCGGCGTACAGCTTCTGGGTCATGTGGCCAGCATGACTAAGCCCCTTCTGGCGAACCAGAGCAGTGCACGGAAACGCCGTTTACCTTCCCGCCGGAGTGGTACCTATTTATCTACTTGCACTTTGAGGTGCTTTCGAACTGCTAGGTTGGCAGGAGCAGGGACCGAGCAACGGGAGCTCACCCCGTCGCAGGGATTTGAACCACCAACCTTCTGATTGGCAAGTCCTAGGCTCTGTGGTTTAACCCACAGTGCCACCCATGTCCCGTTCAGAACGTTAGGTAAAGGTAAAGGGACCCCTGACCATTAGGTCTAGTCATGCCGACTCTGGGGTTGCGGCGCCCATCTCGCTTTATTAGCCGAGGGAGCCGGCAGGACTAAGCCGCTTCTGGCGAACCAGAGCAGCACACCGAAACGCCATTTACCTTCCCGCCGGAGTGGTTCCCACCAGAATATAGTTCGTACAGCATCATTGCTACATCATTGCTACATCACTGACATGTCACATAAGGGGAGGGGTTAACCTTGGCCAACATGTCCAGACAAGTCCTTGGTACAAGATTAGCATAAGCAGAAATGGCAGGGCAAGACTCAGGTATAAGATTAGCATAGACAAATATGTCTTAAGTACCCACCACCCAAAAGTACAATAGAAGTTCCTTTGCATGTCTGGAGCCTGAGGCGAGTCAGGTGATGAGATTTGGCTTCCTTTGGCTAACAATGAGCCCAGCAATTGTCACCTCTGGGAACTTCCTGGAGTCCATTTTCAAGAGGAAAATAGCTTTGGAATGGAGGAAACTGGGAAAGGAGATGATTTTATATTATTTTTTAAGCTAGGTAACTTCCCTGAGCTGTCAAGTTGAAAGGATACATTCAGGCATAATATTTGTAAGTTAAAGATGTGCCCCCACCCCCGGTAATTTCCGTAACACTGCCCTCCCGTGGAATTGCGATGTGCACCCACCCACAGACCCCTCTGCCCAATTCCTCTTGACCACTGACCTCACCAGCCCTTCTGTCTCTTCTTCCGCCTCGGCCAGGACAGTGTGTGTCAGCACGTGCTACAGGGCGGAAACAGAAACTCGCCATGAGTCGTGGGGACTGTATCGAGTGCACCAGTTCACCAAGGTGAGGATGACGTGCGCTCAAGGTGTGGCGCCGTTGGAGGTGGGGAGAAAGGACAAGGTCTGCAGCACAGGCCTCGGTCCTGTATACCTGAAGGAGCATCTCCACCCCCATGGTTTGGCCTGAGGTCCAGCTCCGAGGGCCTTTTGGTAGTTCCCTCCCTGCGAGAAGTGAGGTTACAGGGAACCAGGCAGAGGGCCTTCTCGGTGGTGGCGCCCGCCCTGTGGAACGCCCTCCCTTCAGATGTCAAGGAAATAAGCAGCTATCCTATTTTTAAAAGACATCTGAAGGAAGCCTTGTTTAGGGAAGTTTTTAATATTTAATGCTGTATTGTTTTTAACACTCGATTGGAAGCCACCCAGAGTGGCTGGGGAGACTTAGCCATATAGGCGGGGTATATTATTATTATTATTATTATTATTATTATTATTATTATTATTATTATGGCACTGACCCGGGCCTCAGCAAGCTGGGGGTCCCAGGTGCCTTCAGACCATCCTCTTAGACCAGGGTTCCACCTGCCATTGTCTCTCTGGCTGCACCTAACATTGGGCTCCCGGTCTTCTGCCTTGCCAGTCCTAATCAGAACCACCCACCATGGACAATAGCTGGGTTACTGTTGTAAGACAACCTATCTGACTTTTAAAAGATATCTGCAGGCAGCTCTGTACAGTGAAGTTTTTAATGTTTAAAGCTGTATTGTGTTTTTAATATTCGGTTGGGAGCTGCCCAGAGTGGCTGGGGAAACCCAGGCAGATGGGCGGGGTATAATATATTATTATTATTATTATTATTATTATTATTATTATTATTATTATTATTGGTGCATCCTGAGATTTTTTGGGGTGGGGTGGAGCAGGATGGAGCTCAATGAGAAATTTGATACCTTAACAGATGCTAATGGCACATCAAGCGTGTTGTTCAGTTCGACGCAAGCACAGCAAATGCATGGGATCTGTTAATCGGACTCATCCCAAGGCTCTCTTGCTTTCCGCTTCAAACGATGCAAGTTTCTAGTCCTCAGCGCTGCAAAGATAGCCCGTTCTCATTGAAAA
Source organism: Podarcis raffonei (assembly GCF_027172205.1). Lineage (NCBI taxonomy): Eukaryota > Metazoa > Chordata > Lepidosauria > Squamata > Lacertidae > Podarcis > Podarcis raffonei. The sequence goes on along the minus strand of NC_070609.1, from coordinate 7,078,773 downwards.
AGCAGAAAGCCAGAGGGCCCAGGTGATGTTAGCTTTCCTGCTGGGATGTGTGGGCTTCAGAGCTGGCGTTCGTAAGAGGTGCATTGTAAGAGGCACGCAAAGTTTACATGGGGCCTTGGAGTGCTTCCTGCAGGGTTTGGGTTATCTTGGGCTCCCTCCTCTGTGGAGAGGTGGTGTTGTGTAGTGGTTAGAGTGCTGAACTAGAAGAAACCAGAGGCTTTTCTCCTGGGCATGGTAGGCCAATTGGTGTCAAAGAAAGATAGGACGTTTTTTATGTATGCTACAACAGCAGCCAGAGTTCTACTAGCAAAGTATTGGAAGACACAAGAACTACCCACGCTGGAAGAGTGGCAGATGAAGGTGATTGACTACATGGGACTGGCTGAGATGACCGGCAGAATCCGTGACCAAGGGAGAGAGACGGTGGAAGAAGATTGGAAGAAATTTAAATTTTATCTTAAAAATTGTTGTAAAATTAGTGAGTGTTAAAATGTCATGGGTAAAGCATAGCAGATTTGCAGAGATAAATGATTGGACAAGAGGAAAGAAAAGGGTTAAAGAAAGGAATTTATAAGTAATCTAGATCAGGGGTTGCTGAAAAAGTTTAAAATAGGGATGCAGAAAAGGGAGGCATGGGGAAGTCGTTGAAATTGGGTACATGAAAAAATTCATGAAATTATACATGTTTTTATGTTTGTTTGTGTTTGTCGTTTGTAATGTTTTATAATGTATGTTGAAAAGCCAATAAAAATTTTATATATATATAAAAAAAATTTTGGAGTGCTGAACTAGGACCTGGGAGAGACCCGAGTTCAAATCCCCACTTGCCCTGGAGCTCTGTGGGTGAGACCTTAGGCCAACCAGTCACTCTCAGCCTAACCTACCTCTCAGGATTACGTGGGGATTAATTGGGAAGGGGGAGAACCGTGTCTTCCTTTCCATTTTAAAGAATATTTATTAAATTTTCCAATTTTTTAAACAAACAAACAAAAACAGAACAAACAAAAACATTAAGAAAAACATAAAGTTCATAAATCATACTTTTAGATAACAAATTTCTCAGACCTCCTCATACTTCTCCTCCTTGCATCCCAATTAAGGTTATTTGTTCAGCAAATCCTTCATTTAAAGCATTACAGCTTATAACATTACCTTATTTTTCAAACCCTTTTCCCCCATCTATGTTCCTTTATATCATTACAGCTAGAAACCACTCAGTTTCAATCCAACACCATTTAACTTTCCTTAATTTTGCAATATTTCCGTAAATAATCCTTAAATTTTTTCCAATCTTCTTCTGCCGACTCTTCTCCCTGGTCACGGATTCTGCTTGTCATTTCTGCCAGTCCCATACAGTCAATTAGTTTCATCTGCCATTCTTCCAGAGTGGGTAGATCTTGCGTCCGTGTCTTCCTTTTCTTCTCCCTTCCCTCTTCTCCTGCAGTTACTCTTTCCTCTCCCTTTGGCTAACAGATCTAGATAGATAGATAGATAGATAGATAGATAGATAGATAGATAATTTATTACTGTCAGAGACCAGCTTATAAAACACAATTGGGGGTACAGTCACAGAAGGAAAACAAACAATTAAAACAATGTACAACAATAAATTTAAAAACAATGTACAGCAATAAACTACTGCAGGGAGCTGATCGAGAGTCACTCATAGAACAGAGTTTGGGGATTTTCTTAACGAACTAGTTTGAGTTGGGAGATGGTCTGCGCCTACAGATCTGTACACAGAATCTGGCGACCATCCGGGTCGTCTTCTGATCTTTGCCTAATAGGAAAAGGTCGAATTTTTGCTTTTCCGGGAGGTCAGCGAGCCTCACCAGTAGGGGATCAATGTCTTACTACATGCCTCTTCATAAAAGTGACATCTCTATAATCATACACTCTCTCTCTCCACAATCCAGGTGGAAATGTTTGGGGTCACTGCCAACGAGACTGGGTTTGAAAGCGAGGCCTTGCTGGATGAATTCCTGGCCGTGCAGAAAGAAATCTTCTCTGAGCTGGGACTGCACTACAAGTAGGGAGTCGTGCAAGAGCTGGGGTGGTGGTGGCTGAGGGACCCCTGCTCGCCGTTGGCTGCTGGGGACGTGGGTGTGTGATCGTTGAGGAGGGGGAAAGAGGGCTGCTAGGCCAGCCAGCAGAGACATGTCTGGTTGCATCCCGAACCCACCTTAGAGGGTATACTTAGGCATGTTTAAAATACAGTACTAACAAAGCAACGTCCAGGGAACATCAGAATGCTGCAGCACAATTGCTGACAGGAGCGAGAACTCGCCAGCCTATCACGCCCGTGCTCAGAGACCTGCGCTGGCTGCTGATTTGCTGCCAGGCCCAATTCAAGGTGTTACTATTAGCGCATAAAGCTTTTAACAGCTCAGTACAGTTTACAGTGGTACCTCGGGTTACAGACGCTTCAGTTTACAGACCCCGCTAACCCAGAAATAGTACCTCGGGTTAAGAACTTTGCTTCAGGATGAGAACAGAAATTGTGCTCCGGCGGCACGGCAGCAGTGGGAGGCCCCATTAGTTAAAGTGGTGCTTCAGGTTAAGAACAGTTTCAGGTTAAGAATGGACCTCCAGAATGAATTAAGTTCTTAACCCGAGGTACCACTGTACCTACAAGATGCTCAGAAAGTTGAGGTCATTTTAATCTGTTTCTGCACAGCGGTACCTCGGGTTAAGTACATAATTCGTTCCGGAGGTCCGTAATTAACCTGAAACTGTTCTTAACCTGAAGCACCACTTTAGCTAATGGGGCCTCCTGCTGCTGCCGCGCCGCCGGAGCACAATTTCTGTTCTCATCCTGAAGCAAAGTTCTTAACCTGAAGCAATATTTCTGGGTTAGCGGAGTGTAACCTGAAGTGTATGTAACCCGAGGTACCACTGTATTTTAACTTTTCTGTGCTTTAAACTATTGCAACTTTTTCTTGAGTTTGCTGTTTTATCTTTTGTAAATGGCTTTGAGGGTTTGCTTGCTTGCTTGTTTTCAGTCCAGCGGTGTATGAGTTCTACAAAATAAGGCCCAAAAAGGTAATCTCACTTATTTACCGTATTTTTCGCTCTATAAGACGCACCAGACCACAAGACGCACCTAGTTTTTGGAGGACGAAAACAAGAAAAAATATATCCTGAATCTCAGAAGCCAGAACAGCAAGAGGGATCGCTGCGCAGTGAAAGCAGCGATCCCTCTCACTGTTCTGGCTTCTGGGATAGCTGCGCAGCCTGCATTCGCTCCATAAGACGCACACACATTTCCCCTTACTTTTTAGGAGGGAAAAAGTGAGTCTTATAGAGCAAAAAATGCGGTACTTAGCAATCCTCAGGCAGCAAGACCTGGATAGAGAAGGCCAATCAGGTTCCTGAGCTTATGCCTTCCGGCCAAGGTGGCGACAGTGCGTGCCCAACTTTCATGGCCGCCGTTACACATCTGATCCCGATTTCTCTTTACCAATAGGGTCCTGGATATGCCCACACAGGAACTGGGCCTACCTGCATACAGGAAATTCGACATTGAGGCCTGGATGCCAGGCCGGGACAAGTATGGAGAGGTGAGTGGGGGAAGAGTCCGCTCGCTCCTGAATCTCTAGCCCAAGGGGCAACCCAACCCCAAAGTGGAAGAAGCCCTGGGGAGAGTCCGATAGATTCTTCTCAATCTCCTTCTGCAGAGAAGCGGCGCAGAAGGGTAAGAAGAACATGGGAATGTAGGAAATTGGACTGTGGATCCGTCTAGCATAGGATTGTCGTCACAGTCTAGAGAATTCCCCTCCCTCCCTCTCCTGCAAAACTCTCCCCCTTTAATTCTGAGAGTGTTGGGTCCACCAAGAGGGTCCTATCCCCCCTTTGACCATACCCAAATCCGACTCTCTCTTTTTTTAGTTTTTTACTTATACTTTTCAAAATTTATACATTTCATTAATTTTACAATCCATTTCACATTTCGAAACTTCCCTCTCTTTTCTGCGGTTCCTTAAATTTACTTTTTCATATCTTCTGCCTATCCAAATTCATTTAACTTACAAATTTAATTATCTACTGTAAATATATACTCTTATAAAGCTGCAGGTTATTGCAATAACCCTGCTAATGTTTTTTATTTGTTTACAATTTGTCTGTAAATATTCAATGAACCATTTCCATTCTTTTATAAAAAGTTGGTTATCTTGATTTCTTATTCTTCTCGTAAGTGTCGCCATTTCTGCATATTCCATAAGTTTTTGTATCCATTCTTCCTTTGCTTCCTTCCAATTTTGGGCGAGTAGCATTCTTGCCGCTGTAGTAGCATACATAAATAAATTTCTATACAATTTAGGTAGTTCTTTCCCTATAATTACCAAAAGGAGAGCTTCAGGGTTGTTGTTTTTTATAAAAGTTGTTTTGAACATCCTTTTCAATTCATTGTATATCATTTGATGATGACAAAATCTGACTCTCATATCTACAATCATTTCTGAGATCTGCCCCAAGGACTCCCAACACAATTTCTGCCTTGGCCATTTATGTAACAGCAAACCCCTGAGCAGTGGTTACATATCCTTATGACCACTGCTCCTTGTGCATTTTGCTAATCTATGGGTTGTGCTGAAGAAGATTCCAGCAAAACAGTCAGATTATCCAGGATCACTGTCCTACGTTGTTATTCTCTTACTACTTCGGCACCATGGAAACAAAGTTTTTACCACTTAGCCCACAGGATAGCATCTATTACAGTGGTACCTTGGGTTACATACGCTTCAGTTTACATATGCTTCAGGTTACAGACTCTGCTAAACCAGAAATAGTACCTCAGGTTAAGAACTTTGCTTCAGGATAAGAACAGAAATCATGCTCCGGCGGCACAGCAGCAGCAGGAGGCCCCATTAGCCAAAGTGGTGCTTCAGGTTAAGAACAGTTTCAGGTTAAGAAGGGACCTCCAGAACGAATTAAGTACTTAACCCGAGGTACCACTGTACTTTGTTTCAACTATAGACTTATTATACTTTTACAGACTTTCAAAGATTGACAGACGTGTGTTCATTTGATTTCAAATATACTAGAGAATTTACAAGTGTACACATTTTGTTTTTTTTGTTGTTGTACTAAATTATGTATATTATGCAATAAGAATTGCAGTGCTATCTAGTATACTGGCCATCGTGTTGCTTGTGTTGTTTGTTTTGATTTGTTGTTTGTTGGCCAGTCATGTGACTGCCCTTCGTTTCCCCTGCTAGATCTCCAGTGCCTCTAACTGCACAGACTACCAGAGCCGCCGGCTGAACATCATGTACTACAACCAGGAAGGCCGCCTGTCTTATGCGCACACGGTAAGCTGGGCCCTGGGCCTGTGGCCTGACATACAGGGATGGGTGGGAAGAAGGAGAGGCCAGGTGTCGATAACCTATGCTCTTTTTCCTCCTTAACCCGATGCTACACTGGGGGCCTCCAGCGTCTCAGCACAACTGTCTGTTCTTTGCAGGTCAACGGCACAGCCTGCGCTGTTCCCCGGATGATCATTGCCCTCCTGGAATCCAACCAGCGCAAGGTTCGTTGCCAGCATAATCATCATTATCATCATCATCTGTTATTTATAACCCGCTCATCTGGCTGGGTTTCCCCAGCCACTCTGGGCGGCTCCCAAGTAAAGGTAAAGGTACCCCTGCCCATGCGGGCCAGTCTTGCCAGACTCTGGGGTTGTGCGCCCATCTCACTTAAGAGGCCGAGGGCCAGCGTTGTCCAGAGACACTTCCGGGTCACATAGCAAGCGTGACAAAGCTGCATCTGGCGAGCCAGCGCAGCACACGGAAACGCCGTTTACCTTCCCGCCAGTAAGCGGTCCCTATTTATCTACTTGCACCTGGGGGTGCTTTCGAACTGCAAGGTTGGCAGGCGCTGGGACCGAGCAACGGGAGCGCACCCCGCCGCGGGGATTCGAACCGCCGACCTTTCGATCGGCAAGCCCTAGGCGCTGAGGCTTTTACCCACAGCACCACCCGCGTCCCGGGCGGCTCCCAACAGAATATTAAAAACACGATAAAACATCAAACGTTAAAAACTTCCCTAAACAGGGCTGCCTTCAGATGTCTTCTAAAAGTCAGAGAGTTGTTTATCTCCTTGACATCTGATGGGAGGGCGTTCCACAGGGCGGGCGCCACCACCCAGAAGGCCCTCTGCTGGTTCCCTGCAAACTCACTTCTTGCAGGGAGGGAACCGCCAGAAGACCCTTAGAGCTGGCCCTCAGTGGCTGGACGATGTGGGTGGAGACGCTCCTTCAGATATACTGGGCCTTTGAGGCCGTTTAGGGCTTTAAAGGTCAGCACCAACACTTTGAATTGTGCTCTGAAACGTACTGGGAGCCAATGCAGATCTCTCAGAACCGGTGTTATATGGTCTCGGCGGCCACTCCCAGTCCCCAGTCTAGCTGCCGCATTTTTGATTAATTGTAGTTTCCGGGTCACCTTCAAAGGCAGCCCCACATAGAGCGTGTTGCAGTAGTCCAAGTGGGAGATAACTAGAGCATGCTCGTATTTCTTGTGTTGACAAAGGTTTGTTATTTTTATAAAAGCCTATTAGGCGATATAAGCCTTTGGTTCGCCAGGTTTTTATCTGGAGGTTTTGTGCTGCATGGTGGAATAATGGGTGGTACGCCAGGGGGATTAGTGGGGATGGGGTTGGGGATAGTTTGCCTATTTGTGTTTTCCATGCTTTGAGCATGGTCTGTGTGTACCTGTTGAGTGTTGTGGGAATTTTCTTTAGTTTGTTTGGGAGGAGTGGGTATGCTGTGGTGCAGGTATTTTCAATTGTGTCCCTCTCTAGGTGTACCCATTGTTTTGTCTCATCTTTGAGTATGTATGGGATTATATGGCGTATTTGGTTGGCAATGTAATATGCTTCTATGTTGGGGATTCCCCATCCTCCTTCTGAGGTGGGGAGGTGCAGGCATTTGGGGCTTATTCTTGGTTTTTTATGTGAGAAGATAAAAGAGTGTAGTTTTCTCTGCCAACTGCGGAGTTGGGTTGGGGGGATCCAGATTGGGAGGGTTTGGAATAGTAAAAATGTTACATGGGGGGGGGGGGAAATACGAGGCATTACACTTCTGTAAAACAAGAAAATCCTAAATAAAATATTTTTTTAAAAAAAACTAGAGCATGCTCCACTTTAGGCTGGGCTCTGTGCACGGCAGCAGGGCCCCACCTCCAGCCCAGAGGCAATGTCCATCTGCTTTGTGGGGGGGAGGCGAACCCCTCAAATATTTTATTGCAGGGGCCAGAGGAACCTCAGCCCCTAGGAGTTGGTTCCTGTGGATTGTTCCAAGAGATTTATAGCTCCCATCCACTCCAGGCCTGATGGGGATTTTTAGGGGCTAGGAGCTGCCATACCCTGTTAGAAACAAGTTTGGTGTTGGTTTCGTTTGGCGCTGTGTTGTTACAGTCATACCTCGGGTTACAGACGCTCCAGGTTGCGTTTTTTTGGGTTACGGACTGCTGAAACCCAGAAGTACCAGATCGGGTTACTTCTGGGTTTCGGCGATCATGCATGCGCAGAAGCGCTAAATCGCACTTTGCACGTGCGCAGAAGCACCAAATCGCAACCCGCGCGTGCGCAGACACGCCGCTGCAGGTTGAGAACGTGCATCCCGCACAGATCACGTTCGCAACCCGAGCGTCCACTGTATTCTTGTTATTTATTGAATTTATAGACCGCCCTGTACCCGGAGGTCTCAGGGTGGTTCACAGAATAACCAGGGCGGTTCGCAGAACGTTGCGCAGAGGGCAGAAGGTGGCCGGCACAGGGTCCTCAAACCGCCTCCTCTGCCTTTGTCCCTCCTCTGTAGGATGGCAGCGTTCGGGTACCAGACGTCCTCCAGCCACTGATGGGCACAGAGATCATCGGCAAGCCCAGCTACACTCCGTTGAAATACATCGGCCCAAACCAGCCCAAAAGACATTGAACACCCCCACCCCACCCCAAATCCTGGGGTGCCTTGGAAAATCTGAGATGATCAAGAAGTCCAGAGACCCGGGAGAGGAAGGAAGGATGAGCGCTTGAATAGTGACGCTGCCTTGTGGGTGGGGTGGGTGACTTTGGGTTGGGGGGGGCCTGAAATGCCAGCGAGGTGACCTTTACCCCCAATTGGGCACTGTGGAGAGAGAGAGCTCACCTCTTCAGGGTAGAGGGGAATATGAGCTGTCCTTCCCAAGGTGATCTTCATGGACCCAGAGTGCTTCCAGAAAATGCTGGCTGTGAAGTCCCAACATGTGACGGGAATCCCTTTTGCCCTTCCCTGGAGATCTTGCCATTTTCCCATCAGCCAGACTCCAGTTAGCAGCTTCCTCTCTTGTCTTAACCTCTATTGTATTTCGTTGGTGGGGAAGCGGGGTACATTGATCAGAACCGTCGACGGAGCAGAGAAGACATTCGCCCAATAAAAATCACTAACCAAAATGTCTGTTGGCTTCTAGCAGTGATGGTTTTTGCATGCTGCGTCCCCTGGGATGCGGGTGGCGCTGTGGGTTAAACCACAGAGCCTAGGACTTGCCGATCAGAAGGTCGAGATGAGCGCCGCAACCTCAGAGTCGGCCACGACTGGACTAAACAGTCAGGGGTCCCTTTACCCTTACCCCTGGGGTATTGTGGGAGGCCGGGCTATGGACAACCCAGCGGTTTTCCCAGCAGCTCCCAAGCCATAAGCCGCCCTGCTTTTATTTCCCCCAAAGTTGCTCCAGATACAGTAGTACCTTGGGTTACAGATGCTTCAGGTTACAGACGCTTCAGGTTATAGACTCTGCTAACCCAGAAATAGTACCTCGGGTTAAGAACTTTGCTTCAGGACAAGAACAGAAATCGTGCTCTGGCGGCGCAGCGGCAACAGGAGACCCCATTAGCTTAAGTGGTGCTTCAGGTTAAGAACAGTTTCAGGTTAAGAATGGACCTCCAGAATGAATTAACTTCTTAACCCGAGGTACCACTGCAGTTCAAAGGTGGCTCCTGCACAGCCTTCCCCTCTTGAAATTCCCTGCCAAGATTTTGCATACTTGTGGAATATCATCGAATCCTAGAACTAGAAGGGACCCCGAGGGTCATCTAGCCCAACCCCCTCCCTCCCGCAATGCAGGAATCTTTTGACCCAATGTGGGACTTGAACTCACAACCCCAAAATTAAGAGTCTCCTGCTCTACCAACTGAGCTATCCCAGCTAGAGAGAGAAGGAACGAACCATAAGGAAACTTCCCTTATGAGGAAAGGTAGCAGCATTTGGAAATCCTTAGTTTAGCGGGACGCGGATGGCACGATGGGTTAAACCACAGAGCCTAGGACTTGCCGATCAGAAGGTCGGCAGTTCGAACCCCTGCGATGAAGTGAGCTCCCGTTGTTCGGTCCCTGCTCCTGCCAACCTAGCAGTTCGAAAGCACGTCATGTGCAAGTAGATAAATAGGAACCGCTCCGGCGGGAAGGTAAACGGCGTTTCCATGCGCTGCTCTGGTTTGCCAGAAGCGGCTTAGTCATGCTGGCCACATGACCCGGAAGCTGTACGCCGGCTCCCTCGGCCAATAAAGCGAGATGAGCGCTGCAACCCCAGAGTTGGCCACGACTGGACCTAATGGTCAGGGGTCCCTTTACCTTTAGTTTAGACAAAAAGCAAGAGGTGATATGACAGGCGCTTATAAAAAGAGGCATGGCATGGAGAAAAATGGATAGAAATAAGTTTTTCTCCCTCTTATAACTCTTAGAACATGTGGACGCCGTGTGAAGATTCAGGGCAGACAGAATCGTAGAACCGTAGTGTGGGGAGCGACCCTCAAGGATCATCCAGTCCAACCCCTTGCAATGCAGGAAACTCCACTAAAGCATTCCTGACAGATGGTCACCCAACCTCTGCTTAAAAACCTCCAAGGAAGGAGAGTTAATCACCTCCGAAGAGAGACCAGTCCACTGTCGAACAGCTCTTACTGTCAGAAAGGTTTTTTTCTTGATGTTTAGTTAGAATTTCATTTATTGTAACCAGATGGGTGGGGTATAAATATATTATTATTATTATTATTATTATTATTATTATTATTATTGAGTATTTCACACAGCACACAGTTCAGCTATGGAACTCATAGAATCATAGAATCATAGAGTTGGAAGAGACCACAAGGGCCATCGAGTCCAACCCCCTGCCAAGCAGGAAACACCATCAGAGCACTCGTTCCCATGGGAGATGGTGATGGCCCCCAATTAATTTGGTGTTTTTTTAAAAAAAATATTTTTATTAGGAATTTCAACATAACATTTTATCAAAAAACCATCATCCTTAATTCCCCCCTTATTTCCCCCCTCCCCAAACTATAACCCCCTCCCTTCCCTCCCCAGACCTCCCTCAGCTCCTTTCTCTGGTTTATCAACATATGTTATTCTCTGCAAATTGTATAGATCCTTAATTGATCCAAATATTGTCTATAAAAAGTTTGTGAATGTTTATTCAACACCTGCCAAGGAGTCCAATTCACTTTGTTGTTTCTTTCAATACTTTGTAAAGGGTTCCCACTCATCTTTAAAGTCACAGTTATCCTTGTCACGTAATTTAGGTGTCAGTTTTGCCAATTCTGCATAGTCCATTAGTTTCTCTTGCCACAGTTCTTTGTGACGGCCCCCAATTTGGATGGCTCTAAAGTGGTATCGTGGTGCTTTAGCTACAAAGTGCTTGGCCTAGCGCAGTCTCTCTGGGTTCGATGCGTGAAACCATTGCCTGACTTGGAGAGTTTAAATAAATAAATACTGTCGCTAGGGTGGCGGTGAGAGCGGGTTGATACGGAGTGGGGACCCGAAAGGGAGTCAAGTGTGTTTGAGAGAGAGAGCATCCTTTTGTGATTTGACCCAGCTGCACCCTCCTCCCCAAAAGCTCTTTATAGGACTCGGACGCACCTGCCTCACAGCTGCTGTCTCTGCAAAGTGGCCGCAAACCACAATGGCTCCCTCGGGTGTGGCTTTGAGAAATTGTCTTTGCACAAAAGCTGAGCCCGCAGGGGAAAAGGAAGGGCGTCAGAGGCAGCAGCTGGCGTTAGGCCTAAGCCGACTTGCTGCGCAAACTCTCTTCCCATTCCAGATCCTACAGAACAAGAAGAGAGGCAACACATTGAAAGGTGTACCAGCTGCTGCAAGGAGTTGCGGGCTTCGGACGTCATGCGTGCTGAATTTTTTCTCTCCTTTTGTTTTATTGGTTTGTTAGCAGACGTAGCAAAGAGGAAGAAAACAATAAAAAAATCAAAACAGTAAAGTGTCACGGCCTGGAAGGACAAAAGTACCAAGATACGTACGACGTATTAACTCATATTTGTGAAATATTCCCTTACGAATAATAAAAATTGATTCAAATAAAAGCATTCTCCACCTGTGAGTTCCACCGTTCTTGAGAGTAAAGGTTCTTCAATGAGCCAGACATTTGCATATACTAGTGACATGGAATGACCATGTGCCTCAATATTTGTATAAGAAATAAAATCATGTCATATATATATATATATATATATATATATATATATATATATATAATGGTTGTTCAAGCTCTGCCCTTTATATACTTCCTGTTAACTTTTCTATATAGAGCTGTTTCCAAAGCTAGTTGTATTCCAGGTTGACCCACTGAAATTAACCTGATTAATTTCAGCGGGTCTAGAGAAGAATTTGGTTGGGCGCAACCTGCAATTTCTATAGCGCTGTCGTCATGAATCTGTGGCATAAAAACGCACTATCACTGAGGTACCTCAGCTGTACTGAAACGAAGAGCTCATAGCAACCGGAAAGCACAGCCCTCTGCCTTGCAGAACTTACAACTGAAAGATGGATGATGAGGATATAGCAAGAGGAGAAAGCCAGGGTTGTGCAGTGGTTAGAGTGCTGGACTCTGACCTGGGAGAACAGGGTTTGAATCCCCACTCAAGCCAAGAAGCTCACTGGGTAATAGATTCGCTTGGCAGTTAAGCTCCTTTTGAGCTAAGTGTCAGGTCGATTCTGTGTCCAGGGCAGCTGTCTGCCAGCTCCATCTGGTACGCAGGCTGAGACCCTACCTGCCTGCAAACTGTCTCGCCAGAGTGGTGCATGCTCTGGTTATCTCCCGCTTGGACTACTGCAATGCGCTCTACGTGGGGCTACCTTTGAAGGTGACCCGGAAACTACAACTAATCCAGAATGTGGCAGCAAGACTGGTGGCTGGGAGCGGCCGCCGAGACCATATAACACCAGTCTTGAAAGACCTACACTGGCTCCCAGTACGTTTCCGAGCACAATTCAAAGTGTTGGTGCTGACCTTTAAAGCCCTAAACGGCCTCGGTCCAGTATACCTGAAGGAGCGTCTCCACCTCCATCATTCAGCCCGGACACTGAGAACCAGCTCCGAGGGCCTTCTGGTGGTTCCCTCACTGAGAGAAGCCAAGTGACAGGGAACCAGGCAGAGAGCCTTCTCGGTAGTGGCGCCTGCCCTGTGGAACGCCCTGCCACCAGATGTCAAGGGAACAACAACTACCAGACTTTTAGAAGACATCTGAAGGCAGCCCTGTTCAGGGAAGTTTTTAATGTTTGATGCATTACTGTATTTTAATATTTTGTTGAAAACGGCCCAGAAGGGCTGGGGAAGCCCAGCCAGATGGGTGGGGTATAAGTAATAAATTACTTAATCTCTCTCTGCTCTCAGTTCAGGCAGCAGCGTTCTCTCCTCTCTGGTAACCTTGACCGGGCAGCTGATAAGGAGGGAGGGAGAGGCTGGGACAAGCTGAAGACAAGCTCGCAGAGCCAACAGGAATTATAAAAATGCTCAGAGTCTTTAAAATGTTTTCCGTTTGTTAGAAATTGGCATCCGGAGGGCAATTAAGATAAGGTTTTAAAAGAATAAAAGTGAGCGCCGGAGAGCGTGACTTGCCTCAGCGCCATCTTGGCTCCTCCACTCATTATTATTATTATTACTACCCTGTTTCCAGATAAGTGGTTGTTGACTTGCAGCCATAGACTGCGTTCTCTGTCCACTTACTTGCAGGATAGGCCCCGTTATACTTAGTGCAATGCCTTTCAAAGTAAATACGCATAGGATCTGACTTCCAGCCAGGTCATCCTTTCACTTTTTTTAAATAAAACAAATTGCAAGAGTCAAGTTTTGTCCCAAGAACGTAAGACTATAAGAAGTGATCTGCCGGATGAGGCCAAGGTTCCATCTAGTTCAGCATCCTGTCCTCCCAGTGGCCAACCATGCCTGTGGGGAACCCGTAAGCAGGATAGGACCACGAGAGCCCCTCTTCCCTGTTAGAATTCCTGCTCCATGACTGCAGTCATGGGATTGTTGTCTTTCACATGACAGTGTATGTTTTGACTCCACAGAGTGGGAAGTGACGGAGACAGGATGTTTGTGTTACTGTGTTCTGTGAAGTGGGACTATTGTCCTTTTTTTTTTCTCTTTGCTGTCTGATGCTAGAGAGATAGGGAGCCATGTTGCAGTGCTCTGTTTGTGTTTATATGTAAATAAAGTAGATTAGCCAAAATGCTGAGTTGCTGAGGTCTGTTACACAACCTCGCAAACTCTGCGGATCCCTAAGTGTGCCGGTGTCTGTTGGCATCGGTCGCTGTGATGTTCGGGCTGAAGAAAGCTTTTGAAGCTCCCAAAGAATCGACCAGGAGGGAGAGAACATGCCAGTTGGGCATGTGTCTCTGCCAGGATCCTACTCGAGTGTAGGCTGAGCTCCCTGGTGGTTTCCAGCAACTGGTGTTCAGAAGCATTGTCTAATCCTCTCTTTTAAGCCATCCAGGTGTGTGGCCCTTATTGCCTTCTGTGGGAGTGAGTTCCACAGTTTTACTATCTCTGTGAAGAGCTCCTTCCTTTTACCTGTCTTGAAAGGGAGAAAATAAAGCGTTAAAATCGAGATGTGGAAAATATGGAAACAACGAGGAGAGACAGGAGTGAGATTTGGATATGCTTCAAGCTCAAGACTGTGGGAAGCCCCCCCCCCCAATTAATAATTATAATTTGGATGATAATTTAGTCTTTTTTTATTTTAGTTTTTTATTTTAATTGGATTATGATTTGATATGTTAATTAGATGTTTTTTACAGTCATAAAAGGTAAAGGTAAAGGGACCCCCCCCCCAATTAATAATTATAATTTGGATGATAATTTAGTCTTTTTTATTTTAGTTTTTTATTTTAATTGGATTATGATTTGATATGTTAATTAGATGTTTTTTACAGTCATAAAAGGTAAAGGTAAAGGGACCCCTGACAATTAGGTAGAGTCGTGGCCGACTCTGGGGTTGTGACTTTCATCTCGCTTTATTGGCTGAGGGAGCCGGCGTACAGCTTCCGGGTCATGTGGCCAGCAGGACTAAGCTGCTTCTGGCGAACCAGAGCAGAGCACGGAAACGCCATTTACCTTCCCGCCGGAGTGGTACCTATTTATCTACTTGCACTTTGACGTGCTTTCAAACTGCTAGGTTGGCAGGAGCTGGGACCGAGCAACAGGAGCTCACCCTGTCGCGGGGATTCGAACCGCCAACCTTCTGATCGGCAAGTCCTAGGCTCTGTGGTTTAACCCACAGCACCACCCGCGCCCCTCGTGTTAAATGTGCTTCAGGTTGAGCATTTTCAGGTTACGCTCCACGGCGACATGGAAGTAACGGAGCGCGTTAAATGACGTCACGCGCATGCGTGGAAGTGGCGAATCGTTACCTGTGCCTGCGCAGACGCAGGTTCTGTTTGCTTCAGGATGCAAACAGGGCTCTGGAACGGATCCCGTTCGCATCCAGAGGTACCACTGTATTTGAAAATTAATAAAAATGATTTAACAAAAAAAAAAGGGAGGAAAATAAACTATTTACCCCTGCAAACCCCTTTCTCTGTGCTACCCTTTTGAAGATGAATTGGTCTCCCCCAACTGGGGGAGCACTTCTCCGACGGGGGGGGGGGGTAGGGGTTGGACTACAATTCCCACCGGCCCCTAACTGGCTGAGGGCTGATGGGAATTGTAGTACAGAAACTCCTGGAAGAGGGCACCGGGTTGGGGGAGAAGGCTAATGCACATCATCAGTGCGTTGAGAAGAAGGGTGCTAGGTGAAATATCCTAGAAAACTGCAACCCTCCCTTTAATATTTCCTATTCGGTTTTTTTTTAGCTGCATTGTTAGTTGGGGGGGGGAGCGGGTTTCCACTCAAATGCGCCTCTTTGACTCTCCAGCTGGAGACAGGGCAGGCAGGATAAAACCCGCAGCAGTTCAGGAGCACAAAGAGAAATCCTGCACAAATATTGCTTTAAGCACCAGGACATTTTTTGCGCGTGTGAAACAACGCCTGTCCAGAGAATTAAAGAAACAATTCCTGCCCTCTTTCTGTAGGGAGCAGGCGTGACATCACTTCCTCCCGTCCTGCCCCCTATTTAAAATCCCCCTCCTGGCTGCCTTCGAGGCACCTCGGCTGGTTTTCTGCTCTTGTGCACAAAGAAAGTCCTTCAGCAAGGACATCCACCCCCTTCTGTTTCTCCTTCCTCCTTCTCCTCTCTCCCCCTGTTCTCTGCGGTTGCTTCAAACTCTTCCCTGCATCTCAGATCTCCTCTCCTCTGAAAAAGGACCAGCGAGAGAGAGAAAGATCCATCTCTCCAGGACCTCAGCGATGCTTTCCAGCAGAATCTCGCTCCTGTTCCTTTTCTCCTGCCAAGGTAAGTCTGGGAAGGGCTCGGAAGTACCTTGGGACGGAGGGTTGCATCTGATGCCAGCCTTGCACGGTGCAGAACCATTGAAACCCACACGGTGTTCATTGATTTCAGGACGAGCATTGAGTATACACCCCAAAAGCCTCTGTATAGCTCAGCCGGGAAAGTGATGCTTTGCTTCCTTCTCTCACCCCCAACACTCGCATCTCTTAAAGGAACTCAATTCTCTCCCCATCGGTTTTGATCGGCCAAAGTTTCCCCCATTAATATTATTATTATTATTATTATTATTATTATTATTATTATTATTTAGAGGGGGTTATTTATGCTCAGCTGAGCTCAACCTCACTGCACCACCTCGCCTCCTCTGGACTTTAAATTTCTCTCTCTCTTGCATACTGTGTGTCCAGAGAAACCTCACGGCTCCCCCCAGGATTTAGCAAACCGGACAAGATCCCTTGTTCCTATTGCTCACAAGCCGCTTGGCATTCAAAATTCCTCCGAGATCTTTGCAGCCTAGTTTTTGTTCTTGGTCGACGCGACTTGGACTTCTGTAACCTCCGTGCCAAAAAGGGTTAGAGACAATGTAAGCATAGGCTACAAAATTCCTTACCGCAGACAGGAGGGAGGAAAAGTTAGCTGGACTTTTTCCCAAACATGATTTGGACCCTCCCCATATTATTTGCAACCATTCTCTCCACGAGATCCCGGTGATCTTGTCATATTTCCCCTTTCTGGATCCCTCCTTCCCTATTTTTTCAGCTCAGCCTTTCCAAAGATGTCCCTTTGCAGTGCCATCTGGAATATGACAGCTACAAGCTGGTGTCCATATTTAGTTTCCCACTCGTTTTTGTTTTTTAAAATATGAGATGTTTTTCCTCCCTCCTGAGGGCAGAATCAGCTCTCGAAACGCAAGGTAAACGAATGCTCTTAGGAACTTGGACGGCAATTCTGCCCTCTAATGATTTCAGAACCCTGGACAGCAATTCCTCGGCTACTTTCCTAGTTATTTGTGGCCAGGACCCAAGGCGCAAGCGGAGCTCTAAATGCATTATGATTAAATAGTGCATTTTAAAAGAATCTCACCCAACACCACACACACTTTGAATAGCAGGTCCCTGAGCCCTAATCACGAGCTTAGTTTGAAACACACACCACTAAAATAGCTTCCTGTGTGGCACAGCGATTGCTGTTTGCACTGTGCTTTGGATAATGGCCAAAAGGTTTGATCAGGGGGTTGGGCAGTGTGGTGTATTGGGTAGAGCTGTCCTGGGGATATCCAGATTCACTCCCAGCTCTGCCACAAAGTTTCTCTAGGGTGGGCGAGGGGGTGTGTGTTGTGCAAAAGTCAAGATTTCCAGGAAAGAAAACATTATAGAGTATACAAATGATCACCCACAGCTGGAATCTCTGTGTGTGTGTCTGTGTGTTTGTGTGTTTGTGTGTGTGTGTGTGTGTGTGTGTGTGTGTGTTAGGCAATAAGCAAAGGCAAAAGAAATTGTGAGATTACCATATCACAACACCACTAGCGGACTGTGTTATCATATGGGGGGCAGGCACTAACTAAACAGAGATGACTGCCTTGGGTTTCTGTTTTGCATCTGTAAAGGTAAAGGTAAAGGTACCCCTGCCCGTACGGGCCAGTCTTGCCAGACTCTAGGGTTGTGCACCCATCTCACTCTACAGGCCGGGGGCCAGCGCTGTCCGGAGACACTTCCGGGTCACGTGGCCAGCGGGACAAAGCTGCATCTGGCGAGCCAGCGCAGCACACGGAACGCCGTTTACTTTCCCGCTAGTAAGCGGTCCCTATTTATCTACTTGCACCCGGGGGTGCTTTCGAACTGCTAGGTTGGCAGGCGCTGGGACCGAGCAACGGGAGCGCACCCCGCCGCGGGGATTCAAACCGCCAACCTTTCGATCGGCAAGTCCTAGGCGCTGAGGCTTTAACCCACAGTGCCACCCGCGTCCCTTTACCTGTACATTTACCTGTTTCGATAAAGGTTTGTTACATAAATAATACTGGGCGACCATAATTCCTAAACTGTTTCCCCTCTGCAAAAAAACCCACACACATTTCTGTTCCGATACTGCCATTGGGGGCCAGATGTGGCCAGGAAAGTGCCCACCTGCTATTTCTACCCTGATATATATATATATCACTCTTAATTTTATTACTTTCCCCTGGGTTGTCAGCTGCTGCTGCTGCTGCTGCTGCTGCGTGGTGTAGAGTTTCTGAATAGGGTTGCCTGGGAGAGAATTTGATGGATAGAGTTTTGCCTGTGATCGGGCTCTGGCTGATGAGCACATGCAGAGCTGGCAAGGGTTTTGTTTTGTACCCATCTGATTCACAAGGTGTGTGTGTGTGTGTGTGTGTGTGTGTGTGTGTGTGTCTGCTAGCCTGCCTGCCACCCATTTGACTTGGTTTCGGCTTTTTGGAGCTCTTTGCTATGCAGAACATCTTTCTGCAGATCACCTGCTCCCTGCGCAGGGCAAACTGCAGCCCGGATTTGTGCAACTCGGGTCTGTTACAGAGAAACCGAAGAAGAGCTGCTTTTTAATGAGTCAGGCTAGTGTTGCCTGCACAGACTGGCAGCAGCAGGGTTTCAGGCAGGAGAATTTCCCTACCCAGAGGGGCCACCGGGGTTTGAGCTTATGCAGGCAAAGCATATGCTCTGTCGCTGAGGTACTGCCCATCCCATAATAATAATAATAATAATAATAATAATAATAGTAATAATAATATTTTATATCCTGCCCTCCCCAGCCGAAGCCGGGCTCAGAGCGGCTAACAACAATAAAAGTAACACAGCATTCTAAAACCAATTCATTCTAAAATCAGTTCAAAATCAAATTAATGGCAACCATTGGGCTAGAGTTCTGTGAGGATTATCAAAAGAGAGGGTCAGACTGTGCCTTGGCCAAAGTGGAACAGCTCTGTCTTGCAGGCCCTGCGGAAAGATGTCAAGTCCTGCAGGGCCCTGGTCTCTTGTGACAGAGCGTTCCACCAGATTGGGGCCACAGCCAAAAAAGCCCTTGCTCTGGTTGAGGCCAGCCTAACCTCTCTGTGGCCTGGGATCTTCAGGATGTTTTTATTTGCAGACCGTAATTTTCTCTGTGGGACATACCAGGAGAGGCGGTCCCGTAGGTACGAGGGTTCTAGGCCACATAGGGCTTTAAAGGTTAAAACCAGGACCTTAAACCTGATCCTGTACTCCACCGGGAGCCAGTGCAGCTGGTTTAGCACCGGGTGAATGTGATCCTGCGGCGAGGACCCCGTAAGGAGTCTCGCCGCGGCATTCTGCACCCGCTGGAGTTTCTGGGTCAGTCTCAAGGGCAGCCCCAGGTAGAGCGAGTTACAATAAGACACAGGAATGTGGGAAGTTGCCTTACACCAAGCCACTCCATTGGTCCATTTTGCTCAGCATTGATGCACTGGCCAGCAGCAGCTCTCTAGCATTTCAGACAAGGGCCTCTCCTGGCCCTACTTGGGAGTTGCTGGGGTTGAATCTGGGAACTTCTGCATACAGAATCATTGTATTTTAATATTCTGCTGGAAGCTGCCCAGAGTGGCTGGGGAAACTCTCTGGGCAGCTTCCAACAAAACACTAAAATACAATAACCTATTAAACATTAAAAGCTTCCCTAAACAGGGCTGCCTTCAGATGTCTTCTAAAAGTTTGGTAGCTATTTTTCTCTTTGACATCTGGTGGGAGGGTGTTCCACAGGGCGGGTGCCACTACCGAGAAGGCCCTCTGCCTGGTTCTCTGTAACTTGGCTTCTCACAGCAAGGGAACCGCCAGAAGGCCCTCGGAGCTGGACCTCAGTGTCCGGGCAGAACGATGGGGGTGGAGACGCTGCCTTAGACAGATAAGCAGTGCTTTTTTCTAAAAAAAATAAAAATGTTTAGGGGTACTCTCATTTTCCTACTTATATTGAAATACAGCCCCTCAAGGAGGCCAAACTTAGAGTCACAAAATGTCCCCCCAGAAAAAAGCACTGCAGGTAAGTCATGTCGTTGGACAATCTAGCCAACTTCTGACTTCTCCGACTTCTCAGCTGCTCTCCAGAAGTTCCCCTCCCCGCCAGCACTTATTCCCTGGGACTGATTAACCAGGAATGTCTGGGGTTGAACCCAAGACATTCTGCGTGCAAGGCACTGATCTCTACCACTGAGCTACACCTTGATTGGTGATGGTTATTGGAATGCTATCTTCTCCAACACTCCCATCCATTTCTTCCTGGCTCAGTTCCTCCATCTAGACTGGCTTGGGAGTGAAGCTGGTTGAAACTGGAACTGTTAAGCACTGTCCATGTTGCCTGGGGAACTGTGTGTCTGATACCCGTGTCCTCCCGCAGGTGCCTCAACCACCCCACTCTACCTAGGAGGGCTTGTACCAGTCCAAGGTCTTGGGTACCTGCTCAGCCTGCTGTCCACGTGCTTGGTGCTGATGGTGCTACAGGGACGTGGGTGGCGCTGTGGTCTAAACCACTGAGCCTCTTGGGCTTGCCGGTCAGAAGGTCGGCGGTTCGAATCCCCGCGACGGAGTGAGCTCCCATTGCTCTGTCCCAGCTCCTGCCAACCTAGCAGTTTGAAAGCACGCCAGTGCAAGTAGATAAATAGGTACCATTGTGGCGGGAAGGTAAATGGCGTTTCTGTGCGCTCTGGTTTCCATCACAGTGTTCCTTTGCACCAGAAGCAGTTAATCATGCTGGCCACATGACCCAGAAAGCTGTCTGCGGACAAACGCCGGCTCCCTCGGCCTGAAAGCAAGATGAGCGCCACAACCCCAGAGTCGCCTTTGACTGGACTTGACCGTCCAGGGGTCCTTTACTTTGCTGATGGGCAACTTCAAGACCACTCCTCTCATAAAAAGGTAAAGGGACCCCTGACCATTAGGTCCAGTTGTGACCGACTCTGGGGTTGCGGCGCTCATCTCGCTTTACTGGCTGAGGGAGCCGGCATACAGCTTCCGGGTCATGTGGCCAGCATGACTAAGCCGCTTCTGGCGAACCAGAGCAGCGCACGGAAATGCCGTTTACCTTCCCGCCGGAGCGGTACTTATTTATCTACTTGCACTTTGACATGCTTTTGAACTGCTAGGTTGGCAGGAGCAGGGACCGAGCAACGGGAGCTCACCCTGTCGCGGGGATTCGAACCGCCGGCCTTCTGATTGGCAAGTCCTAGGCTCTGTGGTTTAACCCACAGTGCCAAACAAAGAATTGCAGAGTTGGAGGAGACCCAGCAATGCAGGGATATGCAGCTGTCCCATATGGGCATTGAACCAGCGACCTTGGTGTTATCAGACCAAGCGCTAACCAACTGAGCTATCCATAGGGAGCTGCCTTATTCTAAGCGAGACTCTTGCCCATCTAGTTCATTGCTGTCTGCACTGACTGGCAGCACCTCTCTAGGATTTCTATCTTTTTTCTTCAAATTTTTTTATTAGTTTTCCAAATTTATAACAAACATATCAACAAACAAACAAAAATTTATCCTGACTGTAATACTCCCACTTTTGTTATCATTGTTCGGTGACTTCTTCAAATCCCCCTGGCTGAGTTTCCAAATAAATCATTGTAGCACTTTACCAAAACTATTTTCACATAAAATTTACTTGGTCAATTAACATCTTTCTTTCTTTTCATTTTGACTTTTATCCATAGTATTCTACAACATCACATATTTAAATCCTACGCCAATCTGTTATTCGCAAGTAATTCTATTTAAGTTATCTTAACATATTTAACTAGATAATCTTTAAATTTCTTCCATTCCTCTTGATACTCCTCCTCCTTCTGGTCGTGGACTCTTTCAGTTAGGTCAGCTAGCTCTGAGAAATCCATCATCTTCATCTGCCATTCCTCCACTGTTGGTGTTGTTGTTTAGTCGTTTAGTCGCGTCCGACTCTTCATGACCCCCTGGACCAGAGCACGCCAGGCACTCCTGTCTTCCACTGCCTCCTGCAGTTTAGTCAAATTCATGCTGGTAGCTTTGAGAACACTGTCCCACCATCTCGTCCTCTGTCGTCCCCTTCTCCTTGTGCCCTCCATCTTTCCCAGGGAGTCTTCTCTTCTCATGAGGTGGCCAAAGTCTTGGAGCCTCAGCTTCAGGATCTGCCCTTCCAGTGAGCACTCAGGGCTGACATCCTTAAGAATGGATAGGTTTGATCTTCTTGCAGTCCATGGGACTCTCAAGAGTCTCCTCCAGCACCAGAATTCAAAAGCATCCATTCTTCGGCGATCAGCCTTCTTGATGGTCCAGCTCTCACTTCCATACATCACTACTGGGAAAACCATAGCTTTAACTATACGAACCTTTGTTGGCAAGGTGATGTCTCATGTGATTTCCAATTTTTGGCCAGCAAAATTCTAGCACCTCTCCAGGATTTCAGGGCTCTGTGAAATATGCCTCCCGGCCTCCTAATTTTGAAGGGGATCTTATTTTGGAGGCTGGGCACACATGGGTGAAAGCTCACAGCCCAGTAACAGGATCCACAGGTCAATTTGTGTTAGAGAGGCAGTGTGGTGTAGTGGTTAGAGGTCTGCACAGGGACCTGGGAGCCCAGGGTTCGAATCCCGACTCAGCCCCAAAGCTCACTGGGTGACCTTGGTGCAGTCACTGCCTCACCTCTGCCTCACCTCGCAGGGTTGTTGTGAGGAGAAAATTGGGGAGGAGGGAGAACCACGTACAACAGGCCGAGTTCCTTGAAAGAGAGGTGCGATATAATGCAAGAAATAAAGAGATCGGCAGATCTCTAAGCGGTGGCTGGATTACTCTTCCTAGAATGTGGCTTCCACCAAATTAAACTTAGCTGAAAGGGACCATCGCCCTGTGCTCTACATCTTATCAACTGGGATGATCTAAAGTTAGTTCTGGGAGCGCAGCTTGGTTAAAATTCTGATTCCCTCTGTTTCGTTTGCAATGTCACCTTGACTGAGAGCATGTTGTGCGTGTAGGGATCTCTGAATCAGACCCCCTGGGGACAACCTCAGAGCACCTTGCTTGCTTGCAGGAGGTCTCAGGTTGATCTTCAATCAAAAAACATCTCAAGAGCTTGGAGAGAGATCCTGAATGCTCACCAATAGCTTGATTCTGCATGAGTCAGATTCCTATCTTACCATAACCCCCCAGGCATACCCTGGCTGTATTATTATAAATATGTATGTATGTCATCTTCTTCTTTGGCGATCACTCGTAGCCGAGTAAGATTGTCTCCCACGAACACGGTTTTAACACTGAGTCTGTAAGTGACTGTGGAGGCCAATTCTGGATCCACACGTCCTTCCACACTGGGGACATTGGATTCCGGGCGGGAGTTGATCACAGTGTGGATTTGCCAAACTGTGCCTTCCTCTTAGCACGTTTCCCCCTTGCGTCCTGAGTTCGAGTGTCTTCAAAGCCCATGACACCTTTGGTAAAGGCTGTTCTCCAATTGGAGAACATGTTGGTGTATGTGTGTATGTATGTAAATTTAATAAATAATACAGTGGTCCCTCGGGTTAAGTGCTTAATTCGTTCTGGAGGTCTGTTCTGAACCTGAAACTGTTCTTAACCTGAAGCACCACTTTAGCTAATGGGGCCTCCTGCTGCCACTGCACGATTTCTGTTCTCATCCTGAAGCAAAGTTCTTAACCCAAGTTACTATTTCTGGGTTAGCGGAGTCTGTAACCTGAAGCCTATGTAACCTGAGGTACCACTGTAATGATGTTAAAGGTAAAGGGACCCCTGACCATTAGGTCCAGTCATGGCTGACTCTGGGGTTGCAGCGCTCATCTCGCTTTATTGGCCGAGGGAGCCGGCGTACAGCTTCCGGGTCATGTGGCCAGCATGACTAAGCCGCTTCTGGCGAACCAGAGCAGCGCACGGAAACGCCGTTTTCCTTCCCGTCGAAGCGGTACCTATTTATCTACTTGCACTTTGACGTGCTTTCGAACTGCTAGGTGGGCAGGAGCAGGGACCGAGCAACGGGAGCTCACCCCGTCGTGGGGATTCGAACCGCCGACCTTCTGATCGGCAAGTCCTAGGCTCTGTGGTTTAACCCACAGTGATGTTAAGGTACTCCAAAAGTTACCTTGCATGCAGAGCTGGCTGACTCCCCAGTTCTCATTCAGGCTGTGCCTGCAGCTGTCAATCAAACAGAGAACCAATTCCAGCCTTGTCTGCAACAATACCCAGTGGCAGCCGAGTTAAAGATAATGTATTTTTCATCTTTTGTAAAGGAAATGGGAGGTGGCGGCTGCTGGCTGTGTTTTGGCATTAACAGCCTTGCACTACACAATTTCCACTCTTTGTTCAGCATCACTCCCCCACCCCACCTCCTTGTTGTTGTGCTGCATTCAGGGTTATGTAATAGTCTTATGCAAGATGAAGAATCAGCTCACCTGAACAACTTATCACTATTCGATCTCCCTAAGTCACCAGGCTCTCTCTCTGTCTCCAGCCTGCTGCAGGTGGGCAGAGAGGATTGCCAGACCATCCCTTGAAGACTCATTAACCCCATCATCTTCTTAGGTTCACACCTTGAACCCTCAACGCAGGACCTGCTGGGATTCAGCCGAGGTTTATTTTAAAAAGTGAACGGTTTTTCCTCTAAAAATTAAAAAGTTCACAACATTGGCTAGCTGCAACATCAATTTCCGGTAAAGCCATCGTTTTGGTTCTTTAAAAAAAAACCACAACCTAAATTTTATCAAGGTTTATAACATAAAATTATAAAATTAAAGGTTATATATAATGAAAGGTTATATATAATGAAAGGTTATATATAAACCTTAAAGGCTTGGCAGGGGGTTAGACTCGATGGCCCTTGTGGTCTCTTCCAACTCTATGATTCTATGATTCTATAATTATATAATTAAAAGGTTTATAAAAATGCAAAACTTGATATATTTTCCCTTTTTGAAAAAACCAAATCAAGACTTTTATATAGATACAGTGGGACCTCGGGTTAAGAACTTAATTCGTTTTGGAGGTCCGTTCTTAACCTGAAACTGTTCTTAACCTGAAGCACCACTTTAGCTAATAGGGCCTCCTGCTGCCGCTGCACAATTTCTCTTCTCATCCTGAAGCAAAGTTCTTAACCCGAGGTACTATTTCTGGGTTAGTGGAGTCTGTAACCTGAAGCGTCTGTAACCTGAAGCGTATGTAACCCAAGGTACCACTGTACAATAAAAACGCGCGGGGGGGGGGTGGAATAGAGAAGGAAAAAGGAAGAAATTTAAAAAAATAGAAAAGAGGTTAAAAGAGAAAGATAGGAGAATAAGATGTCTGTTTTGTTCTAACGGGGAGTAAATTCCATCTACAAAATGCCAACTTCCCCTCCTGTGCTGAACAGTACTTTTTGGAGATTTCTAAAAAATAAAATAAAAATCACTGCTACATTTCTGCATTTGGGCTGCTGTTACAAAAGCCTGAGAGTGAGGTCTGAAACCTCAGCAGAAGCTGGCATTTCGGCCTTGGAGCAGAGCTAAGACTTTTTTCAAATCACAAAGGACATGCTCATTTCTAAGCGAAGAAAGGAGCTCCTTTTAAACTTCTTCTTTTTTGCAGATAATAATAATAATAATGACAAAACGTCTCCCCAGTTCTTGGCAACCTTAGGACCAGGAGAACACGCTCATTCTTTGCAAGACAATTAGGAACAAGCTGTACCAGGATTAACAATGCTGTGAGCCTTCTGGGCATAATATGTGCCATTTTTTAAACATCGGTGAACAGCTGTTCCCTTTGCAATTTTAATAAGCCAGGCTTAGTGGGCAAAATTAAGAGCGAGAAAGCAAAGAGGTGGCCCGGCACCTGCACAGGTTGGACACACTGAGTCTCTTTCACTCTGTCATTGTCTCCCTCCTTCAGCACCTGAGACCACACAAAAGCAAAAATAGATGATGCTGCTTTTCAAAAGCCCAGACTCTCGTCTGCTGTTTTCCTTTCCTTTTTCCCTCAATTCCTTTCTTATTTAGACTGCAAGCTCCTGGGGCAGAGAGCTGTCTTTTCTCACTTGTCCTTGTTCTGCAAAATGCTTTGTGCATTGACGGCGTGATATAACAAACGTTTGGAGGAGCAAATTGGAGAGATCAAAAGGCGAGGTTTGCAAAGAACCAAGGGGGTGTTTAAAGGACGCCTCCCATGCTGTTGCTTTTTAAGAGCGGGGAGAACTTTGGCAAGAACTTTTGGCACGCAGAGGCGGAGCTGGTGGGGAACCCTCTGCTGAAACAGCCGCTTGTATGTCTCGATAGGTCAGCACATCGTTGACCTACGGAACTCACACCCACAAGAGGCACCGATGGCCATCAACCTAATAATAATAATAATAATGTTGTTGTTTAGTCGTTTAGTCATGTCCGACACTGGCATTGGAAGACAGCCTGCCTTGCGTGGTCTAAGCTAGCATGGCACAGCTCTGGTTGTTGTTGTTTAGTCATTTAGTCGTGTCCGACTCTTCGTGACCCCCTGGACCAGAGCACGCCAGGCCCTCCTGTCTTCCACTTCCTCCCTCAGTTTGGTCAAACTCATGCTGGTAGCTTCGAGAACACTGTCCAACCATTTCATCCTCTGTCGTCCCCTTCTCCTTGTGCCCTCCATCTTTCCCAACATCAGGGTCTTTTCCAGGGAGTCTTCTCTTCTCATGAGGTGGCCAAAGTCTTGGAGCCTCAGCTTCAGGATCTGTCCTTCCAGGGAGCACTCAGGGCTGATTTCCCTAAGAATGGATAGGTTTGATCTTCTTGCAGTCCATGGGACTCTCAAGAGTCTCCTCCAGCACCAGAATTCAAAAGCATCCATTCTTCGGCAATCAGCCTTCTTGACGGTCCAGCTCTCACTTCCATACATCACTACTGGGAAAACCATAGCTTTTACTATACGGACCTTTGTTGGCAAGGTGATGTCTCTGCTTTTTAAGATGCTGTCTAGGTTTGTCATTGCTTTCCTCCCAAGAAGCAGCCGTCTTTTAATTTCATGGCTGCTGTCACCATCTGCAGTGATCATGGAGCCCAAGAATAGTAATAATAATAAAATTTTATTTATATCCTGCCCTCCCCAGCTGAAGCCGTGCTCAGAGCAGCTAACAACAATAAAAGTAACACAGTTTACACAAAATCACCATCAATTAATTAAAATACATTCTAAAATCCATTCATTCTGAAATCAATTCAGAATCAAATTAATGGCAACCATTGGGCTAGAGTTCTATGAGGATTACCGAAGGAGGGGGTCAGGCTGTGCCCTGGCCAAAGGCCTGGTGGAACAGCTCTGTCTTGCAGGCTCTTCGGAAAGATGTCAAGTCCCACAGGGCCCTAGTCTCTTGTGACAGAGCGTTCCACCAGATCGGGGCCACAGCCAAAAAAGCCCTGGCTCTGGTTGAGGCCAGCCTAACCTCCCTGTGGCCTGGGACCTCCAAGGTGTTTTTGTTTGAAGACCGTAAGGTCCTCCGTGGGACATACCAGGAGAGGCGGTCCCGTAGGTACGAGGGTCCTAGGCCATATAGGGCTTTAAAGGTTAAAACCAGCATCTTAAACCTATAGAGCCTTTCAAAGAGCATTGGACAAATTCATGGCGGAGAAAGCCATCAATGGCTGCTAGCCTTCACGACTATGCTCTGCCTCTACAGATGGAAGCAAATGATTCTTCTGGATATCAGTTGGGGCTGGAGGAGGGGACTTGGGTTCAAGTCCTGCTTGCGGGTTTCCCATGGGCACTGTGAGAACAAGATGGTGGGCTAGCTGGACTATCGACCTGAAACATAAACCCTGCCTTCTTTTTATATTTGATCAGCCTGCTTGAACTGTTGGGGTCCAGAATTGGTGGGGTCGAGAAGTCCCATCTCTGTTTATTGATACATGACCTTGAGCAAAAGGTATTCAATCAATCAATCATTTTTAATTTGTACAGTGGTACCTCGGGTTAAGTATTTAATTCGTTCCGGAGGTCTGTTCTTAACCTGAAACTGTTCTTAACCTGAAGCACCACTTTAGCTAATGGGGCCTCCCGCTGCCGCCACTGCACGATTTCTGTTCTCATCCTGAAGCAAACTTCTTAACCTGAAGCACTATTTCTGGGTTAGCGGAGTATGTAACCTGAAGCGTATGTAACCCGAGGTACCACTGTACACCGTCTTTCTATCTTACAATACTCAAGGCGGTTTACAAGCTGAAGAAACAAAAAATGTACATCTTATAGCAATCTAATGCAATACAGTGGAACCTCGGGTTACAGAGGCTTCAGGTTACAGACACTTCAGGTTACAGACTCCGCTAACCCAGAAATAGTACCTCGAGTTAAGAACTTTGCTTCAGGATGAGAACAGAAATCGTGTTCCGGCGGCACAGCGACAGCAGGAGGCCCCATAGGCTAAAGTGGTACCTCAGGTTAAGAATAGTTTCAGGTTAAGAACGGTCCTCCAGAACAAATTAAATTCTTAACCCGAGGTACCACTGTACAAAAATGTGATAATAAAACATAACTTTAAAATAAGCAACCTATGTCAAAAAAGTAACATTCAACAATCATTAGAATAGTATAAAATAATAATACCAACATATAAAAGTTAAACAGAAATCCACTCAACAGTTACAATAAATATAATTTCTCAACTATAATCAACAAAGCAATGGCAAGCCACAGTACATATACAATCCAAATTGAGAAGCAGAGACTAGAGTGTGGAGCAAGGCAAGGTATTGTCTCTCGCATTTTACAGAGGGGAAGTTAAGGCTAAGAGTGACCTACCTCACAGGGTGGTTGTTTGTTCCATGTTTATACTGAGGTGATCATCCTCTATGCTCCAAAGCTCCAGTCACGTGTGAATATTTCTGACCAAACAAACAAGAGATAACTCTCTCTTTTTTTCCAGCCCTGGCGCTGCCGTTACCCACCCAGCTCTCGGAGGAGGACGAAAAGGTAAGAACAGGAAAAAGGGTGGGGTGGTCATGTCACCTATATTGGACCCTATATGTGCTATACCTTTAAAGCTTCCCCAAAGAATTCTGGGAAGTCTAGTTTGTCGTTTAGTCGTGTCCGACTCTTCGTGACCCCCTGGACCAAAGCACACCAGGCACGCCTGTCTTCCACTGCCTCCCGCAGTTTGGTCAAACTCATGCTGGTAGCTTCGAGAACACTGTCCAACCATCTCGTCCTCTGTCGTCCCCTTCTCCTTGTGCCCTCCATCTTTCCCAGCATCAGTGTCTTTTCCAGGGTGTCTTCTCTTCTCATGAGGTGGCCAAAGTACTGGAGCCTCAGCTTCAGGATCTGTCCTTCCAGGGAGCACTCAGGGCTGATTTCCTTCAGAATGGAGAGGTTTGATCTTCTTGCAGTCCATGCGACTCTCAAGAGTCTCCTCCAGCACCATAATTCAAAAGCATCCATTCTTCGGCGATCAGCCTTCTTTATGGTCCAGCTCTCACTTCCATACATCACTACTGGGAAAACCAGAGCTTTAACTATACGGACCTTTGTCGGCAAGGTGATGTCTCTGCTTTTTAAGATGCTGTCTAGGTTTGTCATTGCTTTTCTCCCAAGAAGCAGCCATCTTTTAATTTCACGGCTGCTGTCGCCATCTGCAGTGATCATGGAGCCCAAGAAAGTAAAATCTCCCACTGCCTCCATTTCTTCCCCTTCTATTTGCCAGGAGGTGATGGGACCAGTGGCCATGATCTTCGTTCTTTTGATGTTGAGCTTCAGACCATATTTTGCACTCTCTTCTTTCACCCTCATTAAAAGGTTCTTTAATTCCTCCTCACTTTCTGCCATCAAGGTTGTGTCATCTGCATATCTGAGGTTGTTGATATTTCTCTGCTTTACCACTGAACTATCATCTGTCAAAGAGCTGTTTGAGACACAAGAGTTGTGGAGGGCAGGAGGAGAGATATAGTTACATTGACGCATGAAAAAGGGAGAGAGAGACCCCAGTTCATTTTGGTGGGTTGTTTTTTGTTACCAGGTTACTAAGTGCATCACCGAAATCCTTGCAGACACCCTCTCCAGACCCAGCCCAATTCCGGTGACCAGTGAATGCACGAAGATACTTAGAGAGGGTAAGTTACGATTTGTGTGGTCAGACTCCTTAAGCGGTGTCTGCAAATACCCAAACCCTCAAGGTAATGTGAAAATAGGCCTTTTGCAACACTGGAAAAGGTACTATGATACATATATGGTGGAACTGTTTAAACATCAAACAATTTTGGGAAACAATATATAACGAAATGAAAAAAATGTTCAGATATTCATTTAGGAAAACACCAGAAGGTTTTCTATTGGGAATAGTACCAGGAAGTCTAAAGGAAGAAGACAAGACATTATATTTATATGCGACAGTAGCCGCAAGGCTATTGATTATACCGACAAAAATAGAGTGGCTTGCCAAATAATTGGAGTACTACAATATATCCAAAACAATGGGAGAAATTGGAAGGATCTCAAAAGAGAAGATAGACAGGGATTGGAAGGTGTTTAAAGGATACTTGCAAAACAGTATTGAAAAATCAGAACTCCTATTAGAATAAACAAGTTCCGTTTTAAATACTGGAATACTAAAAAAGATGGATAACAATGTGTAATAGAAAAAGAAGCATGAAATTAGGTTAAAGGTGTGTGAAGGAAAGTAATAGAAGTGGAAAGAAATTGCAATTGAGTAGATTGGAAGTCTAACACAATGGTGGGGTGAGGGGCGAGGGATGGTGGTGGGAAAAGGAATTATCTGTGGGATTGAGTGTAGGTATGTTTGAACATTTTAAAGGATTGTATGAAATGTATGTTTGTATATTCGCAATATGTGTGTATTAATGCTGAATTATTTTAACAATAAAAACTTTTCAAAACACACACACACACAAAAGAAAACAGGCCTTTTTAGTGGTGGCTCCTCACTTGTGGAATGTTGCCAGAAAGAGGCCTGGCCTCAATGCATCTGTGTTGCCTAGCAACCGTCAGCAGCAGCAGCAGGAAGAAGAGACAGGGCAGCCGTGTCTTTTCCGGCAACCACCAGCAGAGAGAGCCACTGTTCTCGGTTGTTGTTGCCTAACAACAGCCAGCAGAAAACTGTGTTACCTGGCAACAGCCTCTCTGTTGCTTAACTACCACCACTAGGATGGGAGACTGTGTGGGTAGGGGCAAGCACGAAGGAGGCCCTGTTTGTGTGGTAAATAGCCACAGAACAGGGAAGGCTTTATCAGGGCCTCTTCTGTGCAATCGTTTCTCACGGGACAACAGGCCTAAACTGTCCTAACCTCTGTTTATTATTCAGATGGTTATACCCCCGTGGCTTACAACGTATCAGCCTTGACCAACCTCTATGATTCTAACCTGCTTCCCTTCAGACATTCTGGACTACAAATCCCATCAGCCCTGCTGGTCCGAGCTGATGGGAGTTGTAGTCGAAAACATCTGGAGGGTGTGAAGGCCGCAATGGACGGTGGTGAAACACACAAAGGCACACACCTGTACTTTTATCTCAAACCACACCACCCGGCAGCCTGTAATTCCCTGCTGAGAGTAGAGACCCCTATTCCCTTCATGGAGCTACAGTTTCCAGGATTACATGTGGAAAATGTATTGATTGTTAAGCCCCTCAGCAGCCTTAACAAACAACATCTCCCAGAATGCTTTGGGGGAAGCCATGACTGTCTAAAGCAGGCATGGCCAAACTTGGCCCTCCAGATGTTTTGGGACTACAATTCCCATCATCCCTGTCCACTGGTCCTGTGAGCTAGGGGTGATGGGAGTTGTAGTTCCAAACCAGCTGGAGGGCCTGTTCTAAAGCTGAGAACCACTTAGTGCTTTAAAATCATAGCACTTTAAATGGATGGTGCGGATGTGGCCGTAGTCCCTTAGCAGAGGCCGGGGTGCTTTTCTGAGGTTGAACGACTGGAGCAACTCCTCTGCACCTGGCTGGCGTTCCTGCCAGCCTTCAAAGCCGAACGTCATGCGATGTCTGGAATCCACGATACTCGCTGCGAGTTTTAATTGGCACGCTGTCTGTTTTCAGATGAGAGAGTCCTCGCGATGCTTCACCATCAACACCTGCTGACGGAGCTGGAGGAACTCACGCATCAAGGTAAACAGGCGAGCCAAATCCAGCCATTCCTCGTTCCAGCGAGGAAATGTCTTTCTGAACCTTGGAATCCGTTTCGCAAGGGCTGAGATTAGTGCCAGCTCCAGGGTGTTGGGGAACCTTGGTTTTTATTTATTTATTTCTTTACTATCACTTTTCCCTCCAAGTACCTCAGGGTGGCACACCTCTCCCCATTTTATCCTCCAAACATCCCTGGGAGGTAAGGTAAAGGTAAAGGGACCCCTGACCATTAGGTCCAGTTGCGGATGACTCTGGGGTTGCGGCGCTCATCTCACTTTATTGGCTGAGGGAGCCGGCATACAGCTTCCGGGTCATATGGCCAGCATGACTAAGCCGTTTCTGGCGAACCAGAGCAGCGCACAGAAACACCGTTTACCTTCCCGCCAGAGCGGTACCTATTTATCTACTTGCACTTTGTGCTTTCGAACTGCTAGCTTGGCAGGAGCAGGGACCGAGGAATGGGAGCTCACCCTGTGGCGGGGATTCGAACCGCCGACCTTCTGATCGGCAAGTCCTAGGCTCTGTGGTTTAACCCACAGCGCCACCCGTGTCCCTTCGATGTTGTATGTGATGCCAATTAAAGGTTTTGCGATACAATACTTAGGGGCATTTCTAGAAAAGTGAGTTTGTTCAATCTGTGGATTGAATAGGGGTGGAGAATCTGTGATGATGGTGGTGATGGTGATAATTTATTTATACCCCACCCATCTGTGGGTTTAACCCACAGCGCCACCCGCGTCCTTCGGGAGGTAGGTTAGGCAATAATAATAATAATAATAATAATAATAATAATTTATTTATACCCCACCCTCCCCGGCCAGAGTGAGGCTCAGCGTGGTTAACACCAGTAAAATTACAGTAAAAACATAAAAGGGAGGGGGGAAACCAATTTAAAATACAGGTTAAAATGCATTTTAAAATGCAGCCTCATTATAAAAGTAGCCCATAGATCAAAACCATAAGGAGAGGGAAACATAAGGGTCAGACTGAGTCCAAACCAAAGGCCAGGCGGAACAGCTCCGTCTTGCAGGCCCTGCAGAAAGATGTCAAGTCCCACAGGGCCCTAGTCTCTTGTGACAGAGCGTTCTGCCAAGTCGGGGCCAGTACTGAAAAGGCCCTGGCCCTAGTTGAGACCAATCTAACCACCTTGCGACTTGGGACCTCCAAAGTGTTGTCATTTGTGGACCTTAAGGTCCTCCGTGGGGCATACCAGGAGAGGCGGTCCCGTAGGTATGTGGGTCCTAGGCTGCATAGGGCTTTAAAGGTCAAAACCAGCACCTTAAACCTGACCCTGTACTCCACTGGGAGCCAGTACAGTTGGTAAAGGACTATGAGAGAGTGGCTCTCCTAAGATGAGAGTCATGGCCGAGAGGGGACTAGGGGGACTAGAACCTCTGTCTCCCAAGCCTTTGTCCAATACATTAAACCAGGGGTCACCAACCTAAGGCCCATGGGCCACAGGCGACCCATAGGGGTCGTTTAACTGGCCCACGAGCTGCCCCCGAACCGAGCCACCTGCTCAGTGAGTCCCCACGCGCTGTGCTAAACTGATGCAGTGCGATGCGAGGACTCGTTTTTGTGGCGCCGGAAATCGTGTCTGCGCAGACTCAGACACCAGAAATCGCATCTGCACAGACGCAGAAGCTGGAAATCACATCTGTGCAGACGCAGACGCCAGAAATACCCCGCCCTCCCCAGCCAAGACCAGGCTCAGGGCGGCTAACAACCAATAATAAAAACAAGTTGATTAAAATACAATTTAAAAAACAAGATTAAAATGCAACATTAAAACATTAGGATGCAGCCTCTTCACAGGAGGAGAAAGGAAAAAAGGAAAGAGGGGAAGGGGATCAAGTTGATTCCAAGCCAAAGGCCAGGCGGAACAACTCTGTCTTACAGGCCCTGCGGAAAGAAATCAGATCCCGCAGGCCCTGGTCTCATGAGACAGAGCGTTTCACCAGGCTGGGGCCAGTGTTGAAAAGGCCCTGCCTCTGGTTGAAGCTAATCTGACTTCCTTAGGGCCCGGGACCTCTAGGGTGTTGCTATTTATGGACCTTGAGGTCCTCCGTGGGGCATACCGGGAGAGGCGGTCCCGTAGGTACGAGGGTCCTAGGCAAACGAAAACCAAAAAAACACCCCCACCTTTGGTTGCCTTCCCTGAAATTATTTCATCCCCACTGCAGAAAATGAGAAGCATCGTCTGGGACATGAAGGCAACCATGAGGTTTGGGAAGAGGAGGAACAAGAGGAAGTGAAGAAGAGAGATGTCAAGCCTGTCCAGCAGAGAGAAGAAGCTGCATTGGAGAAGACAGAGGAGCAAAACAGGCAGGCGAATAAAGAAGAGAAGGAGCTGAAAGAGTTTGAGAAGACGGAGAAGACTGAGGAGAAAGTGAAGGAAGAGAAGGTCTCCCGAGGAGAGGAGAACAGAGAGGCTCTGGAGGAACAAGCCAAGGAGCGGATGGAGGAGGAAGAAGAGGATGAGGAGAGCGACGAGGAGGACGAAGCGAGGAGGAAGAAGAAGAGGAGCTCCTCAGAGACGTGGTCTTCTAAGGAATATTTTGGGCACATCAAGAAGAGGCGCCCTGGGCCTCCAAAGATCAGGAAGGCGATGCTTCAAGGAAGTCGAGAAGACGAGAAGAGGAACGGGCTGAGCAAGAGGCACTTCAGGTCAGAGGAGGACGAGGAGAGCTCTGAAGAGGAGCCAAAGAAATACCACCACGGAAGGTACGGCGATGGCCACCATCACCATGAGGACTGGGAGGAAGAGGAGGAAGAAGAGAAGAAGAGATCTGATCTGGAGAAGAGGGTGGCCGAGAAGGCCAGCGATGAGGAGACCGCCCAGTTTGAGGAGGAAGAGAAAGGTGTGAAGATCTCCAACTCCCAGGCCCAGCTCCACGGAGGCTGGAAGCCGTGGAGAGAAGGAGGGGAGAAGGAGGAGGAGAAGGAAGGCAAGGCGAGGCATGGGCATCACCACAAACCGGCCGGCTTTGACCTCAAGAAGAGGCACTGGAAGGACGACGTCTATCTGAAGGGCGGCAGGAATCGTGGCCGTGAAGAGGAGGAAAGGGAGACTTCTCCGAGCGAGGTCAGTATACATACTTGTTCCCATCACAAGGCTTGAGTTGGTTAAGTAGCAAGAAGCAGATGGACAGTTATCCCAAAGGAGAGGTGTAGAAAGCAGAGGTATCCCAAGGGTCGCTGTTGGGACCTCTGCTTTTTAGCTTGTTCATCAACCAGTACGTTTCCAAGCACAATTCAAAGTGTTGGTGCTGACCTTGAAAGCCCTAAACGGCCTCGGTCCAGTATACCTGAAGGAGCATCTCCACCCCCATCGTTCAGCCCGGACACTGAGATCCAGCGCCGAGGGCCTTCTGCCGGTTCCCTCATTGGAAGAAGCGAGGTTACAAGGAACCAGACAGAGGGCCTTCTCGGTGGTGGCTCCCGCCCTGTGGCACGCCCTCCCTTCAGATGTGAAGGAAATAAGCAGCTATCTTCTTTTTAAAAGACATCTGAAGGCAGCCCTGTTTAGGGAAGTTTTTAATCTTTAATGCTGTATTGTTTTTAACACTTGATTGGAAGCCGTCCAGAATGGCGGGGTATAAATAATAATAATAATTATAATCGCTTTTAAATGAGTCAGATGAACTGTGGAACTCATCCCTGCAGGAGCCAATGACAGCCACCCACCTGGATGGCTGATTTTTTAAAAAAATGCTTTTTATTGGTGTTTCATTTAATACATACAAACAAAATACAGTAAAATTCAACAACCATTTACCCACATTCTTTCCCCACACTCTGCTGAGCACTGACTTCCTTCCCTCCCTTCAAGAGGTTTTCTTATGTCAGTTACTTTCCCACAGTTTCTTGTTGTGTCCAATCCTATCTACGTCATAAGATTTATTTCAGTCCTGCCAGAGTCTTCAAATTTCTACAGTTATTATTTACGTACTCCATAAATTTCCTCCAATCTTTTTAGAATTTTGCTTCCTCCTGATTTCGGATTCCACAGGTCAGTTTTGCTAGTTCCGCATAATCAACCATCTTCGTCTACCATTCCTCTATTGTTGGCTATTCTGGTACTTTCCATTTTTGGGCTAATGAAGTTCTGGCAGCAGTCGTAGCATACATAAATAACCTTTGATCTACTTTTTCCATTTCCTCTCTCATCAAGCCTAGCAAGAAAGCTTCCGGCTTTTTCGGGAAAGTGTAATAATATAATAATAATAATTTATTATTTGTACCCCGCCCATCTGGCTGGGTTTCCCCAGCCACTCTGGGCGGCTTCCAACGAAGATGAAAAATACACTAAAATGTCACATATTAAAAACTTCCCTGAACAGGGCTGCCTTCAGATGTCTTCTGAATGTCAGGTAGATGTTTATCGCTTTGACATCTGATGGGAGGGCGTTCCACAGGGCGGGCGCCACTACCGAAAAGGCCCTCTGCCTGGTTCCCTGTAACTTGGCCTCTTGCAGTGAGGGAACCGCCAGAAGGCCCTCGGAGCTGGACCTCAGTGTCCGGGCAGAACGATGGGGGAGGAGACGCTCCTTCAGATATACTGGACCGAGGCCGTTTAGGGCTTTAAAGGTCAGCACCAACACTTTGAATTGTGCTCGGAAACGTACTGGGAGCCAATGCAGGTCTTTCAAGACCGGTGTTATGTGGTCTCGGCGGCCACTCCCAGTCACCAGTCTAGCTGCCGCATTCTGGATTAGTTGTAGTTTCCGGGTCACCTTCAAAGGTAGCCCCACGTAGAGCGCATTGCAGTAGTCCAAGCGGGAGATAACCAGAGCATGTACCACTCTGGCGAGACAGTCTGCAGGCAGGTAGGGTCTCAGCCTACGTACCAGATGGAGCTGGTAAACAGCTGCCCTGGATACAGATTTAACCTGTGCCTCCATGGACAGCTGTGAGTCCAAAATGACTCCCAGGCTGCGCACCTGGTCCTTCAGGGGCACAGTTACCCCATTCAGGACCAGTGAATCCTCCACACCTGCCCACCTCCTGTCCCCCAAAAACAGTACTTCTGTCTTGTCAGGATTCAACCTCAATCTGTTAGCCGCCATCCATCCTCCAACCGCTTCCAGACACTCACACAGGACCTTCACCGCCTTCGATTTAAATATCTTTTTCAATTCGTTATAAATCTGTTCCCAAAAGTGTTTCATTTTCTCCCATGTCCACCCCACCTGCATGGCTTTGAAAGAGGTTTGGACAAATACAGTATTTTTCGCTCCATAAGGCGCACCTGACCATAGAGCGCACCTAGTTTTCAGAGGGGGAAATCAAGGGAAAAAATATGATTCTGCGCCCACCCCACCCCAGCTCTGGCACGCTCTGGTGGGAATTCCCCCACCTTGTAGAAAAGCCAGCAGAAGCCGTGCACCCTTTAAAGAGTGCGCAGCTTTTGCAGGCTTTTCTACGAGAAGGGAAAAGGGACTGACTGGCCGCATCAGTCCCTTCTCCCCCCTGGGGAAAAGCCCGCAAGAGCTGAAGGCTTTTCCTGCCTGCCTCCCCGCTGCATTCGCTACATAAGACGCACACGCATTTCCCCTTACATTTTAGGAGGGGAAAAGTGTGTCTTATGGAGCAAAAAATACGGTATATGGAGGGAAAGGCTATCCATGGCTGCTAGCCAAGATGCCTATGTTCTGCCTCCACGGCCAGAGGGAGCAAAGCTTCTGAATAACAGTTCCTGGAAACTGCAGGGCTCTTGTGCTCGGATCATGCTTCTGGATCCCCACAAGCTACTGTGAGAACAATAGGCTGGACTAGATGGGCAGCACTGGTTTGATCCAGCAAGCTCTCCTTCAGTTCTCAGTTCTCCTGAGTTATCTTCTCTGGGGTAAGGGAACGGAGAACTCTTATGAACTGGCCCCAGAGGCACTCTAAACCTGGAAGAAGTTTGCAGGTGTGTGGAATCTGAAGCGATAAAGCCAAGACCTTCTGGAAACACGGCAATGTGAGAAAGACAGAAGACTTACACAGCATCGGGGTAGCATAGGTCTTCAATATCTCATTTGCAACCTGAGCAGGCCCTCCAGAAACCAATAATAATTAATAATAATAATAATAATAATAAAGTTTTATTTATATCCCGCCCTCCCCAGCTGAAGCCGGGCTCAGAGCGGCTAACAACAATAAAAGTAACACAGCATTCTAAAATCAATTCGTTTTAAAATCAATTCAAAAGAAAATTCATGGCAACCATTGGGCTAGAGTTCTGTGAGGATTACCAAAGGAGGGGGTCAGACTGTGCCTTGGCCAAAGGCCTGGTGGAACCGCTCTGTCTTGCAGGCCCTGCGGAAAGATGTCAAGTCCCGCAGGGCCCTGGTCTCTTGTTCCACCAGATCAGGGCCACAGCCAAAAAAGCCCTGGCTCTGGTTGAGGCCAGGCTAACCTCCCTGTGGCCTGGGACCTTCAAGATGTTTTTGTTTGAAGACCGTAATGTCCTCCGTGGGACTTACCAGGAGAGGCAGTCCCGTAGGTACGAGGGTCCTAGGCCGTATAGGGTTTTAAGGTTAAAACCAGCACCTTAAACCTGATCTTGTACTCCACCGGGAGCTGGTGCAGCTGGTATAGCACTGGATGAATGTGATCCCGCGGCAGGGACCCCGTAAGGAGTCTCGCTGCGGCATTCTGCACTCGCTGGAGTTTCTGGGTCAATTTCAAGGGCAGCCCCACGTAGAGCGAGTTACAATAATCAAGCCTGGAGGTGACCGTCGCGTGGATCACAGTGGCTAGGTCAGGGCGAGAGAGGTAAGGAGCCAACTGCTTAGCTTGGCGGAGATAAAAAAATGCTGTAGTCAGAAGCTGGGAGAATTCTAACTCAGTGGCTTTAAAAAAATAGCAATTCTGCAGTGCACCCCAACCAGAAACTTTCTCTTTCCAAAACCTGAAGGCTCGAAATCTGTGGAGGGATCAAAGGGACGGTGTTACCCAACCCTCCTACCTTCGCAGGATCACCTTTCAGCCAGTGCTGCTACTGGCGAGGCCTCTCCTCTCCTCTCTCTCATATGCATATCCTCTCTCCTTCCAGGTCCAGGAGCTGGAGAAGCTTGAAGAGATCGAGCGGGAGCTGAAGAGGGCAGCTGAGAAGCTGGAGGAGCTGAAGAGGGGGTAGCCCCTTTCCACCTTGTGGGCAGATGGGCAGGGTAGAAAAGGAGGCAGGTGGCCTCTTTGTAAACTCACCTGCCCACCCAGTTCCCCTTCACCTCCTAATAAGCAATCCCTGTATATAATCTCTCTCCCTCCAGCTTGGCTTTCGACTGTTAAAAGGAGCTTTCCCTTGCTTTTGAAATACACACACACGCAAACCTCCACCCCGGCAGGCTTCAGCACAGAGATTTGGGACCTGCTTGCCCCTCCAGCTGTTGCACTACAACTCCCAAACACCCCTGACTATTGGCCAGCCTGGCTGGGGCTGATGGGAACCAGAGTCCTGATAGTAGCCACCTCTGAGCAGCGCAGGATGCCTTCAAAATAGTCACAGACCACGCCAATCCTTAGACATTACCGTATTTTTCGCCCTATAGGACGTACTTTTTCCCGTCCAAAAATGAAGGGGAAATGTGTGTGCGTACTATGGGGCGAATGCAGGCTTTCGCTGAAGCTTGGAGAGCGAGAGGGGTCGGTGCGCACCGACCCATCTCGCTCTCCAGCCTTCAGGAAGCTATCCGCAAGCCTGGGGAGCCTGCGGGAGTTCCCGCAGGGCTCCCTAGGCTGTGGATAGCATCCTGAAGCCTAGGGCGCGCTGAGCAGCACACCCCGGGCTTCGGGCAGATATCCGCAAGCTTGGAGAGCCCGGCGGAAGTTCCCGCCGGGCTCCCAAGGCTTGCGGATAGCAGCCTGTTCTGGGGGCTGGGGTCGGGGGAAGCTCGGGCTTCCCCCGCCCCAGCCCCGTGCCTGGGGGGAAATAAGTTTTTCCCCCCTTTATTCCCCCCCCCAAACTAGGTGCGCCCATGGGCCGGTGCGCCCTATAGGGCGAAAAATACAGTAATTTCATAATGAATAGTAATCTGGGATGCATTGCAACAATCAGTGTGGACCTCCTTTCAGCCAGGTCCACCATTTCCCCATTAACACTCACCCACAAATGATATGGAATGGTCCTGTATCTTCTTCTGGATCAACTGAAGTTTCCCCATTGTCGGACACACTTTTGGTGTTTCCAGTGTTCCTAAATGCTTAGCTTTGGAGCATGCAGGGGCTAAGAAGTTCACCTTCTTAGCTGATGGGGCAGCTCAAAGATGTTAGAGGCTGAGAACCTGTTGCTGAAATAGTAAGGCGTCTCCAACCACGACTACCACCACCTGACTCCGGACCACAGCACCTGAGGAACTAGCAGTTCCCCAGCGCTGGATAAGAGGGTCTGAGAATGTTCTTCTAGCTACACTTTTGCCCATACAATTAAACCCCTGTGTTGCAAACAAGCATCATTAATATCCAAAGGCAACACGATGGCCAAGTACAACAATGCGATGTCAATATAAACTCTTTATATAATCTATACAAAGCGTAGAACAATATGAAATATGCACTCTCTGCAAAACCAAATGAAAACTCTTGAAAACATAGAACCAAATAAACGTAAGTCTTATAGGTCTCTGAAAGTCTTTGTGGGCTATGCAAGTCTCTGAAAGAAGCAATGGGTCAGATTCTTATCTGGTGAAAACAAGTCGTAAAGCTTGGTTTTATGATGTCCAACGCTGCCAAAGTGGTTCGCAAACAGACATAGTGAACAGTGATTTCGGATATATACACTGTTTCGTGGAATTCTTCTTCAGCACAGCAGGATACAGAAATGCTTCATAAATCCATCTATATGGTAAATGGAATTGTATAACAACAATTGCTATGGAGCAGTGGTCATAAAGTTATGTATGCTCCATAGCAATTGTTGTTATACAATTCCATTCACCATATAGATGGATTTATGAAGCATTTCTGTTGGACGTCATAAAACAAAGATTTATGGCTTGCTTTCACCTGATAAGAATCTGACCCTGCATAGCCCACAAAGTTTTTCAGAGACCTATAAGACTTACCGTATTTTTTGCTCTATAAGACTCACTTTTTCCCTCCTAAAAAGTAAGGGGAAATGTGTGTGCGTCTTATGGAGCGAATGCAGGCTGCGCAGCTATCCCAGAAGCCAGAACAGCAAGAGGGATTGCTGCTTTCACTGCGCAGCGATCCCTCTTGCTGTTCTGGCTTCTGAGATTCGGATTTTTTTTTCTTGTTTTCCTCCTCCAAAAACTAGGTGCATCTGGTGCGTCTTATAGAGCGAAAAATACGGTATGTTTATTTGGTTCTGTTTTCAAGAGAATCCATCAAGAGTATTCATTTGGTTTTGCAGAGAGTGCATATTTCATATTCTATGTTTTGTATACATTATATAAAGAGTTTATATTGATATCGCATTGTTGTACTTGGTCATTGTGTTGCCTTTGGATATTACTACACTTTTGCCCCTGGCAGCTGCACTTCAGGGTTCTTTTCGCCAACCAGCAGGCCAGCTCTGATCGCATCTGAAGTTCTCCCTATGCTGCTGCAGCTATTCCGTACACCCAAGCCAGGATCTTCAGGGTCGCTTCACAGCACAGCCCTTTGACGTTTCCACAAAAGCATCCTTTATTGCTCCCGGAAGAGTGAGGAGAGTCCGCTTTGCCAGGTTCCTTGTGGTCCCTTCCAACTCTACAATTCTATAATATTACGGAATAAAAGGAGGGCTGCCATTCCTGTGCTGTGTACCAGTGTGTGACCATAACTACAGTCCTTTGCAGGATCAAGAAAATGGCCCGCAGATTCAGTAATCACAGAACTGTAGACTTGGAAGGGATCACAACCGTCACCTAATCCAACTGTGCAGGGATCTTTTCCCCAACATAGGGCTTGAATCCAGAACCGTGAGATTAGGAGTCTCATGCTCTACCGACTGAGCCATCCCAGAGCCCACCCTAGTTCAGCATCCTTGCTCTTGCAATGATCCCTGTGGCAAGTCCACAATGCAGTCCTGTTTGGCACCCGCCAGATGTTTTGGACAGAGTCGCATGAGCTGGCATGCTCAGGGGTGATGGGAGGCTATATAGTCCAAAACGTCTGCTGACGGGCTTCCCACAGCCATCTGGGTTAGAGCTGCCATATTCCCCAAATTGAAAACCCGAGTTTCCCCAGACATTTTGCAGTTTCCGTGAAAATCCACCTGGACGCAAAGATGCAGCCCTATTCCCGGACGTATGGCAGCCCTAATCTGGGTAGCCACTGTGAGAATAGGATGC
Source organism: Podarcis raffonei (assembly GCF_027172205.1). Lineage (NCBI taxonomy): Eukaryota > Metazoa > Chordata > Lepidosauria > Squamata > Lacertidae > Podarcis > Podarcis raffonei. The sequence continues at coordinate 7,036,778 of NC_070609.1, read as the reverse complement.
TATTATTTTACCTAATAAAAATAAAAAACAACCACCCAAAAGCCCCCTCTCAACACACACAAAAACACATTTTAAAAGGGCATAGCATGTAAATCAACCAAGGGCCTGGTTAAAAAGGAATTTTTCTGGCGCCTAAAGATGTCTAGTGAAGGCGCCAGGTGGACTTCCCTGGGGAGAGCATTCCGCAGACGGGAAGCCACTGCAGAGAAGGCCCCGCTCTCGTGTTGCCAAACCTCGTATACACACCCTCTTTGATCTCTTGAACATGGACGCAAGAATGGGGTTTCAGATTTCAACTGAACTGGCATGTGGCCGAGACTGAGGTTGCTGCACATTCCAGCAGGGCTCCTGTGCCTTTGCTTGGTCCACCAGGCCTCCTACACTCTTATGCACTAATGCAGTAAACCGCAGCTCCAGGAACCCTAAGCTTTCTCCCAGAAAGTGGCCTGTTTGCATGAGTCTTGCCTTGCCTCCTTCCTACCGGTCTTGGCAGGCATGCCACACACCAGACACATTTGCACGACTGTTTCTCTCCTGCTGCTGAAAAAATAACACCATTATCCACCCTCGGAGGAGGCTGCCTGCTGCACCTCTGTGCGAGTTGTGGCTCTGGCCTCGCCTCCTTCGAAGTGGCTTTGCTGGGGCCTCTGCAGCGGATCGCGACTGCTGCAGCACGGACTGTCCACCTCTGGAGGAGGAGGAGGAGGCTGCCTGTTGTGTCTCTCCATTGTTTGCCGAGCCGGGGCTTTCTTCTTTCCCAGCAGGAGGTGCACAGTGAGTCATGCAGAAGCAGGGGGCATTCTTTCTCTCGCACCCTCCGGGAGCCAAACCTTGTGTGTGCAAGAGTGATGTGTGCAGCCAGTTTTGATTCACGGGAGACAAGTGAATCTTCCATGCTCTGAAGCCTGGGAAGTGGGGGACGGGGTACTCTCTGGGGACACTGCCATGAGTGTACAGCATTGCAATACCCACACGCCGGTGGAGGGAATTCAGCTCCATGATTAAAGCAGGGTCCTTTTTAAAAAATAAGCTCTCCCTCTCAAATAAGTCTTATTGGCTATTTGTTTTTTAACTAAACCCTGGCACTACTGAGCTAATCATCCCTACTCTTTCTCACTCCCCCTTCCTCTCTGATTAATCTGCTTCGACTGTTCGGATTGGAATCTTCCATCTGTCTCCCTCTCCTGCGAATGGCCTCTTTGGTTAGCGGTGGGGAGCCAGTTGTTTTCGGAAGCTGCCCATACATGCGGTGTGATTTTTGTTTGTTTTTGGGTGGGTGGGGCGTGATCCGTGTTGGGGTGTTGTGCTTGGATATTCCTATGACTGGGGAGGGGGTTTGCTTTAAAGCACTGGCGTGGAGTCAACTCAATAAAGCGAAGTCCAAAAGAAGCAATCTGTAAGTCTGGGTCTCCTTGGTTTCAGATCTTGACATTCCCTAAGTGCCTCCAATTTGTATTATTATTATTATTATTATTATTATTATTATTATTATTACTATTATTATTATTATTAATATACCGCCAATACCCAGGGGTCTTAGGGTGGTTCACAAAATAAAAGATATAAGATATAAAAGCATAAAATACCTGATAAAAATAAAAAACAACCACCCAATAACCCCCTCCCAACACACATTTTAAAAGGGCATAGGATGTAAATCGGATCAACCAAAGTCCTGGTTAAAAAGGAATGTTTTTTTCCTGGTGCCTAAAGGTGTATAGTGAAGGCGCCAGGCGAACTTCCCTAGGGAGACCATTCGACAGACAGGAAGCCACTGCAGAGAAGGCTCCGGTCTTGTGTTGTCACCCTCGTATACACACCCTCTTTGATCTCTTGAACATGGACGCAACAATGGGGTTTCAGATTTCAACTGAATTGGCATGTGACCGAGACGGAGGCTGCCGCACATTCCAGCAGGGCTCATGCGCCTTTGCAGCTGGGCAGAATGACAATCGACCTGCAAAGGTTTCCCCAAGGGAGATTGCGACACTTTACTTTGCCAGAGAATCTCCTTTACTCGGTTAAGTTATAGGACAAAGCTTGCCTACTGTTAGAAATAATCTCTAACCATGGCTTTTTAACAATCTTTACTCTGGGCTTGTGACACCTGAGAGGTATATTTTTAGGACCCTTCTTATTTTTGTGACAGTAAATTCTTTTAAACTGTTTTTAATGTTGCATAACCCACGCCGGCACCTTAGGGTGAAGACTTTGCTAATACTAGAAAGAAGCCCTTGTTGCCTCATTCAGGAAACAGTGAGGGGGGAACTGATGGCCCTCTAGATCAGTGTTCCCCAGACTTTGATATCCAGCTGTTTTTGGACTACAACTCCCATCATCCCTGACCACTGGTCCTGCTGGCTAGGGATGATGGGAGTTGTAGTCCAAAAACAGCTGGAGACCCAAGTCTGGGAAACAATGATCTAGATCAGCCTTTCTCAACCTGCGAGTCCCCAGATGTTGTTGGACTACAACTCCTGCCATCCCTGAGCTCTGGCCTTGCTAGTTAGGGGTGATGGGAGTTGTAGTTCAACAACATCTGGGGATCCACAGGTTGAGAAAGGCTGATCTAGATGATGATGATGGCAGACTTGGTAGCCTTGCCTCAATGCCTGATTAGGATGTGCTATGTGCAATCATCTTATATTTTGTCACTGTTGGGCGAGGGTTTTTGGCATGCAACAAGTATCAGCTTCCTCCATCCACGCAGAGCCCTTTTTCCTCAAAAGAGAGAGTGAGAGAGAATGAATAAAAAGCCACACAGAAATCCATAGCTTTTAATCTGATCAGGGCCAGAGAGACCTACATAATACAACAGACACATGGATGGCAGAGAGACAGAACTCCGTCACAGACACAGATTAAAACAGATCACAGGAGAACCACACCATAGCTACGAAACGAAACACCCAGCCTCATGGAAGGCAAGAACAATCAGTTCCTTCAGACAGGGTTTGCAAGTGGAAGAAATCAAAGTATGTACATAAGATGGGACTGGATTTCCTCCTTTCGCTGAAGACACATATGGTATTTTATATATATATGTATTTAAATAGCAGCTCCAATGAGAGGGCACATTGCTGAGCCACAGGAAAAGTGGATGCTGTGACTGCAAAAAAATAAATCAGCTTATCAGATGTGGGCAAAATCGAACCCACCAGCTGCGATGTGCCATGCTGCCACCTCCAGACATTGGCACCCTCTACAAAACCCCCACCTCGCCCCCCACAACTTGCTCTCACTCAGTCCTTAAAGGTAAAGGTACCCCTGCCTGTACGGGCCAGTCTTGACAGACTCAGGGGTTGTGCGCCCATCTCACTCAAGAGGCTGGGAGCCAGCGCTGTCCTCAGACACTTCCGGGTCACGTGGCCAGCGTGACATCGCTGCATCTGGCGAGCTAGAGCCGCACACGGAAACGCCGTTTACCTTCCCGCTTGTAAGCGGTCCCTATTTATCTACTTGCACCCGGAGGTGCTTTCGAACTGCTAGGTTGGCAGGCGCTGGGACCGAGCGACGGGAGCGCACCCCGCCGCGGGGATTCGAACCGCCGACCTTTCGATCAGCAAGTCCTAGGCGCTGAGGCTTTTACCCACAGCGCCACCCACGTCCCATATACATACAGTAAAGGTAAAGGTAAAGGTACCCCTGCCCGTACGGGCCAGTCTTGCCAGACTCTGGGGTTGTGCGCCCATCTCACTCAAGAGGCCGGGGGCCAGCGCTGTCCGGAGACACTTCCGGGTCACGTGGCCAGCGTGACAAGCTGCATCTGGCAAGCCAGCGCAGCACACGGAAACACCGGTTACCTTCCCGCCGGTAAGCGGTCCCTATTTATCTACTTGCACTTTGACGTGCTTTCGAACTGCTAGGTTGGCAGGAGCAGGGACCGAGGAATGGGAGCTCACCCTGTCGCGAGGATTCGAACCGCCGACCTTTCGATCGGCAAGCCCTAGGCGCTGAGGCTTTTACCCACAGCGCCACCCGCGTCCCCACTCAGTCCTTACCCCGATCCAAAATCCAACCTCTTGGTGCAATGCAAAGCCCAACCTCCTCCTAAACTGACACAGCCAGGACTACTTATAACTTCCTTTTTCACCTTGCAGCTGAGCTTCCCCCCTCCTCTGCCCGCCTCTCGCTGCTTTCTGGGTGCAGAACGCCACATGCTGCCATTACCCCCGGCCCCATTGCCGCCAGCAGAGCAGACTGAGAAAGCAAGCTGTGACATTCATCGAGAGTGATGCAACACTCTGCATATGTAGGCAGAGATATGGGGAGAGAGAGGGAGAAGGGGCCGAGCCTGCCGGTTGCTGGGACACCGCAGCAAAACGGAGCACTGCTGCGAAGAGGAAGTGGAACCTCGGGCTTCTGCTAGAGCTAGCAAAACTAAGCCACAAATGACACAAAGGCAGCTGCACAGAAGAGGCCAGAGATGCTCTGCACCCCCTTTTTGACTTGAGAGCAGCTAGAAATCAAGAGGAAACCATGGTTTCGGGGAGAAACTTCCAGGACCACCAGCCTCCTGATGGGCATTTCATCTGAAACACGCTTGGAGCAGCTGCCTTCAGGCCTGGAGAGCGTTGGACTACAACTCCCACCATCCTCGCGCACTGCTGATGATGGGAGCTGGGGTGCAATCACCTTTGGGAATCTCGGCTAGAAGAGCCAGGTGTGATTTGAGCAGCTGGCTGTACCAGAAGGCAGACCCTTTTGGCTGTCTGTGGGAAGGGAAGGGTCCCTTGCCCCATGCAAGGCTGCCACACACCACACACCAGGTCACAGCTTCAGTTCTAAGGGAACAGGAGAAGTTTCCTTTCCAATGGAGGGAAACAGAAGACCCCCATTCCCCAGCTGAAAATCACAAACAAGGGGCTTTCACAAGGGAGTCATAACCAAAAGCTATGGCAGTATCAGTCTGGCCTTGCCTAATATGAGGCTGGTAACCTCATGGCCACCAGGCAAATAAGAGAACTTATTCTTCCCCACTCCTGAACGTGGCACTCAGCTGCTGGCAGTCAAAATGTGGCGGAAAAGGGCAAAAGGGGGAAGGGTGAGGTGGCGCAATAGCACGAACCAGGAGTACAGCATGGGCAGCAGCAGTAGACCCAGAAAGAGGAAGGAATCCAGGGTCCCTGGGTCTTAGTGACCCAGTTCCTGGAAAGCACAATGGCCCGGGCAGCCTGCCCACATCTTCCCCACTTGCCCAGAGATGATTCAAGGCATTGGCTGGGCAGAGGGATGGAAAAGATTGCTGTCTGCAAGCTGCAGGCTTGGGAGGGAGGTTAAAGAGGGCAAATGTGGGCAGGGGGTAAGGGGGGCAAATGGGTAAGCTGGCGCAGGGAGGCTCTTACAGGCTGCAGAAGATGGCTCAGGGCACGATAGCAGTTCATGTTTAGGATGAAAAGAAGGGTAAGCCTGGAAGTGGAGGCGATTGGCTGGTTTCTCAGCGGCAGGAGGGACAAAGGACATACAACCACTACCTGATTGGAGGAGCTCTCCTTCACATACAGCAAAGGCACAGTCCTGGTCCATCTACTGGAGGGCGGGGGGGGGGAAGGGAAGTTGCCACAATCTGTTCCTACTCTCACCCCCAGTCTTCTGGCCCAACCCATTCCCAACCTAAACAAGGCTCAATGTACAGGCAGGAGAAGAGCCATAAAAGCGAGGTTTGAGCAAATGAACACCGGGGGACCTAAAAAGAAATAAATTCACGAGGAAGCTGGGTTGCAGAGAGAGGGTATTTCACGGTGGAGAGGTGTGTGTGTACATATATATGCACCTATCAATCTTGAGTCATCGCTACTGTAAGATCTAGTGGGTTAAGCTGGGGGGTGGCTGAATCCTAACCCGGGCCAAAACCCTGCCAAAAATCCCCAAACACAGCAAAAGAGGTGTTTTAAAACAGAACTCGAGGCAATGTAGAACATCCAAATTTTGGGTCTGGAATCAGACAGACACACCACCCAGCTCAGATGTGCGTTTGATGACACCAAGATGTGGTTTAGCTCCTTCCTATCTCTCAAGCTAGCGGGGATAGAGGTAGCGGGGAAGAATTCAAACCTACAGGGTACTCGTTTCAGAGATGCCAAAGCAGCGATGATCAGGTGCCCCCAATACAGACCTTTTTTATTATTATTATTCTGGACATCAAACAAAAAACAGAAGTCATCAGAACTTTGGGAACAGACAGGAAAACAAACCAATAATGGAGCGTAAATTGGAATGGAGCTAAGGGAGCGTTCTCTTCGGCAGACGACGCGGCTCCCTCCCCAGCCCCTTCCCCAGCCCCTATAAATAAGTCAGATCTAGCTCACAGTGAAGAATGCAGTTGCTACAGAAACCACAGCTGGCTGCCAGAGGCGGAGGCATGGTTAACGGAACACAGCCTGGGAGATGAAGTGGACCCCTTGCCTGGTCTTCTAATGCCCGCGGTTGATCACGATGTCATCATATTCCTCCTGGGAATAATAATAATAATAATAATAATAATAATAATAATAATAATAATAATAATATTTATAACCTGCCCATCTGGCTGGGTTTCCCCAGCCACTCTGGGCGGCTTCCAACAAAATATTAATAATTAATCTGAAGGGTGTCGTCGTTCAGATGTCGTCTAAAAGTCTGGTAGTTGTTTTTCTCTTTGACATCTGGTGAGAGGGCGTTCCACAGGGTGGGTGCCACTACCGAGAAGGCCCTCTGCCTGGTTCCCTGTAACTTGGCTTCTCGCAGTGAGAGAACTGCCAGAAGGCCCTCGGAGCTGAACCTCAGTGTCCGGGCAGAACGATGGGGATGGAGACGCTCCTTCAGGTATACTGGACCAAGACCGTTTAGGGCTTTAAAGGTCAGCACCAACACTTTGAATTGTGCTCGGAAACGTACTGGGAGCCAATGTAGGTCTTTCAAGACCGGTGTTATGTGGTCTCGGTGGCTGCTCCCAGTCACCAGTCTAGCTGCCACATTCTGGATTAGCTGTAGTTTCCGGGTTACCTTCAAAGGTAGCCCCACATAGCATTGCAGTAGTCCAAGCGGGAGATAACTAGAGCATGCACCACTCTGGTTTGACAGTCTGCGGGCAGGGAGGGTCTCAGCCTGTGTACCAGATGGAGCTGATAAACAGCTGCCCTGGGCACAGAATTGACCTGTGCCTCCATGGACAGCTGTGAGTCCAGAATGACTCCCAGGCTGCGCACCTGGTCCTTCAGGGGCACAGTTACCCCATTCAGGACCTGGGGGTCCTCCACACCCACCCGCCTCCTGTCCCCCAAAACAGTACTTCTGTCTTGTCAGGATTCAACCTCAATCTGGTGGCCGCCATCCATCCTCCAACTGCCTCCAGACACTCACACAGGACCTTCACCGCCTTCACTGGTTCTGATTTGAAAGAGAGGTAGAGCTGGGTGTCATCTGCATCCTGATGAACACCCAGCCCAAACCCCCAATGATCTTTCCCAATGGCTACATGTAGATGTTGAAAAGCATGGGGGAGTGGACAGAACCCTGAGGCACCCCACAAGTGAGAGCCCAGGGGTCTGAACACTCACCCCCCACTCAGCAAAACAGTGCAAAAACAAAAAAAGCACCATCCATTTTACTCCCGCAGACTGTGGGGGGCAAAGGTCACTATCACCGTTGAATTCACTGCCTGCCCTTCACCAGGGTAGGTTGCAGCAATTAAAATTCAGCATTTATAGCCGAGTGCGGTCACAGGAATAGGGGCGGGTCCTGAAAACCCACAGCTCAAGGGTCAAAGGCCAGGATTTAAAGAGCAGGGTTTTTAGCATTTGCCAAAAGCTGAATGGCTGAAGGCGCTTGGTGCATCTCTGTGGAGAGGGAATTCCACAACTTAGGGGCTGCCACAGAGAAGGCCCTCTCCCTGGCTGCCTTGAACTTGCAATACAGGCAACTCCCCATTTACGCGGGGGCTCTGTTCTGTGCAACCGCACGTTTAAGTGAAATTGCATATATTGGGAACACCGCTGAAAAAGCCTGCAAACACCACAATCGCTCCCTCCAAACCTCCTTGCTCAAACTCCAACTCTCCACCGGCTTCAAAGGTTGGCACAAGGGCTCCCTGATTGCACTTGCAAAGGCTCGCAAGATTGCTAAACACTGGTTTTGCGCCATTTTTGATGTTTTCGCACGCTTTTAGGGTCATTTTCGCCCCTTTTCGTGCCAGAGTAGAAAGGTTATTGGCAGGTGTTTAAAAGCTGGCAAGGAAGGTGCCTGCTGATTCTCCCTTGACAGGGTGTTCACAGGACTGAGCCAAGAGCTCAAAAGTTTGGGTACCCCCTCGCTGTCAAATGAGCCTCGTTAACTTGGGGAACAACCACCAATGCTCCTGTAGATGATCTCAGTGATCGAGCTGGAGTGGAAGGGTTCAAGTCATCCTGGAGGTGTTCTGGGCCTAAGTTGCTCAGGGCTTGGTAAATTTATACAAGACTACAGAATTTAGACTGGCGGTTCCCAAAGTGGGTGGTACTGCCCCCAGGGGGCACTGGGATTACCTACAGGGGGCACTAAGAGCCAAGGGGGTAGAGGGGGCGGGCACTGGAGGTGTAAATGACTACCAGAAATGGAAAAGCTGGTATCACTGGATCAATTCAATCAATTTTGTTAAAGGTAAAGGTAAAAGGACCCCTGACCATTAGGTCCAGTCGTGACAAACTCTGGGGTTGCGGCACTCATCTCGCTTTATTGGCCAAGGGAGCCGGCGTACAGCTTCCGGGGCATGTGGCCAGCATGACTAAGCCGCTTCTGGCGAACCAGAGCAGCGCACGGAAAGGCCGTTTACCTTCCCGCCAGAGTGGTACCTACTTATCTACTTGCACTTTGACGTGCTTTTGAACTGCTAGGTTGGCAGGAGCAGGGACCGAGCAACGGGAGCTCACCCCGTCACGGGGATTCGAATTTTGTTAAGTTACATTAAATAGTTTTACTTGGATTTTGCAAAAAAATGTGCAATTGTTACTGCTTGGAATTTTATTGTGTTATTATCTCGCTTAGTGAGCTGTGCAAACCGCTATTCTGAATAATGCTTTTTTCATGGTCGGGGGAACTGGGGATGAGTTTACAGAACCAAGGGGGCAGTGGGTCAAAAAAAGTTGGTAAACCACTGGTTTAGACGATGGAACCCTTCGTATTTACAGGCCACAATAACTGTGGCTTTAAAGAAGAATGGGAACCTTTTACAAATGACTAAAAAAACAAACAAAAATGATTTGGGCTCCTTGGCAGGTTTGGAATAAACATACCCAAATTTATTATTGTTAACATAATAGACAGGCAATTTAAGGATTTTTACGATTCTATAATATGCAGAGAATAATATGTGTTGAAAAACCGGAGAGAGGAGCTGAGGGAAGTCTGGGGGGGGGGGTTCTTGGGGGAGGGGGGGAAATGAAGATGATATGTTTTTGATAATTTATGATGTTGAAACTCTTAATAAAAACCATTTTTATAAAATATATGGGGGGGGAAGGAAATGCGAAGCACCTGTAGCCCCAGATCTCATAGCTTGGGGGGGGGTCCTAACTGGGGCCCAAACTCACCTCGCTGTTGCTGTCCAAACTCTCCTCCGAGTCCCAGTCTGGCTCCTCTGAGCCAAACTCCCGCAAGAGCTGGGGGATCTTTTGGTCGGGCCGGTGCAGGGCGCTGTACATGGGGGTGTAGCCAACATACATGCGGGCCTCCGGGTCCGCTCCAGCGCGCAGCAGGTACTCGACCACCTCCGGGTTCTGAGACTCCACCGCCAGGTGAAGGGGGCTCCGCCCACAGCTCAGCTCCTGCCGGCGAGACGGGAGAAGGTGAAGCGGCTCGTGCTGGGAGCTCCGGGGTTGGCAGGTACGTCGGGAGCCATGGATCTGCCCCAGCTGAGCCACTAACTGGTTTTGACCTTTAAAGCCCTTCACTGCCTAGGACCCTCGTACCTACGGGACCGCCTCTCCCGGTATGCCCCATGGAGAGCCTCAAGGTCCATAAATAGCAACACCCTAGAGGTCCTGGGCCCTAAGGAAGTTAATTAGCTTCAACCAGAGGCAGGGCCTTTTCAACACTGGCCCCGGCCTGGTGGAACGCTCTGTCTCATGAGACCAGGGCCCTGCAGGATCTGATTTCTTTCCACAGGGCCTGTAAGACAGAGTTGTTCCACCTGGCCTTTGGCTTGGAGCCAATTTGATTCCCTTCCCCTATTTCTTTTTTCTTTTTCCTTTCTCCTCCTGGGATGAGGCTGCCTTTTAATGTTTCAATATTTTAATTGTATTTTAATCTTGTATTTAAGTTGTATTCATTCAACTTGTTTTTATTATTGCTTGTTAGCCGCCCTGAGCCCGGCCTTAGCTGGGGAGGGAGGGGTATAAATAAAAATTATTATTATTAACTAGTCCAGCCTTTGCTGGGGCTGCTGGAAGTTGTAGTCAGAGGCAGCTGGGAGGCACCAGGCGGGCAAAGGGGGCACTGGAGTGTCACTGACCGCTTCTTGAAAGGAAGGGCAGAGTCACAAAGGGGAAGAGGCGGTGCTAAAGGGGCGGAGCTCACGCAGACAAAAATCAGAGGTAAGGACACTGGTGTCAGATCAGACCTTGTCCAGCATCCTGGCCTCACAGGGGCCAACCAGAGGCCTGTGGGAAACCCATAAGCAGCATTTGAGCACAAGAGCCAGCATAGGTAACAGCCACTGGTAACCCTCTCCTCCATGAATTTATCTAATCTTCTAAAGCCTCTTTTTGAAGTGTTTCTTCTTATCCCACTGCTGCTAATTCACAGGGGAATTAATTCAACACGCTTCTTAAAGGTGCTGGTAGGGGAAGGATGACTTTGTGTTGTTACCCAGTGTAGTGACCTGGTGGGAATTGCTATGAGGAATTATAGCAAATATAGAGTAAGCCATCTGTGTCAGCAATGAAAGCATTGCGTTGACTGGGTTTAAACTATTTTGATATGATTCTTGATCAATCCACACCTCTGCATCCCTGTTCCATTTTTCTTTCTTCACAAGTCACGTACACACTTCGACAGGCAGGCTCCTGGGTCATCAAAGACAGTGGGCAGTTTCTTTGCTGTAGCTTTTCTGATATGTTAATCTTAGGATGTTAATCTTAGGGCCAGGAAACAGGTTTCACATAAAGGTGATAATGATCGCTGTCCTCCTGGCCATCCTCCTTATCATGTGTATTGATTGTTTATGACCTCCAGGGTTGCTGGATGCACTCCTTTGTAGTTCTCAATTTATTTACCCCAAAAGTATGCATGCTTAACTAGTGTTTGTAATTTAACTTTGTCCCCACGTGGGGTTTGTTGAAATGCTCAGAAGAAATCTGATTGGTTCTTACGAACACTGTAAAAAACTCTTTTGTGAATAAAACGACCTGGGCCAGAGGGTGGAGACAGATTATTATACGCACCCTTCCCAGAGTCTTGCTGGTTCAAGCCTCTGTGTGTATTCTTATTAATCAGAGTTCAATCCTTCCTTTACTTTGGGAACACCTCACACAGAGGGTTCCTTTTCAAGTGTACGGGAAAACAGCGTGCATACCTCCTGCAGGATAATCACCTATGTGTGTCTACTTCACCACCGCCTCTGAAACTAACCGGTTTGTTGAGATCAGCTCCCCCGGAGATTAAGAGACTGACCACATCTAAGTCTTTCCGCAAGACGGCAACATGCAGGGGCGTGTAACCTACGGAAAGAGAGATGGGACACAGTTTTGCAGCTGCCTGGGCACTGAGGTGGAGAAACTACCTTGTGTAATACAGATTTATAATCACCACCACCACCACAAAATGGCATGTGGAAATCCCAAATTAAGAAATGATAGGGATCAAATACATTTGCATTCCTCCAAACTGGATTGTTCCTGCTGCAAAATTCAGAGTTTGGTTCTCAAGCTAAGGGAAAAACTGAGGTAGGCGCTGCAGTAAGAGGAAGGAACAGCACAATCTTGAAAAGAACAAAAGAAGATGGGAAAAAGCGGGTGGGTGGAGATGGAAAACAGGCAAAAGTGTATAAAGCAAAAGAATGCGAAGTTCACAAATCCTCAACCACAAGTGGTGGAAACGAATGCATTCCTCTTTAACTGCCCGCCAACTTCCAAGTCTGATATTTTAAATAGCGTATTTTTCGTTCTACAAGACGCACCTAGATTTTGGAAGAGGAAAACAAGAAAAAAAAAATATTCTGAATCTCAGAAGCCAGAACAGCAAGAGGGATCGCTGCACAGTGAAAGCAGCAATCCCTCTTGCTGTTCTGGCTTCTGTGATAGCTGCGCAGCCTGCATTCGCTCCATAAGACGCACACACATTCCCCCTTACTTTTTAGAAGGGAAAAAGTGAGTCTTATAGAGCAAAAAATACGGTATTTAAAGTTTGGAAGATCCATGCTGATCCATCTCATTCTCCCACCCCCGATACTCACAAGGACTAGAAACTTTTGGCATTTTAAACCTGCTCTTCGCTAGACCCTACTGTCTCCATATTATGGAGGACTTCAACGAGACCAAGCAAGTATTTCCCCCGAGGACCCAGGAGAGGTACCATCGAAATTGGTGCAGTCCAGTTGGGCCCGAAAGCTGCTCCCTTCGCAGGGCCTTTGCGCAACATGCGGCGCCAGGAGGATCTGCACGCACTCCTGCTGCCCTTCTCGGCACGCCAAATGCAAAGCGGTGTGGCCGCCCTTTTCCTGCACGCACAGACCGGCTCCCGCCGACACGAGCTTGCTCACGAAATCGGCAGCCCCCAGGATGACCGCGATGTGAAGTGCTGTCTGGGGGAGAGAAAACGAGAAAGAGCCTGAGTTCGAGAAGAGCCACTTGCATAATAATAATGATGATGATGATGATAATAATAATAAATTTTATTTATATCCCGCCCTCCCTAGCCAAAGCCGGGCTCAGAGCGGCTAACATCAAATGTATAATACATTAGCGTAAAATCAGACAATCAATTAAAATACATCCTCAAATCAGATCAGGATCAGAATAAAATCCAATCGGATGGCAACCCGCAGATTAGGGTTGGGGACCTTAAATACTCACCAGGCCCAACTGTTTGTGCTGAACTTATATGGGCCTATGAGAAAATGCCCCTCGCTCCTGGGATGACAAGGCAGAGGTGGGGAACTTGTGGCCTTCCAGATGTCATAATCTTAAGCATTTTCAGGAACTATACAACGGGTTGGTTTTAACCTTGACGGTCTTATACGGACTCCGAAAAGAGGAATTGGAGCGACCTCTTGCTCCCCTATGAACCTGTGCATGCGCCAGAGGCCCTTCCTCATCATGAGTGAAAAGGCAATAAGCTCAGGTAGAGCACCTGCCTTGCAAACAGGCAGTTCCAGGTTTAATCTCCAGGTTGGGTTGGGAGAGAATCTTGCCTGAAATCCTGGTGAGTCGCTGCCAGCCAGTATAGTATAATAATGATGATGATGATAACAATAATTTATTATTTGTACCCAGCCCATCTGGCTGGGTTTCCCCAGCCACTCTGGGCGGCTTCCAACAAAGATTACAAATACATTAAAATGCCACACATTAAAAACTTCCCTGAACAAGACTGCCTTCAGATGTCTTCTAAAAGTCAGATAGTTGTTTATTTCCTTGACATCTGATGGGAGGGCGTTCCACAGGGCGGGTGCCACCACCGAGAAGGCCCTCTGCCTGGTTCCCTGTAACTTGGCTTCTCGCAGTTAAGGAACTGCCAGAAGGCCCTCAGCGCTGGATCTCAGTATCTGGGCTGAATGATGGGGGTAGAGACGCTCCTTCAGTTATACTGGGCCTTTGAGGCCGTTTAGGGTCAGCACCAACACTTTGAATGGTGCTCGGAAACGTACTGGGAGCCAATGTAGGTCTTTCAAGACCGGTGTTATATGGTCTCGGCGACTGTCAGCAGTCTAGCTGCCGCATTCTGGATTAGTTGTAATAATAATAATAATAATAATAATAATAATAATAATAATAATAATTTACATTTATATACCAAGGATCTCAAGGTGGTGTACATTATTCTCCTATCTGTTTCATCCTCACAAGAACCCTGTGAGGTAGGCGAGTCTAAGAGATGGCGATTGGCCCTAGGTCACCCAATGAGCTTCTTGGCTAAGTGGGAATCCTCCCAAGGTCATGGTCCAGCACTCTAACCATTACACCACACTGACAATACTGAGCTAGATCAGGCATAGGCAAACTCAGCCCTCCAGATGTTTTGGGACTACAACTCCCATCATCCCAGACCATTGGTCCTGTTAGCTAGGGATGATGGGAGTTGTAGTCCTAGATGGACCAAAGATCTGAGTTAGTTCTTACGTTCCTAAGCATTTCTCCTTTCTCCTTTTAAGGGTGAAACAAATGCTACCCAGAGAGAAACCTGGGAGAGGTACTGCTGCTGCTTTTGTTTTGTTAAGTTTTAGGTTGCTGGTGAAGACTTTTGATTTCATTTGCTGTTTTACTGCTCCTCTGTGCTTTAAGACCTATTTTAAAAAATGCCTTCCTTTGCTATTTTTTTGCGATTTCCAACCTTGTTTTCAATGCACGCTGCCTTGGAATTTTTTAACTTAAAAGTTCTAAATCAGGTTTCTAAGTCTGCATAATTACGCAGACTGCTGTTCTGTACAGCGAGGGCTCATGGCTCCTCCCGACGTGCGTTACGAGCTTCGGGAAACTGAGTCTCACATCGGAGCAGAGCAAAAGCGTGTCTCAATCCAACCTGTCCAAGGTCGTTCTGAATATCCAGGTAATCCGTCCCTTGGGTGTACTGCAGGATGGACTCCAGGAAGGCCTCGTGCTCATGGATGACGGCCAAGTGGAGAGCTCTGGAAACAACAGGAAATAACAGAGGCTGCTGAGAGGGGCAAAAGTCTCTTATCGCTCAGGGGGGGAAATAAAACATTTTCCAACACAGACGGGGAATACAAAACAAGGAGACCTCATGCGGCTGCAGCCTTCCATCATTTTGTGGCTGTCCAGAGTTTTCAAAAAGAGGACTGTATTAGAACAAACTGTTCTCCAACTCAGAAGATGTTTAGAAACTTAAAAAATAAATTGCAGCTCTACCCTATATGTTGTTGCTTGAATTAAGGCCAAAAGTGTGCATAGGATTAGTATCAGAGTTCTCATTTGTGTTGTTTTAGAAATAGGCAGAGTATCGCCAACAGAACAGTCAGTGCTCATAAAAGGGCACTTTGCAGGGTTACCCCTGCCCCCGGCAAAAAACAAAACAAAACCCAGAAGAGGACATAGTAGATACTGGCTTGCATGGGATCTGATCAGGCCTAGTCAAGTCTTTGTTCTAATTTTGAGATTTAAATAAGCCCACAAAAAGTAAAAAGGTAAAGGTACCCCTGCCCGTACGGGCCAGTCGTGTCCGACTCTAGGGTTGTGCGCCCATCTCACTTAAGAGGCCGGGGGCCAGCGCTGTCCGGAGACACTTCCGGGTCACGTGGCCAGCGTGACGAAGCTGCTCTGGCGAGCCAGCACCAGCGCAGCACACGGAAACACCGTTTACCTTCCCGCTATAAAGCGGTACCTATTTATCTACTTGCACTTAGGGGTGCTTTCGAACTGCTAGGTGGGCAGGAGCTGGGACTGAAGACGGGAGCTCACCCCGCCGCGGGGATTCGAACCGCCGACCATGCAATCGGCAAGCCCTAGGCACTGAGGTTTTACTCACAGCGCCACCCGCGTCCTAAGCCCACAAAAAGTAGTAGTCAGCTAATTAGCTTACTATCCAGCTCTGAGTCACCTGCTTTCATGCTGGCTACAGAAGGAAAAAAGCCCCCTCCTCTGTGACCAGCATGCAAAATGAAATACCAGCCACTTAGCAGCCTGGTAAAAAACAAAACACTCCTCTCTTTTTCCAAACACGCTGTGGGGAGGAGGCAGAGCTTATTGCAAAGTAAGAACGGGAACCCAGGGAACAGACAGGGACAGAATGGAGAGAGAGACCATTCCTCCACCAGCCCATCCATTCACCTGCACAGAATTCCTGTCACCTGATTAGGCGTACCAGGTGTGTTTTTATAGCACAGCTTATGTTTCAAGATGCCCTGACATCTCTGTGCAAATGCAAAAGCAGCACGAAATGATCTGGTGAAGGAATCAATCACAGCGGATAGTTCCTGTCAGGAGAAAAAAAAAGAGCAGGCCAGAAGGCAGCCCCTGAACTGCAACAGCTGGAAGAAGCCTCATCAGCCACCGGTGCCTATAGCGGTGGTCGGAATTGGCAGCCACTACAGGCACAGGGAGCCTCCCGAGCAAAAAAACCCGAAATCCTCATTCATGAGCAGGCAGATCGATACCAGCGTGCCCAGGCTCAGAAGAGTTTGGTGCTCAGGTACAGTCGCCGCGGACCCAAGGCAGACCGGGAAACTCTGCAGCTCCGTCCCCCTATTATGAAAAAGCCTTCTGATGCCAGTTTCCTTCCAACACAGTACAGTGGTACCTCAGGTTAAGTACTTAATTCGTTCCGCAGGTCAGTTCTTAACCTGAAACTGTTCTTAACCTGAAGAACCACTTTAGCTAATGGGGCCTCCTGCTGCCGCCACGCCGCCGCTGCACAATTTCTGTTCTCATCCTGAAGCAAATTTCTCAACCCGAGGTAATATTTCTGGGTTAGTGGAGTCTGTAACCTGAAGCGTATGTAACCTGAGATACCACTATACCTATATCGATCTACAGTAGTACCTTGGGTTAAGAACTTAATTCGTTCTGGGGGTCAGTTCTTAACCTGAAACTGTTCTTAACCTGAAGCACCACTTTAGCTAATGGGGCCTCCTGCTGCCGCTGCTGCACGATTTCTGTTCTCATCCTGAAGCAAAGTTCTTAACCCGAGGTCTTATTTCTGGGTTAGCGGAGCCTGTAACCTGAAGCGTCTGTAACGTGAAGTGTCTGTAACCCGAGGTACCACTGTACGTACGTGTCCCCATCCTCAGTGACAAAGCCCAGCACGTGGTGCAGCCAGGCCTCGGGGGCCACCACCGCCGAGGCCCCGTTCTCGAGGCGCACAGCTCCCACGCCGTCCACGATGGCGCCCACGTCCTCGTCCCCTCTCAGGGAGTCTCCCAGGGCAGAGTCCAGCCGCTCCAGGTCATCCTCCTCTTCCTCCAAGAGCGCCTTCTGAGGGCCAGTGGGGCCCGAGGGGCCGGGGTCAGGGGTCAGGGCCCGGCGCCCAGGCCCCTCCTCCCCCTCGCCAGGACCCACCAGGCCCGCGTCCCCCTGGATCTGGCCCAGCTGGGCCTCGCTGAGGGAGCCCAGGCCGCTGTCGCACCAGTCGTCGCCTTCCACCCGCTTGGGCTCCCGCGGGCCGCCCTGAGCAGCAGCTTCGGAGGCCATGGCGGGGGAGAGAGCCTACAGGAAAGGCCTGGAGGGCCGCAGGGCCATAGGGGGAATCCGGGCTGAGCGACCCGCTGCCCCGCCGTCGCTCCTGCCTCACAGGGGGGATTTCAGCGGCCTGGGGAATCCCCAGACTGGCGTCTGGTCGGCGCAGTCGCACAGAGGCATGCCGGGAGTCGTAGTTCTTTCCCCTTTTCCGCGAAGCATGCCGGGAGCTGTGGTCCCGGGCCTCTCAGCATCCGGGTCCCTCGTCCCACTTCAAAGAGCCATGTTGGCTCTCTCGCAAGGCACGTCGGGAGCGGTAGTTCCCATGGGCAGTTTCTCTTTCTCCCCTTTATTTTTAACCACCTATTCTTCACACAAGGACGCTACTTGAAGTTTGAAGACGCAAAAAAAGCAGTTTGAAGACGCAAAAAAAGCAATTCCCCCCCTCAGCGACCCATTTTTAACGTTACTTGCCGGCGCCGCAAGGCATGCCGGGATTCCCCCCTCTCGCTCCTCGGCGGCGACGGTTGAAAACAACACCAACCACCCTTTCCCGGTGCATGCTGGGAGCCTGGCTGGCGATTGGCTGCCGCGCCGCGGTGCCTCCTGGGGGTTGAAGTTCTCCTGTCAGGGGACCCGACAGCGGCTCCATGGACAGCCGGGAAGGTAGCCTGTTGTGAGGGGGTTTGTTGGGGAGCGGGAGACGGAGCCCCGCAGCGCTGAAGTAACCGCCGCCGCCTCCTCCTCCTCACACTCGCCCTTTGTTGTGTCTTTTCCTGTCACAGAGCCCGAAGCCGCCTCCGCTGCCGCCGGGGAGGACGAGGAAGAGGCCGAGGCCGAGAAGGGCCCTGCCTCGTCGGTGAGAAGCTGGCAAAGGAAAACGGAATTGGGTGGGAGGTGGGGTTCCCTCTCTCGTATCTCCCGTGGGGGGTGGTTGGGGGGGGAAAGGTGTGGTCTGACTCCTCCCCCCGGGCCTGCCAGGCAGAAGTTCAACAGGAAAAGCCTCTGCCCCTCCCCCCCTTCCTCCTGCCTTTGTTGTTTAGTCGTGTCCGACTCTTCGTGACCCCCTGGACCAGAGCACGCCAGGCCCTCCTGTCTTCCACTGCCTCCCGCAGCTTGGTCAAGCTCATGCTGGTAGCTTCGAGAACACTGTCCAGCCATCTCGTCCTCTGTCATCCCCTTCTCCTTGTGCCCTCCATCTTTCCCAACATCAGGGTCTTTTCCAGGGAGTCTTCTCTTCTCATGAGGTGGCCAAAGTCTTGGAGCCTCAGCTTCAGGATCTGTCCTTCCAGTGAGCACTCAGGGCTGATTTCCTTCAGAATGGACCGGTTTGATCTTCTTGCAGTCCATGGGACTCTCAAGAGTCTCCTCCAGCACCAGAATTCAAAAGCATCAATTCTTCGGCGATCAGCCTTCTTTAGGGTCCAGCTCTCACTTCCATACATCACTACTGGGAAAACCATAGCTTTAACTATACGGACCTTGGTTGGCAAGGTGATGTCTCTGCTTTTTAAGATGCTGTCTAGGTTTGTCATTGCTTTTCTCCCAAGAAGCATCCTCCTGCCTTGACCAAAGTCTATTTTTCGCCCTTCTCTTTTTGCACTTTCAAGTTGATCAAAAGAACCACGCATTTCTCAGGAGGCATTCAAAGGCAGCCCCATATCAGGAAGCTTTTAAATGTCTGACGTTTGGTTACGCCCAGAGCATAGCTGTCAACTTTTCCCTTTTCTTGCGAGGAATCCTATTCGGAATAAGATGTATCCTTATGAGCCTTTGCCCTCGGGTGGGAAAAAGTATTGCACCCGGGAAAGGGAAATGGGAGTCAACAGACACTCAAGGAATAGTTTTAGAGAAAAAGCTTTATTTCTCCATCCATGAACTGGTAGAAGGAGCAAGTGTGATAGATTCACAAAACAAGCACAAGTTCACAGCCATCTGCACAGAGTATATATTCCCCTTCCAGTTCCCTCCCCTTTCTCCTCCTCCTCTAGAGTCCTGCCTCATGAGTTCCCCTGAGCATGAACAGAAAGCTCCTGTCTTGGGACTCTTGTGGACTCTTGGCACCCTTCCCAGGAAAGGGGGATGAGAAGCCTTGCGGTTCAGCATGTCCAAGATGTTGCAACTGAATGAGATAAAAGTCAGTTCTCAGGCTTGCTTTGAACAGAGCCTATTCATTAGCTTTTTGAAGCTTTCTCGTGCTGATAAAAGTAACATTTTGCCTTTGCCACAGCATCTTGTGAGAAAGCAGAGGAAAACTTTAGCTGTGGATTTTTAGAAGACAGAAAAGGAATTTTGGACAGTTTTGAGGCCTAGGTGACTTCAGGCCTAGGTGGGGCACCTGTCCTCACCTCCTTAACTATGGCCCAGACTGGCTAGGGAAACCCAGCCAGATGGGTGTGGAGGGTATAAATAATAAAATTATTATTATTATTACTCATACAGTAGAATCGTAGAGTTGGAAGGGTCATCTTTTGACATGATTGAGGGTCACAGAGCCAGAGACTAACGTGGAGGATAAAATCATGATTTGGAATTATGAAAACATAAGACGTAGGACTATGATGTGGAAAACGCTTTGGAATTCAGACCGTAGGAAGTAAAAAAAATTTAAGATTACAGTTTGGAAGACAATTGGACTTTTTAATTTTTATTGGATTTAATTTGATATGACAAGTTAATTGGATGTTCTTATTGGAAAATTAATAAACACTTAAAAAAAAAGGAAGGGTTATCTAGGGTCATGCAAGGGAGGCCTTTTCCCACAGCTGGGCCAATGGTGAGCTGGTGAGCACCTGTCGGTTGATGGGACCGGCCACTCTGGGCGGCTCCCAACAGAATACTAAAAACACGATAAAACATTGAACATTAAAAACTTCCCTAAACAAACTTCCCTAAGAAAGAACTTGGTTTGATCCAGCACAACACTTTCTGCGTTATTTGATTCACATTTTAAGAATTATGTAGCGCAGATGGGTTATGCCTCGACTGTTAGAGATCCCAAGAAGGAACAACTGGTTTGTAAATTTAATATATGACATTGTAGAGGAAGGAATCAGAGAATCCTAAGAGTTGGAAGGTATCATCAAAGGTTCTCTAGTCCAACCCTCTGCAATGCAGGAATCTCAGCTAAAGCATCCATGGCAGATGGCCACCCAACCTCTGCCTAAAAACCTCCAAGGTAGGAGAATCCACATCCTCCCCGAGGGAGACCGTTCCAAGCCCTCTCTTCAGCGCTCGGTCAGAGCAAACGTCAGTTGGGGTTTCCAGCAGGTCACTGTTTGCTCTGATTCAGCTTTAAAGAGTGGGTATTCACGGGGAACGCTCCAGAGCGAAAAAGAAAAAAGAAAGCACTTGGACTCGGAGATTTAAAGCACAGAGAGGATCGTGCCCGGAAAGACTGGAGGAAAGGCAGGTGTGGATAAGTCCTCATAATTTCACCTTTGGGAATTTTAATTACTGTTAGGTGGCTGTGGCCACTGTGTTCTCTGTGTAGATCCATGGTGAAGAGATTTCATATGTCAGAAAGAAGTGAGCAAGTGAACTGTTAAGTGCCATGGAGGAGCAATAAGTAGTGAGGTTTAGTTATGCAATGGTAGATTAAGGTTAAACAGTAAAACAAACTTCACAGTAGCTTAGAAACAACCTTTTTCAACTTCATTCACCTTTCCTTCCTATTTTTTATACAGGATTCAGATTCTGACAACGAAGCCGGAGCTTCTGGTGAAACTGAAAGTAGGTGTCCCATTTGAGGGGCTCCTACGTATGGGTTTGGGCCTGTGCGGGTGGATGTTTACATCAGTGATGCAGTTGACTACAAAGTATACAAAATAAAGTCCACAGATACCTGCATAAATCTGAAAATGTACTGTCATTATGTCACCTTGACTTGTGTAATTTTCTGGCTAAGGATGCCAGTCTAACCCTACTTATCTGGGAGTAAGCCCCATTGATTTCAGTAGCACTTACATCTGAGTAGACTGGGCTAGGGTTGTGCTGTAATATCTATTTTTACTTAAGTACATGAGTTTTTCCTGTAGAACAGCCGGTGGTTCATTATTTTGACAACAGTTGCAGACTGGAAGCAATGTATTTTTAGGCACTTGGAATTTCAGCCGTCAGGTTAGCAGTGCACATTCCTTCCCATATCTGATAACTCATGAGTTAAATCAGCTACCAAGGAGACCCTTTCAAGTTCCTAAAAATCCTTCTGTATTTAAAGCTTTTTTTCAGAAAGGTGTGGGGCTGACCCTATGATTAAGCAATCATTGGGCAACCTTGGGCAGCAAGTTGGTCAGTTTTGTTTACTATTTTTACTACTTTTAAAATTTTGTCTTTGTCGCCAAAATGTTTTTTGTCAGTCTCTGGGTGGGGAAGCTGCAGTCTCACATCCATTATTGATCTTTTGTGTTGAAAAATGAAGCAGTTATTGGGAAGAACCAGTTTCTAACACAGGTCTTTCCCCTTGCCCCTCAGATTCCTACTACTGGTATCTCTTTCCGTCGTAATGAAAGGTTTAGTTCTGACTGGAGATCATTAGCAGTGCATAATAGCAGGCTTTTGAGCAACACAAACTTTTCTGCAGGCAAGATCTCATAATATAGTCCAGAGGTTCTGGACGTTTGAGATTCATTGTGTCTAACTTTATGGATCTCTCTCTTTCTCTTGCCAGTGGATTTTCTACGAAACCTCTTGTCCCGAACACTGGGCTTAGGCAGTGAGAAGCCTGAGAAGGTGCTGGATGAGCTGACGCTGGATGGTGTGAGCAGGTTCATGCTGTCTGAAAAATGTAAGCCAGCACTCCGTTTTCAGGTGGGCTTGGACCTGGGTGGAATTCTGGCAGCCTCTTGGTTTAACGCCCTTTGCCAAGCCACCAAAAAAACACTGAGATGAAGCAGTGCTAAGATAAAGCTGAAACAGACCTCTTTTAGAAAATTAATCTGGGCCAAAGCTCAGCCTTTTTTTCGTTTCTAAAGAGACTAATAATTTTTATATATTTCTTTATACCCCATCCTTTCCCTTACTCAAGGTGGCTTGCAGATAAAATCATAGAATTGTACAGTTGGAAAGAGGGACGCGGGTGGCGCTGTGAGTTGAACCACAGAGCCTAGGACTTGCGGATCAGAAGGTCGGCGGTTCGAATCCCCGCAACGGGGTGAGCTCCCGTTGCTCGGTCCCAGCTCCTGCCAACCTAGCAGTTCGAAAGCACATCACAGTGCAAGTAGATCAATAGGTACAGCTCCGGCGGGAAGGTAAACGGCGTTTCCATGCGCTGCTCTGGTTCTCCAGAAGCGGCTTAGTCCTGCTGGCCACATGACCTGGAAGCTGTACACTGGCTCCCTTGGCCAATAAAGTGAGATGAGCGCCGCAACCCCAGAGTTGGCCACAACTAGACCTAATGGTCAGGGGTCCCTTTACCTTACAGTTGGAAAAGACCTGAAGGGTCATTTAGTCCAACCCCCTGCAATGCAGGAATCTCAGCTAAAGCACCCACAACTGGTGTAAACCAGTTGAAACAAATAAAGACCAAAAGTAGGAGCCCACAGTGTTGCTACAGGGCTGGGGCTAAGTGTGAGACTGTTATCATCTAAACAATGGAGATTTAAAAAGCGCTTCCTTCTTTTTTTGTCGTAGGCAAGAAGGTAGTATGTATGGTGGGCGCAGGAATCTCAACTGGTGAGTTTCACAAGGGCTTTTTTGAGCATGCGCTTCTTTTATTATTTTTGGTTGTGTCAAAAGGAAGGAATAGAGCAGGCTGCGTTTCTGGCCAGCATGTAATGTGTGTATGTGTCAGAGGCCTCTCTAGTCACAACAGTGATATATAATCCCACCTATGGGGTCTCTGACACTTCTTAAATTGAAATGTTCATCTGTCTTTCCAGAGATGAGGGTCATCGTAGAATGAGTTGCCTTCTGCTGAGTCTGTTGGTTCACTTGCAGCCTAGTACCAGCTATCCAAGGTCTTAAGCAAAGGTCTTTTCCTGTCCTGACACCAGAGATTTGTTTTATAAACTAAGAGATGTGATTGGACCTGAAAGATTCTGCATGCATATCATGCGTTCTGCCACCGAGCCATGACTCCTCCCAGGATAAAGTAGCTAAAGGCTGCGCACCTAGCATGTGTATATTTTAAAACTCTGTAGTATTTAGGGTGGCTAAAGCTATTTGTCTGATGTCAAGGAATCATTACCCAGTATTGATAACCAAGTCTATTAAATTGGATCAGCACTTGATACAGATATCCCTCGCCTGAAATATCGTTTGTGACCAGTCTGGCCTCTTTTTAAGCTGCCTGCTTTAAAAGCCTTCCAGGCAGTTTCCTGATCTTCCCTGCCAATGTGCACCTATCAGGGAAGAATCAGGTGTATTCAAGGGCAATGCTGAAACCCAACAGGTCTGTTGATTGTCCCCTGTGAGATGTGCACACATTGAAACCTGTCTCAGAACCCTCTGTATCACGAGGAATTTTCTTGACAGACAAGTCAATGTAGAAAGTGTCCTTCATGGTGATTTTTTCAAAATAATTGGCTTAGGTCATACTCTATTATTAAGCTGGACTGATCTAGCAGGGCTCTTTTTTTGTTCTCTGTTTGAATCATAGAATCAAAGGGTTGGAAGGGACCCCGAGGGCCAACCCCCTGCAGTGCAAAAAATCTTCTGCCCACTGTGAGGCTCAAACTCACGGCCCCAAGATTAAGAGTCTCTTGCTCTAACAACTGAACTATCCATAGTTTCTTCTTCCATTCTTCTGTTGTACTGGGGTTGAAACCAATAAAGCAGCAAACACACTTCCCAGCTTAACTAATGCTGGTGTCAATACATGCACACATCAGATGAATCTTAACTGGGGCCGGTGGGTAGGGCAAGTCTCTGGTAGGATTTTCCAGCTACTGAATTTCTTAATATTGTGACATGGTGCCTCTCAGCTGCAGGGATACCTGATTTCCGCTCACCAGGCACGGGGCTCTACGCCAACTTGCAGCAGTACAACCTGCCGTACCCTGAAGCCATCTTTGAGATCAGCTATTTCAAGGTACCACACTTAGCCATCTGCCTGCAAGCTGGCATCAGCTGAAAACACCACGTTTTATCATTTTCTCTTTGTGCGACTGATTGTGTTTCTCTGCCTTGATTTAGCAACACCCGGAGCCATTCTTTGCCTTGGCCCGAGAACTGTACCCAGGGCAATTCAAGGTAAGCTTTCTTTTGCATTGTCCCTAATTTAGAGTTAAAACATGGCTCAGGGAGAGGGGATTGGATATCATATGTTTTGGGAGGGTTTGCGGTTAGGGAGGTCAGGACTCCCAGGTTCTGTCCCCAGATTTCAGCCAGGACTGTAACTTCTAACTTGTTTGTGGATTTCCTTGATGTTTTAAAGTCTCATGGGATGTTTGAGACATTTTGATTTTTTTCAGCAATTCCCTTTTAACTGTTGAGGGAAGTGTTCACTTCTTTTGGACTTGGTGCCATGGATTTAAAGAAGGGAAAGCTATATGTCTCCTCCTCATTTTCAGCACAGCATATGTAGGAGGCAGCTTTGTGTCAAAGCCATGTATACCTGTTTGCAGCTCTGGTTTGTGGAGCAAGATGGGAGCTGGATTTCTCCAGGGTTTTCTTCCCAGTTCAAATGAGTTGAGGGGATGTGGATCTTGAATCCAGAAGAGGGCTCCTGTTGGTGGGAAGAGGCCTGGAATTCTGGGTCTCTATTTCCTCTCTCTGATTAATCCTTGTTCCCTGCTTTGCAGTACTAGCTCTTGGTTTGGGGAGTGGAGGACCCCTCTCTCTGAGCCCCCACACCCCTACATCTATAAGGCACTGCTGCCCATTTGCCCATAACCTCTGGGCTTCGTAGGGATAGCACAGGGGAAGTGAAGAATGTTGCCCCATTTGCTTTCTCTAATAATAATAATAAATAAATTTTATTTATACCCCGCCCTCCCCAGCCAAGACCGGGCTCAGGGCAACTAACACCAGGTATAAAACAATTGATTAAAATACAACTTAAAAACAAGATTAAAATACAACATTAAAATGCAGCCTCATTTCAGTAGAAACTCAAATCGAAAACTTTTTGGGGATGAAAACGTCAAATCTTCACCAAGGCCAACTATCCAGACTGGTCCTTCTGGGCAAGAAAAAAGCCAGGGAAGTCCCCAAATAGGAGTTCCATCACAGAAGGAGAAAGAAAAAAAGGAAAGAGGGGAAGGGGATCAAGTTGATTCCAAGCCAAAGGCCAGGTGGAACAACTCTGTCTTACAGGCCCTGAGGAAAGAAATCAGATCCTGCAGGGCCCTGGTCTCATAAGGCAGAGCGTTCCACTAGGCCGGAGCCAGTGTTGAAAAGGCCCTGGTTCTGGTTGAGGCTAATAAAATGCTAATTGCATGCAAATAGGCAGCAACAGGAAAGAGCAGGAGCAGCAGGACCAGGAAGCTCTAGAGAATAGCAGTGTGGCCCTTGCAGGAGTGCCCAGCAATGCCTACCCTGTTGCCAGCCTTGTTCCTTGAGTTCCAGTAAACCACCGCCTACCACATCTGTTTCCAAGAATAGTGGCTTAGCCTGGGGCTCTGCTCTTTTTCAGCCCACGGTCTGCCACTACTTCATGCGCCTCCTGAAGGAGAAAGGGATGCTGTTGCGCTGCTACACACAGGTGGGTAAAACCAACCTTCTGGTGGATCACAAAAGAGGGCAAGTGAATCTTTCAGCCTAGAGGACTTAGGGTTTTTTATTTAAAAATGTTGGGAACATCTGGTGAGCCTGGTGGTATTGCTCTGCAGGCCAACCCTGCTTCCAGAAGTCACTCTAGATGGCCAGCATCCCAGAACTCATTGGAAGCAGAGTTGACCACCAGCCCTGTAGCCATTCCTGGTTCTTTCTTCATTGCGTGGCATACAAATAGTAAAAATGCTTCAGCAGGAAGGATATGCAGCCCCAATGCCAGAACCACTTGTCTCAGTCAGTAGTTTGACCTCTGTTCCCATGGGCATCGCAGTTCTTTGCCCTATTACAGAGCAGGAGTCTTTGACACATGAGGAGCATCTCTTAGAATTGTGCTCCTTGTTGCTCGCTGCCCCTAGTCAACTTTAGCTCTTATGTGGGCAGCCATTTGGGCTTAGAGAATTTCTCCCGTTCACTTGTCCTGGACACTTTCTCTGTCCTACTCAGAACATAGACACCTTGGAGCGGGTGGCTGGCCTGGATCAGGATGACCTCGTGGAAGCTCACGGCACCTTCTTCACTTCCCACTGCATCCATTCCGGCTGCAAAAAGGCATACACCCTGGAGTGGATGAAAGGTGATGCTTCATAGTGTGTGTGTGTGTGTGTGTGTGTGTGTGTGTTGCAGGGCAGGGGGTGGGCAATCATGGGGTCCTAGAGGGAGGACTGAAGGGGTATACAATAGAAAGAGAACTTCCTTTGGGGAAATCCTGCCGAATCTCTTGGACGTGACTTTGATACCTTTTGGTAGAGAGGAAGCAACATGTGATAGGTTGCCACTTCTTGGTGGTGAGATAACCGTGGTTTCCATACTGTGTGAATGCCTCTGCTGAAGGAGCCACTGCTGCCTGTGATTTCAGTGTGTCAACTCCGTCACCCAAGGTATAAAAGAGTAGCTGCTTGTTTGCCCAGTAAGGAGGCAAGTGTGGGTGTGTCAGAAAATGTGCTTACTGCCCGTGGGCTGCGTTCAGTTACATTTTCTAGCATTACAGACCTCTCCTGGTATGTCCCACAGAGGACCTTACAGTCTTCAAACAAAAACATCTTGGAGGTTAGGCTGGCCTCAACCAGAGCCAGGGCTTTTTTGGCCGTGGCCCCGATCTGGTGGAACGCTCTGTCACAAGAGACTAGGGCCCTGCGGGACTTGACATCTTTCTGCAGGGCCTGCAAGACAGAGCTGTTCCACCAGGCCTTTGGCCAGGGCACAGCCTGACTCCCTCCTTTGCCAATCCTCACAGAACTCTAGCCCAGTGGTTGCCATTAATCTGATTTGAATTGATTTTATAATGAAATGATTTTAGTATATTGTATCATTTTACTGTTGTTAGCCACTCTGAGCCCAGCTTCGGCTGGGGAGGGCGGGATATAAATAAAAATTTATTATTATTGTCTGTTTCCTTTCAGAAAAGATATTCTCATCTCTCATTCCAAAGTGTGAGAAATGTCAAAGTGTTGTGAAGCCAGGTGAGTTTATCTTCTGAAAGGTCCCATCCCAAGTCCCCTCCCCGCAACACATCTCAAAATCCTTTGTTGTAGATTTGATTCAAACACAAGGGCAGAGGGGTTAGAAATTTGCTGCAGCTGTTTTTTGTTTCTAATGAAAACTGAGATTATCTTTTTTTTAAAAAAGAATATTTATTAAGTTTTCCAATTTTTTAAACAAACAAACAAACAAAACAAACAGAAACATTAAACAAAGGCATAAATTTCATAAACCGTACTTTTAAATAACACATTTCTCAGACCTCCTCGTACTTCTCCTTCTTGGATCCCAATTAAGATTATTTGTTCAGCAAATCCTTCATTTAAAGGAAAACTGAGATTATCAAGGAGCTGCAGTCTATTCTCTCACAGAATCTCTCCACTCATGCAGTCCTGACTTTCCCCCCTTCTCTACTCAGATATCGTGTTCTTTGGGGAGAACCTGCCCTCTCGTTTCTTCTCTCTGATGCAGTCAGTAAGTGTCCTGGTTGCTTTTCCCTCACAGTCAGGATTCCTGTAGCCCCATATTCACAGGTCTGCAAAGCCCCATGACCTCCGGATCCTTACGTTAACTGCTGAAATTTGCACAAATGCACTAGGTATTGAATCGGTGGTAAATTTTGTGGCTTTTTTAATGTATTTTGATTGGGTTATGTCAGTTTACTATGTTGTAAGCCTCCCAGGGTTTATGTAAAGAAGGAACGTGGATTTTTTAAAAAGAAGTGTTGACCAGAAATGGGAGCACAGCTCACCTTGTGAATGTGCAGAGCAGCTTCAGAACTGCACCCCTCCATAATTCGCATGGGGGAGGCCTGCAGCAGAGAGCTGCACAGTCACCTGCTCAGTCACTTTGGAGTGAGAGGAGAGTCAGTGATCTCAGTGGTTGGAGTCCCCTTAGTGACTACCCCTGGAAACATTGTCCTTGCTCTCAGCTGGATCTCCGTGAATCTGTCACAGAGCCAAATCTGTAGGCTGTGTAATGCTATGATAGGCCTACTATATCATTCTAGATGGCTGGGATTAGTAAAACATTTATCAAGGGGTAGGGAAAATGGAAACAGCAGATTGGGCTATAAATAGGTACAAAAGAGAAGTCTTCGTGGAGGGGGTTAAGGAAAACCCTGCACCAAAGAAGCTTGAGAGGAATTAATGCATTCAGAGCAGCCCTGTAAATAGGTTATAACCAACTCTTACATTGTTCACTGTGGGCTTGTTAGCTCAGCACACTTCAGTTTGTGGCCAGAAATCACTCTGTGTGCAGCACGCCAGCATTTAATGCTCATGCATTCCAGGAGTCTGTGGTTTTCTTCTCTGCTGAAGAGCTGCAATTGCTTACACCCTCATGGGCTTTGAACCACAGAATTCTCCCGTGAACTGTAATGAATGTAACTATGTTCGAATCATGTGGCTTGTCTAGCCCAGCCAGTAGATGATAACTGGGTTCAGGGCAATGCACCCAAAGGGTGCAAATAGCCTCTATGGTTTTGGAGAGGAGAGGGGAGGTACTGAAACATAGCTAGGGAGCCTGTGGCGGTATTTCTGTGGTGCTCACAATCCTTCACAGCAGCCCCCCCTCTCCTTCCCTCCCGCTTGCAGGATTTCCGTAACGTGGACTTGCTTATTATCATGGGCACCTCCCTGCAGGTCCAGCCCTTTGCCTCTCTCGTCAGCAGGTAGGTGAACTTCTGCCATGTAGGCACTGTGGCTGAGGGGTGACTATTGCTTGTTAAAGCAACACTACCATAGCCATTTTTTCCTTTTTCCTTTCTCCTTTCAAGGGTACCAACAAACACACCGCGGCTCCTGATCAATAAGGAGAAGACTGGAGAGGTAAGATCAGGTGTGGTACAGACTATAGCCCTCTGTGATTTGGTATTCTGGGTTGAAAAGCTTCTCAGGTACTGGAATAATTGCTTTTGTTACTGTAATTGGAGCAGGGAGAACATTTTCCTGACATCATCATCTACTCTGCTCTCATTAGGAATGGTGGGACACACAAGCAAGGTTTAGAGGCTGTGGTTTTAATGACTTCAACACTCTGTGCAAATCCAGTTTCCAGTAATGGTTATTTTCATAGTTGAGTGCTAATGGGGACCTTGTTTACAGTTGCACAAAAACTTGCCCAAGATATCAACAACAACTTAGTCTCTTGAGCAAGTGATATATAGGGGCAGAATTGGAGCCTTCCATGAAGACAGTTAACTTTAAGACTTAATCAGTGTGATGATACTGATAAGGACAGTGAAGAATCCATGAAACAGTCATTCCCTCTCCCTCCCAGTGATAGGTACCATCTTGGAGCCATTGAGAGACTCTCTTTATGCTTTCTGTCTCTTTGCAGAGTGATCCTTTCATGTCCCTGATGGGCTACGGCTGTGGAATGGACTTTGATTCAGAGAAGGCATACAGGCACGTGACCTTTGGGACTGGGCTGGGAACAGAAGTTGAGCCAATGATGCTACCACTGGATGGTGGGGGCCCGGGGTGTTTAATGGTGTGGTGCTCAGAACAGAGCAGTTAGTAAAGTGGAGGCTCTTGGGCAAGAGGACATGGTGTTTGGGTTGTACCCTCTCTTGAATCTGCACTGTTAACGCTTTGTGTGTGAGTACAGTAGCCTAGAAGCACAGATGGTGGCCACTCTCTCTTTGACTCCTTCCCAGTGAGAGCCAGTGTGGTGCAGTGGTTAAGAGCGGTAGACTCGTAATCTGGTGAACCGGGTTCGCGTCTCCGCTCCTCCACATGCAGCTGCCGGGTGACCTTGGGCTAGTCACACTCCTTTGAAATCTCTCAGCCTAACTCACCTCACAGAGTGTTGGTTGTGGGGGAGGAAGGGAAAGGAGATTGTTAGCCGCTTTGAGACTCCTTCGGGTAGTGATAAAGCAGGATATCAAATCCAAACTCCTCCTCCTCCTCCTCTTCTTCTTCTTCTTCTTCTTCTTCTTCTTCTTCTTCTTCTTCCCTTCCATCTGTAATTTTGGGATGATAACACTGACCTTGCAAGGAACCCCGAAAGAATGTACGTGAATTGTTTTGAGTGTTTAGAGAGCACTGTATGTTGTTCACTAAAGCATAATTCTTTTGTGTGGGTCTCCCATCTTCTCTTGTAGGGATGTTGCCTGGCTTGGAGACTGTGACGAGGGCTGCCTGGCTTTGGCCGAGCTGCTGGGATGGAAGGTACCTATCCTGTTAAGGGGCCGCTGGGGTGCAGCCCAGCTCAAACATAAACAGGTTGCATTTGG
This sequence comes from Podarcis raffonei, assembly GCF_027172205.1. Taxonomy (NCBI): domain Eukaryota; kingdom Metazoa; phylum Chordata; class Lepidosauria; order Squamata; family Lacertidae; genus Podarcis; species Podarcis raffonei. The sequence continues at coordinate 7,006,046 of NC_070609.1, read as the reverse complement.
GTTTTGTCTCATCTCCTACCTAGACTTGCCATCCTTATAGCAGCTCCATTCTACCTTGTCTCTCAGTGAGATTCCCAGCTTGATTTCTTTTCTTTCAGACGGAGCTGGAGGAACTGGTGAAAAAGGAGCACGCTGCCATAGATGCCAAGTCGGGCGGGGCAAGTGCCTCCCACCCTCTAACCAAGGAGCAGAAGGAAAAGCCATCCCCAAAGGAGGAAAAGCCTCCTGACAGCAAAGAGTGAAGAGGTTTGACAGGACAGGAGGGACGTTTGCTGTGGAGGAATTAAAAATCAACGTGGCCACAGGCTGAGTGATCCTTGTGGCTTGTTGACTTGCCTGACTTGACTTCTGTAAGCCCGGGATCAACAGAAATATTCTTGGGAGATAATGAAGTGGGGAATCCAAGCTGGGTTGTGGAATGGAAGTGAAGAGATGCCCAGGTAGCAACGCACAAAGTCTTTCTGCTGACTTTGGGGGTGTTTGATTGAAGCCCTAAATTGCTGGAATCATGAGCAAGAAGGTGGATTCTTGAATTAGCAATATTAATATTTATTTGGGGTTGAGTTCCATTCATTTATGTTTCATTTATTAACTTCCAACTGACCTGTGCTATGTCTGAAGGCCAATGGAGGGAGTGATGAACAAAACCAGCCTTGGTCTTAATTATGCCCTCTCGCTCTTTTTCCTGGAGAACAGGTTCTTTCTTTGGCACCAGCGTGGCCAAGAAAGGCAGTTGGGGAGAGTGGTTGTCCCGAGGGGGTTATCTGATAACCCTCTTGACCTCTGGAAGGTTGCAATTTTGCAAGAGTACTTTTAAGCTTTGCCTTGATTGTTTTGCATTAAGCTATTATAAGTGGCAATTAAATTCTAGCACCTTGATCTAAGGACAGGATATTGTGTCTCTTTGCTCCTCTCCTTCAAGCACTTCCTCGCATGCAGGGCCTTTTCTGGTTGGGCTGTTGGATTGTCAGTGTCTTTGGTTGCTTTTTATTATATAACCTTTCCAAAAGAAAATCGGAGTAGGTCTCAGCAGATTAAAAAACAAATATTAAATTGCCCATTTAAAATTGGATTAAAATAAGATAATGTCTGGGTGATGTTAAAAAAAACCACCCTAGCCCTTTACAGGACCCCAGAAGCCAGCCCATAATTTCCAAAAGATGCTTGAGTTTCCAGGAATCCTTATGGAGAAAATTCCCTTTTCCTACTGGACAGCCTTGGCACAGATGGTAACAAAGGTGCTTATTGGCATAGACCCCATTATCGCTGTTTATTTGTACGCCACCTTTCCATAGCAGACCATACTCCAGGCGACTCACCACACCATAAGGTTTACATAATTTGCTTAGTTACGGGACATAACAAAATTTAGATAGTCACAAACAATAAGCTAATGAAAACATCTTGTGTTAGTAAATATAAAGTAGTATTACAGTGGCAATTCTTAATAAGGTCCAGCAATAAAAATTCAAGAACATAATCCAGATAACGGCAAAAATAATTCATCTTGAAAACAAAACCTTGGTCCCAGCAGTAGCCCCTGAACAAGGCTCCACCCTGACAGTCTCTAGGCATCGTGAGCAGCAAAAGCAGCAGCTTTTGTGGCTGGAGTCAAGTCAGGGGCTCTGCCCTCCCAGGCCAGGTGGAAATAGGCCAGGCAAGACAGGGAGCAGGGTTTGCAGGACTCGCAATGAGGTGCTGAATGAGCCAGAGGCTACTTCCATTGTCAGATGCCTTGTGCTATGCTGCAGCTTCATAAATCCTTTCTGGGTGGAGATGTAAGGTAAAGGTAAAGGGACCCCTGACCATTAGTTCCAGTCGTGGCCTACTCTGGGGTTGCGGCGCTCATCTCGCTTTATTGGCCGAGGGAGCTGGCGTACAGCTTCCGGGTCATGTGGCCAGCAGGACTAAGCCGTTTCTGGAGAACCAGAGCAGCGCACAGAAATGTCGTTTACCTTCCCGCCGGAGCGGTACCTATTTATCTACTTGCACTTTGACGTTCTTTCGAACTGCTAGGTTGGCAGGAGCTCACCCCATCGCAGGGATTCGAACCGCCGACTTTCTGATTGGCAAGCCCAAGAGGCTCAGTGGGTTAGACCACAGCGCCACCCGCATCCCATGGGTGGAGATGTATCCTTGATTAAATAGCTCCCCCTACAGTGAAGGTGGGAACATCCTTGCAGTGTTAAGGATCCGTGTGAGAACCTCCTTGAAAGACACCTGTGATTTATTTGCAAGAAGATCCAAATGGGCTTACATTTGAAATCCTAAATTGAGCAACAAAGACAGTAACATATCAGAGTAAGACCACCCAACGAAACCATTAAAATGAGAGTCGGCACAAAGCAACACAATTGGGGGGGGGGGGGGAGTGTTTAGAATCATTCAGTATAGGCGAAACTGCCACAATAAAAGGAGCTTAGGAACAACTATGTTTGCGGCTCTCTGGGGAGAGACTTGCGGAGTCCAGGTGCCGCAATGCTGAAAGGGTCCAGTCCTGTGTCTCCAATCAACTGCGGTACCTGCAAAGGTGGTGGAAAACTGAGCAGGGCATCTGATGTTGACGGCAGGTGGTGGGCTTGCATGTTCAGGTGGGAGGGGGCAGCCCTTGAACTACTCTCCTTCCAAAACATTTAAGGAATCGATTTAGAACTTCCAATACCTTGTTCTCAGGATTATAGTCCCTGTTTTTTTCTGATCTGTCATGGGAATCCACTCACATTCACAAATCCTACAGCGACGTTTAGCTTGGCTTGGTCATATCTAGAGAATGGAAGATGGCAGGAGGTGCTCTGGGGGGAAGCTGGCTTCCAGCAACCAGGCCCATCAGCAGACCAACTGCGCATTACAAATATGTCTGCCAACATGACGTGAAGGCTGGCAACATCGACCCCGCCATGTGGGAATCTTTTGTAGTGCCTGGAGGCAGTCAGTCAGGTTGTGCATCCATAGCAGTGACCGGAGGAGCAATGACCGCTGGGAGAGAGCGCAGAATGAAGAAATGCTATTATACATAGGCAGCAGCACAACCGGACGCCTTCGTCTGCCCCAGCTGCTAGAAAACATGTCTCTCCTGCATCAGTCTCTACAGCCACAGCAGGCGCTGTAACTCCAGCAGCTTGACTTCACCCCTGAAGGTGCACTCTTCCTTTGTCTCCTAAGGCAAACGGATGCCAACCAGAAGCCAAGCACCCCAAGGTTGCTTGCCCCTTGCTCTGTTCTCTCCTGCCAGAGGTTTTCAAGCACTTTGGGTGGGTGGGGGAACAAATGGAAGGTATCTTTCTCAGGTGTGCTTGTAGAAAAGCCAGGAACTAGCCTCTGCCCAGCAGATACCTGTATGTGTTTTAGGCTTTTCATGTTCTTAATTAAACCTGCTTCCTTGTATAGTTGTAGTTTTAACAACAAAATGTGATGGGAGTGGTATTCAGTGATGTGACACTGTCTTCCACTGCCGCCCGCAGTTTGGTCAAACTCATGTTGGTAGCTTCCAGAACACTATCCAACCATCTCGTCCTCTGTTGTCCCCTTCTCCTTGTGCCCTCCATCTTTCCCAACATCAGGGTCTTTTCCAGGGAGTCTTCTCTTCTCATGAGGTGGCCAACATATTGGAGCCTCAGCTTCAGGATCTGTCCTTCCAGTGAGCACTCAGGGCTGATTTCCATAAGAATGGATAGGTCTGATCTTCTTGCAGTCCATGGGACTCTCAAGAGTCTCCTCCAGCACCAGAATTCAAAAGCATAAATTCTTCGGCGATCAGCCTTCTTTATGGTCCAGCTCTCACTTCCATACATCACTACTGGGAAAACCATAGCTTTTACTATATGGACCTTGCTACCCCTCCATTATTCTTGTGGTATTGTGTTGGGCCAAAGAACAACTTCAAGAGCAGGAAGTGATTTGCGCGCTCAAGGGCTGGCATCTCTTGGGTGGCAACGTACACAAAACATTATGCCTCTGAATACAAGGTGCAGGGAGCCGCAGGTGGGCAGGACACTGCTGTGCTCATGTCCAGTTTGCAGGGCATCTGGTCAGCTGCTATGGGAACAGGATGCTGGCCTAAACGGGTCTCCTTTGGCCTGATCCAGCAGTCTCGTCTGAAGTTATTTAAATGCATTCAGCTGCCTTGAAGCAGACCAAAGCGCCACAAAGTAGGCAGATATGTGTGGGACCCCAGGAGACCAGATCAAGAGAAGCAGATAGGTATGTGTTGGAATGGTGTGGGGTTGGGAAAATAGAAATCTGGTTGGAAGTTGTTGGGTCCGGACACTTGAGAAGCAAGAACGGCTTTCCAGAACTGTTGCCGAGAGAATTTTGAGCAGATGTTTATGCAACAGAAAGCGGAGTGGGTAAACTGCAAAGGTGGTGGAATTTCTACCTGTGCTTTGGTTTCCTTTCCACCCCCTCCTCCTCCTCCTCATCCGTTCCCAGGTGTTTACTGCTCCACTTGCTGATCTTAATCACCTTCGTGTGCCCTCCATCCTTCCTCTTTGTATGACAAGAACAAGATGCATCTCCCCGCCCCTGAAAAAGGCTAAGAAGCCGCTATTTTGTTTTATCAGCATTTAGCACTTTCAGATACAGTGGTACCTTGGTTTACAACCATAATCCGTTCTGGAGGTCCGGTTGTAAACGAAAACAGGTTGTAACCCGAGGCACAGGGTCCCCGGACGTTTGACGGTCTATTGATCCCTGTGCCACCACTGTGATTGCTTTCTTTGCTGCCACCAACCCGTTTCTCTCGGGTACACACGGAGTCCAGACAGTTGTTAACAAATAATCAAGTTTATTTTTTATAAGCATGAACAAGTTGATGGTTTCAGTTAATTTTTCTTGTCAGTTTCTTAATCTTAGTTCCTTAACTGTCCTTTACGTGCCTAACAACTTCAAATCAAACTGATTATCCCAACTATCTGTCTGACTCCAGCTAACAATTCCTCTCACTCTCTCACAACACAACTCGACCAACCCACAGACTTATCCTCTCTCTTCCTTCTCCAACTCCCAACTCTCAACTGACTTCCAAACAACACCAACTCTAACTCTCACTTCTCCCCTTGGGTTCCCATTGGCCAATCACATCACACTCATTTAACCCTTTCCTTATGACCCACCTAGGAGGCAAACACCGCATGCACTTTCCCCAATGGGGCCTCAAAAATAAAGGGGGTTGTAATCCAAAAAAAGGGACACGCACTTCCGAGTTTGACGTGGTAATCCAAAACGGTTGCAAACCAAAGTACAGCTGTATAAGCAGCCTCCCAAAGCAGTTTATAGAAAAATTTAAACTTGAGAACCATTAATTAAGGGAACACAGGAAGCTTCCTTGTACAGAGTCCCACTGGCTTCCTACTCAGCTATGACGCTTCCCCAATTGCACTTTCTTGTCGTAGAACAGAAGCCCGCCATTGAAATCAATACAAATTGATCCATTTTGAAAGTTGGATGAAACCGTATTCGAGGCCTTCCTTTTGGGCATAGTTGGCCAACGGGTGCCAAAGAAAGACAGAACATTTTTTATGTACGCAACAACAGCAGCAAGAATACTTCTCACCAAGTATTGGAAGACACAAGACCTACCCACCGTGGAAGAATGGCAGATGCAAGTGATCGACTACATGGAGATGGCTGAAATGACTGGCAGAATCCGGGACCAGGGAGAAGAACTGATGGAACAGGACTGGAAAAAGTTTAAGGACTATTTACAAAAATATTGCAAAATGTTCGAGTGTTAACATGATGTGGGAAGTGAAGGTAACAGGGCATGTGGGATTTGGTTAAATGTGAATGAAAAGAAGAATTTTAAAAAGGAGAAGGGGGTTATGAACAGAATAAAATTATGTCTTAGTATATAAGATGAGGAATGGGCTAAGATAACGAAAACTTGGGACATAATAATTAGAAAAACATAATTGTAAGCATGGTTTGAAGAAGGGTTTGAACTTGCTGAATTAGATTGGAATAAAGAGGAACACAAAAAAGGGAGATGTGAGGAGGTCAGGACAGAGGGACATGGAATTTTGCAACTTTTTAAAGTGGATTTTTCTTTTTTACTATATATTTTTGTTTTCCGATTTTTCTGTGGGCTTTAATTAATGGAATGATCTATGTGAAATGATAAACTTTTTGTTTTGTAAAACTTTAATAAACATTTTTTTTTAAAAAAAAGGAAACCGTATTCGGACGTGCCCTTTGTGGGCTTGGATTCTTTTAGGTTTAATGTGGAAGGCATGGGGGCGTTGCTCCTGGCGGTTGCAAGTTGCCCACGACTCACTTCCTTAAAGCGGTGTGCTCAACACACCAGCCTAGTAGACCTTCATCTCTGGGTCGGATGTTAGCATCACATTCTTCCATACCCTTTGTGAGAGGTGAGCCACGGCCGTAGCTGCCTTACCAGTATGTTTGTCCAGCTCCGGATCGATGGGGAGGTTGCTGGTTATGGTGGAACCCAGGCAGACAAAATCATTTCAAGTGTGTGATCACCAGTGCTGATGTTTGCAGCGTGGTGACGCCCTATTGGTCTTCGTCAGGTGATGGTAAGGCTGAACTCCCCGCAGGCAAAATGGTTGACGAGCTTCTGTAGACCTTCCTCAGGGTTCGCTGCCAAAGTTGCATCATCAAGAACTCAGGCCACAAGTTTCAATATAAGGAATAATTCCTACTCGAGAGTCGAAAAGAAAAACGTGTATATTCTGCTAAGAATAACAGTTTGAAGCTAATGGTAAATTTAAACACAACGTGTAAGTACAGTAGTTTTAAGGTAAAACGTTTAAGTACAGAAATAATGTAGTTTCAAATATGCAGTGATATAGTATAAAGGTACATAAAATACCAGTACACAACAATTATTTTGTACAAGTCTCAATGGCAGTCAAAAGGAGTCCATATTATATAGAATCAGAATAAAGAATCAAATAGGGCCGAAAAGGAGTATCCGGAGTGTGAATCAGATGTACGACTCAGTAGTGGTGACCAGGACAGGGCCCTGTTTCGGAGTAAACGCCTTCTTCAGCTGGTAATATCAAATAATATGTCAAAATAAAACAGGTTCTTCAATACCATAGATCATAAATATAATAAAGTATATACATTCTAAAGTGTATTAACACATATCATGATATTTGGTTCCATACCTCGGTTTTTTGAGGGCTATAAATCTGTTGGAAGTCTGTATCATTTAATTCTTTTATGTTTCTTTTTCGACATGCGTCTAGAGATAAGGATTTACAAGAGTTATTATTTCCAGTCAAATTGTTTGTGAAAAACGGACATCAAATGGGTGTTTTCTCACCTTAGATAATGGAATGCTTCCAAGTTTTCATGCGTTTCTCTGTGCGTTTTCCATTAGGGGTTGAGATAATTGTCTTATATGTGTGTCCTCCCTTCTTAAAGGTGTAAACAGAGAAGGGATTTAAAGTCCAAGGTCATCTATAGTGGTTATTAAAGGAAAGAATTGTAGTCTTGATGTTCATTCAAGCCCTTGGGGAACCTGAGTATTTCCAACAGTATTAGTGTATTTCCAACAAGAACTCCAATTTCTTTAAAGTTGCATCATCTGCAAATAACTTCTCTTAGAAGAGGACATGCCACGCTTTTGTCTTGGTGCAGAGACGTGCCAGATCAGACGACCTGGGTGTGTAGCGTCAATATGGGAAAAAATGTTTTAAATCTCCTGGCTCTAAATTGCTTCATGCAATTTAAAAAAGAGAAAGAAAGCTTTTCAAACCTGAAACTCAAGTTACTGAATCTGTAGGCAGCTACCCTGGTGCTTGGAACCTGGAACGTGCACCTCTGTATGCCCCATTTTTGCTTTCGCATTTGCACACTTTTTTCTTCTGAAGTGAACAATCGTTCTCCGAGACCACGTGAAGGCAGCTGACGGAGGTGTAAACCACATCCCTGCCTTTGTCTCCTAGGCCTGCAGTCCTCCATCGCTCGCTGCCTGCCTGCGTTCCTTGTCTGCCCCCTTGTTGCTCCTCCTGAGGCCCAGCGCACAAGGAACTTAAGACTGCCACCCATCACTGCAAGGTAAGATCTGCTTTGTGTGTGGGTGTTCCCCCTCTTCATGTCTTGTGCTGCACCCACCAGGTGCTGAGCTTTTAGCTGAGCTGCAAACTTCAAATTCCCAAACTGGGTGGAGAGATCTGGCGAAGAGAGATGTGTTGATGTTTAGAAGTTGCGAGAATGAAATCAAACCTCCACATGAGGGATAGTCTACCTCTGGGTACTGCTGCTGTGAGAGAAAGGAGGGCCACTTCTTTCAGACCTGGGAGGTAGTAGACCTGTTGTTCACTGGAGATCTTTAGACAGGGGCTGGATGGTTATCTGTCATCGCACTGCAGACTGGAGCTAGATCATAAGGCCTTATAGAGCCATCCCAATTCCTAGGAATCGATTCCCTGGTTGTGAGCTTCTCTGATAAGCCTTAGCTGCTCAGTCCCGGATCAACAATTGTCTAGTTGTGTTTTTCCTCTGTATCGAGGGAAACGCCCTCTGAAAACTCAAACCTTGAATCTGGAGAGTGCCATCAGGCAAGAACGCTTGCAACTCGGGTGCAGCACACAGTTCCCCAAGTGCGATCTACTATCTTGAAGCCTGGCGTCAGCAGTAGGCAGGGTTGGGCGTTTGCCTGGGCCCAGATACTATTGAGAAGCCGCCATGTTCCATGTTACTGTAAACACGTGGCTTGCGACCTGCTGCTGCGCACATTAAATCTTTGAATCTTTGGAGCGAACTTTATGGAAGTTCATAAACGCTTGAGATGGAAGATGCAGTGTGGAACCGTCTGCCCATATATCGGAAGCTCCTTCCCTTAAAGATATTTTGAGGCTGGCTGTAAGTAACGTTAGCCTTTTATAGGAACATAGGAGGTCTTATACTGAGGAGGTCTCGCCTCCAGATTACCCCTTTTATTGTGCATTATTGATGCTCACAACGCTACAGTGGTACCTCAGGTTACATACGCTTCAGGTTACATACGCTTCAGGCTACATACTCCGCTAACCCAGAAATAGTGCTTCAGGTTAAGAACTTTGCTTCAGGATAAGAACAGAAATCGTGCTCCGGTGGTGCGGCAGCAGCAGGAGGCCCCATTAGCTAAAGTGGTGCTTCAGGTTAAGAACAGCTTCAGGTTAACAACGGACCTCCAGAACGCATTAAGTACTTAACCCGAGGTACCACTGTATTGGGGTGGGAATCCCACCTTCAACATCGTTCGTTCCTCCAAACATTTTGGGGCATTCCCACTGTCATGCCCAGTCGGTGCATATCCCATAGCTTCCTGCCGAAACTCCGCAACGTCTTACACCACAAGTGTTCCAGTTTATTTTTGTCCTGCTTTCGGTGTGCTATGGCCTCTCCGGACAGCAATAATGTGGCAGCATCCCAGAACAAACTCAGAACCGCCGCCCCCCGTGTCCCTATTTTCCAGGGACAGTCTCGGTTTTACAGAGGCCGTCCCAGCTGTCTGTCTCTAGAGTCTCCAGCTATAATCCTTGTGGGCTATTTAATTGTAATTTCCATAACAAAGGAGACTCTTCATTGGGGTGCTGAGGCTGAAGGCAGCCTTCCCCCCTCCCATTCTTTAGGACCCGGTTCACCATCTCTCGCCATATACCGTATTTTTCGCCCCATAGGACGCACCGGCCCATAGGACGCACCAAGTTTTTTGGGGGGGAAATAAAGGGGGGGAAATTATTTCTCCCCCAGGCGCTTGTGGGGCCGGCAGCGGGGAGACGCACTGTGTCTCCCAGCTGTCCCCGGAGCTTGCGGGGCAGGCAGCGTGGAGAAGCGCTCTTCTCCCTGCCGCCCGCCTGCAGACCAGGTCCGGGGACAGCGGGAAGACGCGCTGTGCCTCCCAGCTGTCCCCGGAGCTTGCGGGGCAGGCAGCGGGGAGAAGCGCTCTTCTCCCCACCGCCCGCCTACAGAACAGGCACTGCGGGGCTGGTGGTAGGGCTCTCCTGAAGCCTGGAGAGCGAGAGGGGTCGGTGCGCACTGACCCCTCTCGCTCTCCAGGCTTCAGCGAAAGCCTGCATTCGCCCCATAGGACACACACACATTTCCCCTTCATTTTTGGAGAGGAAAAAGTGCGTCCTATAGGGCGAAAAATACGGTAAATGAGATTGTTTGTTTTTAAGGGTGCTGAATGGAGACAAACTACAGTTCCCATGATTCTTTTTCTGGAGTTGAGGGAGATGTGCTTTAAACATAGGGTCCAGCCTATACCAAATTACATTTTGTTGATCATTCTTTGTTTCATCCCATACTTTTTGGTGCATTTACCCTTCACTTTCCAAATCATAAAAGTTCTTTTTTTTTAAAAAAAGTGGATTTGTTGCTCCAGGGTGCCCATCAACCCACTTCAAATTTGCAAAGCCAAAGTCCCTGTATGCATTTGAACCCCCTCCTGCAAAACACAGTCTGGAGGCCTCTCCTATTACAGTGGTACCTTGGGTTACATGCGCTTCAGGTTACAGACTCCGCTAACCCAGAAATAGTACCTCGGGTTAAGAACTTTGCTTCAGGATGAGAACAGAAATCGTGCAGCGGCGGCACAGCGGCAGCAGGAGGCCCCATTAGCTAAAGTGGTGCTTCAGGTTAAGAACAGTTTCAAGTTAAGTACAGACCTCCAGAACAAATTAAGTACATAACCAGAGGTACCACTGTAGTATATTCCAGCCTGCAAGATCCCTTTATCTCTCCCAGTACATACATTCATAAGGAAGTCGCCATGATGCAGTTTGTGTGGCTGCCAGCAGATGGTGCTGTGAACTGCAATGTGATGACAAGCTGGGCTATCAGAGGGCAAGGAGAAGAGAACCAGAGATAGGACAAGCAGCCCAGGCCAGTGAGTGGATCACTGATGAGGTCAAAGGGGAGAGTGTGGCTTTTGGCACCTTCAGCTCTCCTTCATTGCAGGGGGGTTGGCCTAGATGGCTCCCTTCCAGCTCTGCAGTTTTATGGTTCTATGTGAGTGGCTTTGGCAAGGAGGTGGCAAGCAAAGCGGGCAGAGGCACATCCCACAGCAAATTTAAATTTTCTCACATGAGCTGGAATTGATCCACTGAATTATTTACCAGGCCTCTACTGGAACCATAGGAACCTGCCTTTCTACCAAGCTCAGACCTTTAGTACTGTCAACTCAGACTGGCAGCAGCTCTGCAGGGTTTGGGGATGGGCTCTTTTCCCAACCTTCCTTGGAGATGCTGCCAGAGCGGGTTGAACCTGGGATCTTCTGCATGCAAACAATAAAATTATTATTTGTTGTTTAGTCGTGTCCGCCTCTTCGTGACCCCCTGGACCAGAGCACGCCAGGCACTCCTGCCTTCCACTGCCTCCCGCAGTTTGGTCAAACTCATGCTGGTAGCTTTCAGAACACTGTCCCACCATCTCGTCCTCTATCGTCCCCTTCTCATTGTGCCCTCCATCTTTCTCAACATCTCTTCTCATGAGGTGGCCAAAGTCTTGGAGCCTCAGATTCAGGATCTGTCCTTCCAGTGAGCACTCAGGGCTCCATACATCACTACTGGGAAAACCATAGCTTTTACTATACAGACCTTTGTTGGCAAGGTGATGTCTCTGCTTTTTAAGATGCTGTCTAGGTTTGTCATTGCTTTCCTCCCAAGAAGCAGGCGTCTTCTAATTTCGTGGCTGCTGTCACCATCTGCAGTGATCATGGAGCCCAAGAAAGTAAAATCTCTCACTGCCTCCATTTCTTCCCCTTCTATTTGCCAGGAGGTGATGGGCCCAGTGGCCATGATCTTCGTTTTTTTTCATGTTGAGCTTCAGACCATATTTTGCGCTCTCCTCTTTCACCCTCAATAAAAGGTTCTTTAATTCCTCCTCACTTTCTGCCATCAAGGTTGTGTCATCTGCATATCTGAGGTTGTTGATATTTCTTGCGGCAATCTTAATTCTGGTTTGGGATTCATCCAGCCCAGCCTTTCGCATGATGAATTCTGCATATAAGTTTAAGCAGGAAGACAATATACAGCCTTGTTATTAAAAATGTTATTATTCAAGCAGGCGGTCTTCCACTGAGCTGTGATCCCTGCCCACAAGCCAGACTGAAACCTGACATGGAACTGAAGTGAAAAGGGTATGTTTTGACGCCCTGTGTGCAAGAGTGTTTTGTGGCAAGCACTGAGTGCTGTCCAGAGTCAAACTGTAAGCTGTTGTGTCGTTTCACATGCCTGGAGCGAAATGGATCTCGGAGGTCCCACTCGCAGCCTCTTGCCCCCAAACCCATGAAAACCTGGAACTCTGCATCTCTTTTCTTACAGATGTAGGACATAATATAATGTTTGAGGATTGGGGAAGATTGTGGAAGAAAGGGGTTAAGTTCACTGCATGCACTGTGTTAAAGGAAAATAGAATGAAAATGATTTATAGATGGTATTTTACTCCTGTTAAATTAGCAAAGATATATCATAACTGGGATAATCTATGTTGGAAATGCAAAGAAAAGGAAGGAACTTTTTACCACATGTGGTGGACCTGCCCCACGGTGAAAGACTTCTGGGAAAAGATTTATAACGAATTGGAAAAAAATGTTGAAATATACATTTATAAAGAAACCAGAGGCCTTTCTTCTTGGAATAATTGGTTTGGAATTTCCCAAGAAAGATGTTAAATTATTTTTGTATGCCACAACTGCTCCTCGAATTTTACTAGCTAAAAAGTGGAAAACGCAAGAATTACCAACTGTGGAAGAATGGCAGATGAAGATGATGGATTTTTCAGAGCTAGCCAACCTAACCGGAAGAGTCCGTGGCCAGAAGAAGGAGGAGTATCAGGAAGAACGGACAAAATTTAATGATTATTTAGTTAAATTTGTTAAGTTAAACTAATTGGAAATAGCTTGCAGGTATTTGATTGGATTAGGATTTTATGTAAGTTAAGTGATGAATTAATATGTTTAATCTCGAATTGAAAAGATGTAAGGATGTTAATTGATTAAGTTAAGTTTATAAGAACTCTGATTTGGAAAACCGTTAAAAGGATATGCATTGAAATTCAACCAAGGGGAAGCGAGGAAGTCACTTAACAATGCTCATAAGCGTAATTTTAATAAGGTTATGATTTATGTTTGTTTGTTTGTTTGTTTTTAATTTTGTGAAAATCAATAAAATCGGGGGAAAATGAAAACCTGGAGCTCTGTTTCATCTGCCCAACCTTTTCCCTTCCACCTCCAGGAACGCGTTTGGAAGCCAAACAGAAACCCTAGGAAGCCTTTGGCAATGTGGGATTTGTGAGGACCCGTTAACCGTGGCCGCAAAAGATGTCTGAGCCCATCCTTGGTGCCGGCAGGAGCCCGGTGGAAAACGACCCTGGGTAAGCAAGCCTTCATAATAGCTCAGTTGGCAGAGCGCGAGACTCTTAATCTCAGGGTTTTGGGTTTGAGCCCCAGACATAGCTGTCAACCGTCCCTTATTTGGCGGGAAAGTCCCTTATCCCAGCGCCGTGTCCCGCTGCTGTCCCTTATTGATGATGTCCCTTAAATTTCCCGGGTTTCAAAGGAAGCAGCTCTTCTCCCTCCCTCCCTGCCAGCCAGGGAGGAGGGAGGCTCCAACTGTGTTGCTTGGCTGCGTTGCTCACCCAATAAGGAGTCTAAGAACGACTGGGGGGTGGAGCTTGCATGCCTTGTGCCGATAAAATCAGCCGCAATGCCTGGGGACTCGTCTTTGCTCAGCGCTTCCCAGCGGAGAGGTGACGGTGGTTTTCCTTGCTGCATCCCCTTTGCCGGGTTGGTGCGCTGTGGGAACCACCACTTGAGGCTTTGTTTGGCTGCTGGCTGGGCTTTCTGCCTTTGGCTCGGAGGGGCTCACCTGTGCTTGGAAAATCCCTTGTTTTGGCTGCTGATCCCTTATTTTCAAATCTGTAAGTTGACACCTATGGCCCCAGACTGGGCAAAAGATTCCTGCGTTGGACTGGATCATTGTTTCCCTAACTTGGATCCCTAGCTATTTTTGGACTACAGTTCCCACGATCCCTCACCACTGGTCCTGCTAGCTAGGGATGATGGGAGCTGTAGTCCATAAACAGCTGGACACCCAAGTTTGGGAAACACTGGACTAGATGGTTCTCAAGGTCCCTTCCAACTCTGCAGTTCTAAGGTTCTGTGATCTCTGTGTGAACGAGGGAATAGATTTGCCAGCCTCACTGCGGCCAACATGGCACCTTCCAGATGCTGTTGGACTACCATTCCCATCATCCCCAGCCAGCACAGCATGATGGGACTTGAAGTCCCACAACATCTGGAGGTGCCAGGGACTGGCAGTATGCAGATCAGCCACCGGGGGTGGGTGCGTTGAGGAAACAGGGCTGGAGTCTGACTTGTGGGGAGCAGTGATTTGTGGGGAACTGTACCAGCCAGAAGTACCAGACCATAAAGAAGGCTGATCGCCAAAGAATGGATGCTTTTGAATTCTGGTGCTGGAGGAGACTCTTGAGAGTCCCATCGACTGCAAGAAGATCAAACCGATCCATTCTGAAGGAAATCAGCCCTGAGTGCTCATTGGAAGGACAGATCCTGAAGCTGAGGCTCCAATACTTTGGCCACCTCATGAGAAGAGAAGACTCCCTGGAGAAGACCCTGATGTTGGGGAAGATGGAGGGCACAAGGAGAAGGGGGTGACAGAGGACGAGATGGTGGGACAGTGTTCTCGAAGCTACCAACATGAGTTTGACCAAACTGCGGGAGGCAGTGGAAGACAGGAGTGCCTGGCGTGCTCTGGTCCAGGGGGTCACGAAGAGTCGGACACGACTAAACGACTAAACAACAACAACAGTACCAGCCAGGAGGCAAGAGCTGGAGGCAGGGGAAGCTCCAGAGCTGTTTTTGCAGGCCAGGACGGGGCGAGAGACTTTCATCCTGTTAACTCTTTCCCTACCTCCAATGCCAAGAGTGGTGGACTCGTAATCTGGTGAACCGGGTTCGCTTCCCCGCTCTTCCACATGGAGCTGCTGGGTGACCTTGGGCTAGTCACACTTCTCTGAAGTCTCTCAGCCCCACTCACCTCACAGAGTGTTTGTTGTGGGGGAGGAAGGGAAAGGAGATTGTGAGCCGCTTTGAGACTCCTTAGGGTAGTGATAAAGCGGGATATCAAATCCAAACTCTTCTTCTTCTACAGCCTACGCCACACCCTGGTGAACGGAAAGTGTGAGAGCCCCATCCCACTTCTGGACCGGCTCTCTGCAACCAGAAGCATTTGGGAGATTCTTGAGAGCCAACCAGAAGAAGCCAAGGAGTTGCTGTCGGTACATCCACCTGGGGTAAGCAGCCAGCAAATTTTATTTTTTTTTAATGGGATGAGTCCAGTGTGGGCAGGTGTATGGGGTATTAGGGGAGGGGCAGCACCTCTGGCGGGGGACACATCATGCTCCTTCTGGGGTAGTTTGTCCAGCTTGGGTCCTTATCCTGCACTCACCTGGGGCTAAGCCAGAAGATCTCACCTGGGGCTCCCAGAAGCTGTCAGCATGCAACAGCAGCCACACCCTGGAAACGGCTTCAGCCGACCACCTGAACCAGGTGCGGTTGGCCGATGGGTCTCAAACCCTCAGTGAGTTACTGAGTTGAGAAATAAGACTAAGAGCACATATTGATATAGGAATGTATTAGATAATATGTAAAAATATATATAATAATAAGAGTACATTCATTTGTAAAAAAGGAATATAGAACGGGAAAGACAGGAAATCTAGTGTGTTTGTGTTGGTATGTATATGATTTTTGGAAAAAAATTGTGGGGTTTTTTCTTTGTTCTTTCTTTCTTTTTTTTGTTTGTTTCATTTTCTTTTTAGGTATATAAAATCTGTATATAATTTTTGTATACATGTTGGAAATTATATTATGGTAAGTCCTGTAATAAGGGACGCGGGTGGCGCTGTGGGTAAAAGCCTCAGCGCCTAGGGCTTGCCGATCGAAAGGTCGGCGGTTCGAATCCCCGCGGCGGGGTGCGCTCCCGCTGCTCGGTCCCAGCGCCTGCCAACCTAGCAGTTCGAAAGCACCCCCAGGTGCAAGTAGATAAATAGGGACCGCTTACTGGCGGGAAGGTAAACGGCGTTTCCGTGTGCGGCTCTGGTTCGCCAGAGCAGCGATGTCACGCTGGCCACGTGACCCGGAAGTGTCTCCGGACAGCGCTGGCCCCCGGCCTCTTGAGTGAGATGGGCGCACAACCCCAGAGTCTGTCAAGACTGGCCCGTACGGGCAGGGGTACCTTTACCTTTACCTTTAAGTCCTGTAATGTAATATGACAATGTTTACTGATGTAATATAAGAATGTTAATAAATAAATAAAATGAAGAAAGAGAAAAAACCCACAAACCCTTAATGAGTTAGGGACTTATCCTGCACACGAAGACAGGCTCTGGTGGGTTGAGTGGTGAGACCAAGACTGGGTCCAACGGTCAAGAAGGCAGTTTCTGCCCATGCTATAGAGGGAAGTAAGGGGCAGATGGGGCTCGTCCACCTGGGAAAGGAGCCCATCTAGGAGAAGGAAAACTCTGATCCTCAACCTCTGCTGTTCAGGAGTACCAAATAGGCCTAGGATTAAATTAGGATTTAAAAATAAGTGGGACTGACAACGGTAAGAAAAGTGAATAAATTAGATTGTAACCGGAAATATTTTTGGTTTAATAATGATGTTGGAAAGCTGTAACATACAGATACAAGGAAATTCAGAAGGGAGGGAATAGGGGAAGTCAATAATATCTTTATAAGATTGGAATTTTAAAAGAATTAAGTTTGTTTTCATTGTTTATTTGTTTCTTTTTGATGCACTCTTTCTTTTTCTTTTTTGTTTGTGTTTGTGATTTTGTTACGTGATATTTGTTATAATTGTGGAAAACCTAATAAATTTATATATATATATATACATATATATATTGCTAATTTGAGCCCGTCCCTTCCATTGAAGAATGTTCATCTAGCTAGTTGGGATCCTGTTACGGAATCAGAGTGCCTACAGCTAATTAAAACATTAAAAAATGGCAAAGCTCTTGGTGAGGATATGATCCCCCCTGAGGTATTTAAATCAAATACCCAATGGTGGGCCATCTTTTTGGCCAAACTTTTTACGGCAATAAACAACACATGTAAAATCCCAGCAAACTGGAAACTAAGTGTGGTAGCCCCTATCTACAAGAAGGGAGATATTCAAGATCCAGCAAACTACCGCCCTGTAAGCCTTCTGGACATCGCATACAAACTTTATACCAGGTACTTATTAAACAAGTTGGTAGACTGGGCGGACCACTCTAACCTGTTCAACCAGGAACAGGCAGGATTTAGAAAGGGCCACAATACGATAGGTCACTGTATGGTACTACAGACCCTGGTAGCTAAATATGCAAAAGCGTATAAGAGCAGACTCTTTGTGGCCTTTGTTGACTTGACATCTGCCTTTGACTCAATCTGTAGAGATAGACTATGGAAAAAATTATATGAAACGGATATTGATAGACGACTTTTAAATATTCTCAGAGAGTTACACACAGATACTACAGTCAAAATCAGAACTGGGCCATTGGGAACTCTTACGGACCCACTGCCATTGGGGAAAGGGGTCAAACAGGGATGCCTGCTAGCCCCATTTCTTTTTAACTTTTATATAAATGACATTGTTCAGTACATGGCAAAATACAAGTCATCGGCTCCAGCCATTGAAGGTAAACGTTTGAATATATTGCTATACGCCGATGACATGGCTTTAATGGCACTCACCCGAAGAGGCTTACGCAGCATGCTGGAGGGGATCGCAGCCTACTGCTCTCATAACTCACTAAAGATAAACTATGACAAAACAAAAATTGTGGTGTTTACTAGAGCCCGCCACACCTTTAGATGGTCTTTAGATGAACATGTGATTGAACAGTGCCCCTTTTTTAAATATCTGGGTGTTACATTTCAGGCTACATCTAGTTGGCTAGCCCACTTTAAGGCTGTAACCATCCTAACACGAAGAACAATTGGTGTCCTGCTTAGTTTCTTCCATACCCGGGGAGGACAATTGGTGATCCCAGCATTAAGAGCTTTTGTTGGGAAAGCTATTCCCCAGATGTTATATGGGATAGAACTCTGGGGGTGGAACCAGAGGCTGTTGGAACGGCTTGAAATTTTGCAAAATTATTACCTCAAGAGGATTCTAGGCCTTCCTCAAGGAACACCAGCAGCTTTCTTGAGGGTGGAAGTTGGATTACCCTCTGTGTCTGCCAGGGCCCACTTAAGATTCCTACGATTTTACATCAACCTTGCAAACACTTCAAACACCTTATTGGCCAAACAAGCCTTTGTATCTCTTCAAAAGAACACCACTTGGCGTCAAAACCTATCTGAGATCCTGGTTAGATACACCCTACCGGAGTTTAATATTCTCAAACTGTGGAGCCCGGACAAAGTTCGGGAATGGATCCTGGAGAGAGACGCTCTGTTAGATATTACAAAAATACAGAACCCAGGGTTCTCCCACTGGTTTCCCCGACTGAAATCAGTCAAAACCTGCGCCAATTATTTGGCGAATATCACCAACCCCACCCTTCGGAGAGCTTTCACCATGGCCCGTTTTCAAACCATTCCTACGGCCTATTTGTCAGGCAGATATGCAAAAATCCCAGTAGAGCAGCGTATATGTCCTTGTCATATGAGAACCAAAGAGGATCTCACACATTACATGTTGTATTGTCCCATCTATTCGGCCTTCAGGGATGCAATGTTACAAACTATTCCCAAATCAATAGCCAACCCTGAGGACCAAGTAAAGTTTTTACTGGTGGACGCTGATCCACGGATTTCTCACGTGGTAGCGGTCTTTGTGGTGAAGGCTATGAAAACTAGGGTACGGTTCCTGGAGGAAATGGTGAGGTTCCTCCCATTGCTCTCCTAACCTGTTGCTGTATCTTCTTTCCTGAATGGCGAGTTTTTTTGGGTAGTTTCCTTGCTGGGACAGCATGGCATGAATTTTAGCTTATTTTTATAATTTTATTGTTTATCTTTTAATAATGTTTTATGGTATTTTGTGTAAAGGCATGGACCTCACAAACCTAATAAACTTTGACTTTGACTTTGACTTTGACTATATACAGTGGTGCCTCGCAAGACGAAATTAATTTGTTCCGCAAGTTTTTTCTTCTTGCGAGTTTTTCGTCTTGCGAAGCACGGTTTCCCATAGGAATGCATTGAAAATCAATTAATGCGTTCCTATGGAGACCGCCTTCAGACCAGGTCAGGGGACAGTCTGTCCCCGGACCTCTTCTGAAGGCTGGCGGGGGGAGAAGGACTTCTCTCCCCACCGCCAGCCTTCAGAACAGCCTTCTGAAGGCTGGCGGGGGGAAGAAAAGCCCTTCTCCCGCCGCCAGCCTTCAGAAGAGTTCCCCAGGGCTGCCTAGGCTGAGGATAGCAGCCTGCTGCCCGGCGCGAGGGGCGCTCTGAAGCAGGGGCAGAGCGTCCCCCGCCTTGCGCGGGGCAGACATTCACAGCTTGTCCCCGGAGATTTCCCTATGGGCTTTCGTCTTGCGAAGCAAGCCCATAGGGAAATTCGTCTTGCGAAGCAAACCCATAGGGAAATTCGTCTTGCGAAGCCGCTAAAAATCGGAAAACCCTTTCGTCTTGCGGGTTTTTCGTTTAGCGAGGCATTCGTCTTGCGGGGCACCACTGTATATATATATAGTTCAGGAGCAAACTCTGCACAAATCCAGAGTAGGACCTAAGATGGTTGGATGGCCACTTCTACGCCTCCTTCTGGTGTTGTAACTCCCAACAGAGGCAATAGAAGGATTGAAACCAAGGATAAAGGACTTCATGGATCAAGGGATCCTTGTCCCCTGTACCAGACCATGTAATTCTCCCCTTCTTCCTGTCAGGAAACCCAGCCCTCCAGGGACACCCCTCAAATACCATCTCGTACTAGACTTGCGCATCATAAATAACTTTGTAATCCCAAGACATCCCATCACGCCATATCCAAATACCATATGAACAGGGATCCCTCCCAATAGTACAAATTTCAGTGTCGTGGACCTTGGCTCTGCATTCTTCTCCATAAGAGTACATGAGGAAAGCTCCTTTTTGCATTTACATGGGAAAGCAGTCAATTAACGTGGACTAGATTGCCCCAGTTGTCAGGGGGACACGGGTGGCGCTGTGGGTTAAACCACAGAGCCTAGGAGTTGCCGATCAGAAGGTCGGTGGTTCGAATCCCCGCGACGGGGTGAGCTCCCGTTGCTCGGTCCCTGCTCCTGCCCACCTAGCAGTTCGAAAGCACAAAGTGCAAGTAGATAAATAGGTACCGCTCCGGCGGGAAGGTAAACGGCGTTTCCGTGCGCTGCTCTGGTTCTCCAGAAGCGGCTTAGTCCTGCTGGCCACATGACCCGGAAGCTGTACGCCGGCTCCCTCGGCCAATAAAGCAAGATGAGCGCCGCAACCCCAGAGTCGGTCACAACTGTACCTAATGGTCAGGGGTCCCTTTACCTTTACCTTTACATTGCCCCAAGGCTACGTAAAAAGTACCACCACCTTCGCGTCAGCCCTCCTGCAGCCAAGCCGGTGCCAAACATCTTGCTCTGCTTCCCTTTGGACCACACCAGTGAGTCCAAGAGGGGGTTCTTGTCCTCTGAGCAGGACCTCCACGCACACTGCCCAGGCTTGTGCCCTGGAGAGGTCGCAGTTTGGCTTCATCCCTGGAGGCACACTCCATTGTCTGTTAAAACAGACAGAGGCCAACAACAACAATGGAGTAACAGACATGCCTTTCAAGAGCATCTCGTATCGGGGCGTTCATATTTGGTTACGGGCCCTTGTGAAAGATGCTGATTGGGAAAAGTTGTACGGAGGCCCCATCTGCACTTAAAGAACGGCCATACCACTTTAAACCGTTGTGGTTTCCCCCAAAGAATCCTGGGAACTGTAGTTTTTTACCGCTGCTAAGAGTTTCTAGGAGGCTCTTATGGATGACCCATCTCTTAAAAAGCAGAGACATCACCTTGCCAACAAAGGTCCGTATAGGTAAAGCTGTGGTTTTCCCAGTAGTGATGTATGGAAGTGAGAGCTGGACCATAAAGAAGGCTGATCACCGAAGAATGGATGCTTTTGAATTCTGGTGCTGGAGGAGACTCTTGAGAGTCCCATGGACTGCAAGAAGATAAACCTCTCCATTCTGAAGGAAATCAGCCCTGAGTGCTCCCTGGAAGGACAGATCCTGAAGCTGAGGCTCCAATACTTTGGCCACCTCATGAGAGGAGAAGACTCCCTGGAAAAGACCCTGATGTTGGGAAGGATGGAGGGCACAAGGGGAAGGGGATGACAGAGGACGAGATGGTTGGACAGTGTTCTCGAAGCTGCCAGCATGAGTTTGACCAAACTGCGGGAGGCGGTGGAAGACAGGAGTGCCTGGCGTGCTCTGGTCCATGGGGTCACATAAGAGTCGGACACGACTAAACGACTAAACAAATGACCCATTTAAAGTGCCACGGCACCGCTTTAAACGTACAGATGGCAGGGGGCATGGAACCTGAAATATACTCAGAGTCGCAAAGTGATTTCATGCTCTTTATTCAGCTCATAGTGGTGAGGAGGAATGAATGAAAGTCCCCTCAAAGTATCTGCTTTATATACATTA
Organism: Podarcis raffonei; assembly: GCF_027172205.1. Taxonomy (NCBI): domain Eukaryota; kingdom Metazoa; phylum Chordata; class Lepidosauria; order Squamata; family Lacertidae; genus Podarcis; species Podarcis raffonei. Next base: position 6,984,438 of record NC_070609.1, on the reverse strand, counting down.
TTTACACAATGGGCTGCACATGATTGGCTAATTCCGGAATTCTACTGTAAGCCAATGAGGTTGTGGATTCACTTCTATCTGGAGCATGATTGGGTGGTTCCTGCCAACCAATCATACTGCTGCATTGTTCTAGGACCAATCAGACTGCTGCATTCTGAATCCTATTGTTCTAGGACCAATCAGACTGCTGCATTCTGGATCCTATTGTTCTAGGACCAATCAGACTGCTGCAATTTGGATCCTATTGTTCTAGGACCAATCAGACTGCTGCAGTTTGGATCCTATTCAACTCAGTACATAACAGAACTCATATCACCTGGAAGCTGCCAACTCCCATTGGTCCTAGTATCTTACGGTCATACTGGCTGGGGCTGATGGGAGTTGTAGTCCAAAGGGGGGGGGGGGTTGGGTTGTGCGCCATGTTATGGAAGGTTGCCACTGGACACTGAAGCAGCAGCAGCAGCAGCAGCAGCAAAGTTGCTCCTTGTCACCTTCTCAGTGTGCTTGCAGATGCAGAGTCACAAATGTTGCTGGTGGTTTCCTCTTTCCTGCTTAAAGGGGAAGGGAAGGAGGTGGGGGGTGGGTCTTGCTTCATTGACTGTGCTATCCAGAGGCAAGCGGTTTTCTCATCTCCTTTCTCTCTCAACCTCTCTCCCTTCCTCCTGCCCCCTTTCCTTTTCCTTCTGCGGCCAGACGTTCATTATCGCTGGAAATGCAACTGGAGGGTCCAGGGAGCTCTTCCTGCGAACACAGGAAAACAGGAGTGATGCTGTCTGCTCTTTCTCTATCCGGGACAACGGCGCAGGTGAGTTGGTTCAATCACTCTGAGGGTCTTCTGTATTTGACCTGTGCTGAACCACAGATTCATTTGTTCCCAGGGTCTGGTGCTTTGGGGCTAAACTGGAGTTCCTGGAGGAGGTTGGAGGATGGATGGCGGCTAACAGATTGAGGTTGAATCCTGACAAGACAGAAGTACTGTTTTTGGGGGACACGGGGTGGGCTGGTGTGGGGGATTCCCTGGTCCTGAATAGGGTAACTGTGCCCCTGAAGGACCAGGTGCGCAGCCTGGGAGTCATTTTGGACTCACAGCTGTCCATGGAGGCGCAGGTTAATTCTGTGTCCAGGGCGGCTGTCTACCAGCTCCATCTGGAACGCAGGCTGAGACCCTACCTGCCCGCGGACTGTTTCGCCAGAGTGGTGCATGCTCTGGTTATCTCCCGCTTGGACTACTGCAATGCGCTCTACGTGGGGCTACCTTTGAAGGTGACCCGGAAACTGCAATTAATCCAGAATGCAGCAGCTAGACTGGTGACTGGGAGTGGCCACCGGGACCACATAACACCCGTCCTGAGAGATCTGCATTGGCTTCCAGTACATTTCTGAGCACAATTCAAAGTGTTGGTGCTGACCTTTATAGCCCTAAACTGCCTCGGTCCTGTATACCTGAAGGAGCGTCTCCACCCCCATCGTTCTGCCTGGACACTGAGATCCAGCGCCAAGGGCCTTCTGGCGGTTCCCTCATTGCAAGAAGTGAGGTTACAGGGAACCAGACAGAGGGCCTCCTTGGTACTGGCGCCCACCCTGTGGAACGCCCTCCCTTCAGATGTGAAGGAAATAAGCAGCTATCTTATCTTTAAAAGACATCTGAAGGCAGCCCTTTTTAGGGAAGTTTTTAATATTTAATGCTGTACTGTTTTTAACACTTGATTGGGAGCTGCCCAGAGTGGCTGGGGAAACTCAGCCAGATGGGCGTGGTACAAATATATTATTATTATTATTATTATTATTATTATTATTATTATTATTATTACTGCCTGTGTACATGGAAGCTCTACTGAACTATTGCGGCGAATAGCCACTGCTAGACCATGTGTGTTTTCCTGGGAGCTGGGCAGAGGGGGAGAAGGCTGATTTTCAAATTAATAGCACCTGCACATTTTGCCTTCTGACCTGGGAACTGTTGCCAGCCAGTGCCAGCAATACTGAACTTGATGGACCCCAAGGCCTGATTCATTGTAAATCATCTGCCTACGTTCCCAAGTCCTCGATCCGAGAATCATACGTGCTTGAACCTTTGCTCCTCTCTCCCTGCTGTACCAGCGTCACTGTTCCCCGCCTGGAAATCCACCCCCCTTGCTCTAACCTTTAGACCCCACTCCCTTCCTCTAAATTAGGCATCTCCCATTATTCATCCCCGGTGGGTTTTGCAACACAATTTCCTCCTGCTTAAAAGGGGAAATGGTTTGGAGAGGCTTAGAAGGGCTGGTCCTTGCAGGTTGCAGGTCTCTCACGAAATGGGGGTCTCCCTTCAGTCTTGTGGTGGGGCTAAGGGTTAACTATCCGCCCCCCAAACACTTTTTTGGGATCTCTGACTGAGCTGCTCCTTTATCAACTGCCTCCTGAGAAATGCCACCTTCCTCTTTTCTGAGCCCAGCCGCAGGTGAGAAACTCTTATTGAATGTGTGGGTAGAAGTTTTCTTGTTGCTTCCAAGGATCCCAGCATCTGTGCTTCCCTCCTACCCCTTTAACCCCACAACGACCCTGTGAGGTAGGCTGGATGCCCATACTGGAGTTTACTGTGTGCATTCATTCCCATTTAATTTGCACAGTCCACAGGACGTCGCCCTCAAACGACACCAAACTCTATGCTGTCTTCCTGTAAATTCAAGGTTTGCCCAATACGGGGGGCGGGGGGAAGTAATCCAATAAGCTGGGGGAAATTGGGCTGCAAACCACACTCTACTCGAAGTCACAGGCAATTTCCGCCTGTGTTTTTGGGTGAGTGGATCAACTGTCACCTTCCGCTACTCCCCTTTCCGTCCCTACCACTTCCTCATTCTCGTCATTTGTTTACTTGTCACTATTTCTGGTGGTGTCTTTGTCCATGGAGTTTTCTTGGCAGGGATACTGGAGTGGCTTGCCGGTTCCTCCTCCAGGTGGATCACGTTTGGTCTAAACTCTCCACTATGACCTGCCCATCTTGGGTGGCCCTGCACGGCATAGCTTGTACCTTCTCTGAGTTATTCAAGCCCCTTCACCACGGCAAGGCAGGCTGATCACCGAAGAATTGATGCTTTTGAATTCTGGTGCTGGAGGAGACTCTTGAGAGTTCCATGGACTGCAAGAAGATCAAACCTATCCATTCTGAAGGAAATCAGCCCTGAGTGCTCACTGGAAGGACAGATCCTGAAGCTGAGGCTCCACTACTTTGGCCACCTCATGAGAAGAGAAGACTCCCTGGAAAAGACCCTGATGATGGGAAAGATGGAGGGCACAAGGAGAAGGGGACGACAGAGGATGACAGTGGTTGGACAGTGTTCTCAAAGCTACAAACATGAGTCTGACCAAACTGCGGGAGGCAGTGGAAGACAGGAGTGCCTGGCATGCTCTGGTCCATGGGGTCACGAAGAATCGGACACGACTAAACGACTAAACAACAACATTTCTGTTGTGCCTTGGGATAGTGTGCTTATTTTTATTTTGACCCCTTGGGCTGGCGCAGAATGAAAAAGCTGTACGAGCAAACCACCTTAAAAATGTCTGTGCCTGATATATTGGGCCAGCGATCTGGAAAGCGGGTGACGAAAATTTGCAGTTGTTTTCATTTCTCTTCATATAATCATAGGGTTGGGACCCCCACCCCCCGCAGGGTCCTCTGGTCCAACCCCTTGCAATACTTGCTAAAAAGGGAGTTTCAGGGATATACGATTTACTGCCTCATATACAATTAAAGAAAATTGTGTAAAGATGTTCTATAGGTGGTACTTAATGCCAGTTAAGTTGGCGAAGATATACAAATTGAAATCCAACCTCTGTTGGAGATGTTGTGGAGAAATAGGAACAACATACATATGTGGTGGAGGTGTGAGGAAATAAAGCAATTTTGGATAGTAGTACACGAAGAACTAAGGAAGATGTTGAAAATAATAAATTATTATTATTTTAATAGACTATTGTATTTTAGTGTTTTGTTGGAAGCCGCCCAGAGTGGCTGGGGAAACCCAGCCAGATGGGCGGGGTATTATTATTATTATTATTATTAATAATAATAATAATAATAATAATATCAATAAAAAAGAAAGCAGAAACATATCTCCTTGGATTGATAGATGATGAGATACCATTGGGGGGGGGGGAGAATTTTTCTATATGTAAGTACAGCTGCTAGAATAGTGATTGCTGCTAGGTGGAAGTCACAAACTATACCCACAAAGGAGGAATGGATTTGTAAACTAAATGAATATTTAATTTTGGCAAAATTAACTGCGATAATAAGAAATCAGTCGAATCAAAAATTAAAAGAGGTGTGGAAATGTTTTGATGAATATATGGCAAAACACTGCTCAAAAAAAAAAAAAAAGATATGCTAATATGCCTAGATTAAAATGTGATGTACTGGATGGAAGAAAAATTTAAGGAAAGATAATAAGAATATATAGATGATTTGAGAAGGTTGTAGAATGCAAAGATTATTGTAAATTGTATAACGTGGAGGAAATCGAGTGCGGGCGGAGGGAAGTGGGAGGAAGGAGAAAAGAATAATATGATGGATTGAGGAAATATAAATGTAAATGTATGGGGGGATGGGGAGAGAATGGTGTTGGCTTTGGTACATCTGTATTGTAATGTAATATGTGAAAACCAATAATAATAATAAAAGGGAGTTTCAGGAGCTTAGCCCCCCCCCTCAGATTTGCACAAAACCTGGAAACGGCACAAACAAATTTGCACTTCTCTAACTGTGCTTTTAGGGATGCGGGTGGCGCTGTGGGTTAAACCACAGAGCCTAGGACTTGACAATCAGAAGGTCGGCGGTTCGAATCCCCACGACGGGGTGAGCTCCCGTTGCTCAGTCCCTGCTCCTGCCAACCTAGCAGTTCGAAAGCACATCAAAGTGCAAGTAGATAAATAGGTACCACTACGGCGGGAAGGTAAACGGTGTTTCCATGCGCTGCTCTGGTTCGCCAGAAGCGGCTTAGTCATGCTGGCCACATGACCCAGAAGCTGTACGCCGGCTCCCTCGGCCAGTAAAGCGAGATGAGCGCCACAACCCCAGAGTCGGCCACGGCTGGACCTAATGGTCAGGGGTCCCTTTACCTTTAACTGTGCTTTTGCAAACTTCTTGGGTGAAATTTGTTTCTTTTTTTTAAAAAGGTGGGTGCACCACAGCTATCTCTGTGTTTGCCATGCCGGCCATTGACATAGCAGAATCATAGACAAATTCAAATACGTGGGGGTGTAGACAACCCCAGGTTAATTCGAATGAGGAAAATGTGTCTTAATGGCTAAATAATGCTCAAATAAGAAAGAGTCTCCAAGGTAGCTTGGAGGTAATATCTGGGGTCGACAGAGGAGGACACTTCTCACTAAGAGAAAAATAAGAACAATAATGATAATAATTTTATTTATATCCTGCTCATCTGTGGCTGTGCCTTCTAGTACTGGAAAGATTGGGGAGTGGGGTCCCTATAAGAGGGTAAAGGTAAAGGGTCCAGTCGCGAACGATTCTGGGGTTACGGAGCTCATCTCGCTTTACTGGCCGAGGGAGCCGGCGTTTGTCTGCAGACAGCTTCCGGGTCATGTGGCCAGCATGACTAAGCCGCTTCTGGCAAACCAGAGCAGCGCACAGAAATGCCATTTACCTTCCCGCCGGAGCGGTACCAATTTATGTACTTGCACTTTGACGTGCTTTCACACTGCTAGGTTGGCAGGAGCAGGGACCGAGCAATGGGAGCTCACCCCGTTGCGGGGATTCGAACCGCCGACCTTCTGATCGGCAAGTCCTAGGCTCTGTGGTTTAACCCACAGTGCCACCTGCGCCCCATCTGTGGCTGCCCATTTGTGGCTGCGCCTTCTAGTACTGGAAAGATTGGGGAGTGGAGTCCCTACATGAGGGTAGCACGTGTAATATAAATGCAATGACAGGGAGCTGTCTCTCACACCAAAGCGGTCTGTAATCTAGTCTTCTTCTGGATGCTTGCAGCTCTCCAGAAACTCTCCCCCCCCCCCAGCTGTCTCTTCAGGATCTGTTTTTAACTGGAGATGTCGGGAATTGATCCAAGTTCTCCTGCGTGCAAACCATGCGCTTTGGTTAACGAGCTCAGTGTCCTTCCTGCATGCACCACCACGAAATAATTCAAACTCGAACGAGAGAGAGGATGTAAGTGGCTGTTGCTAGCCGCAGGCCCCACGCCATAAGCAAAGTGCGGTTCTTCTTGGAAATGAAGTTTGTTTCTTCTCTGCAGTCATGTGTTTTGCTCGGCTGATGGAAGGACGGACGAGGGGATATAGCAGAGCGCGTAGCCCTGTTGAACGGTCTCTTTAAATTTGAAGGTTCATTATTGTTCCACAAGATGTGTATTTCTTTAAGGGCCAGAGCAAATAGCATGACCTAGTTTTACAGCTGTGAAGCGGTATAGCCGGTGCTGTTAAGTTATGTTAATTAAGCTGTTGGGTATAGTATATAAAGAGCAGCACCTAGCTCTCTCAGTAACCTGGTGGATAGGTCATGCTTATTGATATGTTGTTGTTGTTTAGTCGTTTAGTCGTGTCCGACTCTTCGTGACCCCGTGGACCAGAGCACGCCAGGCACTTCTGTCTTCAACTGCCTCCCGCAGTTTGGTCAGACTCATGTTTGTAGCTTCGAAGACACTATCCAATCACCTCGTCCTCTGTCGTCCCCTTCTCCTTGTGCCCTCCATCTTTCCCAACATCAGGGTCTTTTCCAGGGAGTCTTCTCTTCTCATGAGGTGGCCAAAGTATTGGAGCCTCAGCTTCAGGATCTGTCCTTCCAGTGAGCACTCAGGGCTGATTTCCTTAAGAATGGATCGGTTTGATCTTCTTGCAGTCCATGGGACTCTCAAGAGTCTCCTCCAGCACCAGAATTCAAAAGCATCAATTCTTCAGCGATCAGCCTTCTTTATGGTCCAGCTCTCACTTCCATACATCACTACTGGGAAAACCATAGCTTTTACTATACGGACCTTTGTTGGCAAGGTGATGTCTCTACTTTTTAAGATGCTGTCTAGGTTTGTTATTGCTTTCCTCCCAAGAAGCAGACGTCTCTTAATTTCGTGGCTGCTGTCACCATCTGCAGTGATCATGGAGCCCAAGAAAGTAAAATCTCTCACTGCCTCCATTTCTTCCCCTTCTATTTGCCAGGAGGTGATGGCTTATTGATATATTTAATGTAAAAGGAGTTTTTGTTTTTGTTAACCTCGCTAAAGTTCTTTTTGCGTTCCTTGTAATGTGCGGTCTCCCCAGCACGCTTTCTGCAGTGCAGCTAATCTGCAAATAGCCAACAAGATCTGGATTTGAAGATTGTTGTGTGGTTGTGATGGGGTCACCAGCCTGGGCAGACACGAGATGTGGATGCTGTTCAAAATTTGAACGTGGTATGAATGAGCTCCAGGCTCATTGATCTACAGAGGAAGCACACCTTCCTGCTATAGACAGATAAAAAGGTAAAGGTAAAGGTACCCCTGCCCGTACGGGCCAGTCTTGACAGACTCTGGGGTTGTGCGCCCATCTCACTCAAGAGGCCGGGAGCCAGCGCTGTCCGCAGACACTTCCGGGTCACGTGGCCAGCGTGACAAAGCTGCATCTGGCGAGCCAGCGCAGCACACGGAACGCCGTTTACCTTCCCGCTGGTAAGCGGTCCCTATTTATCTACTTGCACCCGGAGGTGCTTTCGAACTGCTAGGTTGGCAGGCGCTGGGACCGAACGACGGGAGCGCACCCTGCCACGGGGATTCGAACCGCCGACCTTTCGATCGGCAAGCCCTAGGCGCTGAGGCTTTTACCCACAGCGCCACCCGCATCCCTATTATAGATATATATATTATAGATATTTTTTTTTCTTCTGATTTTAAAGTGGCATTCTTTCCTCTTTTCTTAAACCATGATTATACATTTTGGAGAACTCTGCTTTTTCATTGCGCTGCTCCTCTGCCTTCCCTCACTCTCGTTCATTGGCTTGCAAACTCTTGAGATGCTTAGATCTTTGGCACGTTACAAATCCATAATGTTGTTGCGATGCTTTAGGGAAGCAGGGGGGAACTAGGGCTTCACAATGCAGAGGCCAGTGAGTTTCTAGTCCTGAGGGACACCGTGGGATCTGGTGCTTTTGTAACACAGAGGACCAGAAGGCTGGACTCGAGGATTCCATCCTTGGATTTCGTGTTTGACGTCTCCTTTGGGGTGCTCCTTTTTGGACTTCACATGCCTTAATTTGAGCCAGCGCTGAGCCCCTTGTGATTCATCTTGGCACTTGTAGGATCAGTCCAGAGCCAGGTAAAGGATGCCTCTAGCATGGGCAGAGTGCAGCTTTCTCTCTGCTGCAGCTGGGGTTATGGGAAGGAAGACTGGTCAAGCCAGGTCTTTACTAGCAGGTCTCTCTAGCTGTTCAATGACTGACCAGTCACTTTAATAGTAATACAGTGGTACCTCGGGTTAAGTAATTAATTCGTTCCGGAGGTCCATTCTTAACCTGAAGCACCACTTTAGCTAATGGGGCCTCCTGCTGCTGCCGGGCCGCCGGAGCACGATTTCTGTTCTTATCCTGAAGCAAAGTTCTTAACCCGAGGTACTATTTCTGGGTTAGCGGAGTCTGTAACCTGAAGCGTATGTAACCTGAAGCATATGTAACCCGAGGTATCACTGTAATAATAATAATAATAATAATAATAATAATAATAATAATAATTTATTATTTGTACCCCGCCCATCTGGCTGGGTTTCCCCAGCCACTCTGGGCAGCTTCCAACGAAGATTAAAAATACATTAAAATGTCACACATTAAAAAATTCCCTGAACAGGGCCGCCTTCAGATGTCTTCTAAATGTCAGGTAGTTGTTTATCTCTTTGACATCTGATGGGAGGGCATTCCACAGGGCGGGTGCCACTACCGAGAAGGCCCTCTGCCTGGTTTCCTGTAACCTCTCCTCTCGCAGTGAGGGAACCGCCAGAAGGCCCTCGGCGATCGATCTCAGTGTCCGGGCAGAACGATGGGGGTGGAGATGCTCCTTCAGATATACTGGACTGAGGCTGTTTAGGGCTTTCAAGGTCAGCACCAACACTTTGAATTGTGCTCGGAAACGTCCTGGGAGCCAATGCAGGTCTTTCAAGACCGGTGTTATGTGGTCTCGGCGGCCGCTCCCAGTCACCAGTCTAGCTGCCGCATTCTGGATTAGTCGTAATGATTATCTGCATTGTTTTTAATGCTGCTTTATGTTTTACTTTTGCGTAACATTCCCCCAAAGAATCCTGGGAACTGTGGGTTGCCCTTTGCAGAGCTACCGCTTCCAGTGCCCTTAACGAACTACAGTTCCCAGGATTCTTTGGGGGAGAAGTCGTGCGCTTTAAACGTGTGTTGACTCCGTAGGTGCATGAAGTGTGCATTACTCGGCCTGTGAAGTTTGGCAGATAGCCGTGTTGCTATTGTGTTGTCCCACAAGCTTCAAGTAACGAAAGGTCAATGATAGACAGAGAAGCTTTAAATGGGTGCATCTCCTTGCCCCAAAAGACCTTCTGCATGGGGAGAGGATTGAAAGGGTCAAACTAACACACACCCCAACATGTGGCCTATAATTGCACTGCTTTCTTCTGATGCTTCTCTCATTCTCACAGTGATTTCTCTGGAGGGCTCCCTGCTGCATTTCAGAGACGTCTTGGAGCTGGTCTCTTTCCACCTTGTGAGCAGGTGAGTGTCTGGGGGCAGCTGCTGATGGGGAGACCGGGGGGGCGGGTTGGGTTGTCGGCTCTCCCCATAGCTGTCAACTTACAGATTTGAAAATAAGGGGCCAGCAGCCAAATTAAGGGACCTGCAGCCTCACCTGTTCCAGGCACTCCAGTCTTCCTGTCCTCCTGCAGTCTGGTCAAACTCATGCTGGTAGCTTCGAGAACACTGTCCAACCAACTTTGTAACCAGAGGTTCAACTGAATAGAATCTGAGTCACATGCACCACAAGGCCTATGCAGCCTCAACTTAAGATGGCTCCCCGGCCTGGCTTTGCACTGCAAAGTTTGCAGCAGCACGTGCAACAAAATGGTGCCCAGCATTCAAAAACCCCTTCAGCTTGCATTAACTAGCCACACACAAGGCATGCAAGCTCCACCCCCCAGTCGTTCTTAGACTTCTTATTGGGTGAGCAACACAGCCAAGCAACACAGTTGGAGCCTCCTTCCTCCCTGGCCGGCAGGGAGGGAGGAACAGGAGCTGCTTCCTTTGAAATTTAAGGGACATCATTTAAGGGACATTTAAGGGACATCTATTAATAAGGGACAGCAGCGGGACATGGCGCTGGAATAAGGGACTGTACCTTCAAATAAGGGACACTTGACAGCTATGTTTGGGTCTGTTGTGGCGGCACTTTCCAGGAAGCAAAAAGGGCGCACTGCACGTCCTTCTCATGACTTCTGTGTCTGCTTTCAGCCAAATGTTTTTTTTTAATTATTGTTATTATTATTATTATTATTATTACAGTGGTACCTTGGGTTACATACGCTTCAGGTTACACACGCTTCAGGTTACAGACTCCGCTAAGCCAGATATAGTACCTTGGGTTAAGAACTTTGCTTCAGGATGAGAACAGAAATTGTGCTCCGGCGGCACGGCAGCAGCAGGAGGCCCCATTAGCTAAAGTGGTGCTTCAGGTAAAGAACAGTTTCAGGTTAAGAACGGACCTCCAGAACGAATTAGCTACTTAACCCCAGGTACCACTGTATTAATAATAATAATTGCAATTTATGACCTGCCTTTTACCCTAAGCTTTCAGGGCAGGTTAGAACAATTAAAACACACTGTTAATATTAAAGCACACTATTGCATAACATTAACAATAATTTACAACAGCTTTGAATTACAGAAATAGGGTGCCCCCCCAATAAATCTCAAGGTTTGTAAGAAATCAGTCTTTTAGTGTGGAAGCACCTACACTGGGACTCCCCGCATGCTGGCACCAGGAAGCTGTCTTTTGAAAGGTGTCTAAACATTTCCGTTTAAACAAACCTACCCCAAAACATACAGTGCTGATGTATATTTTCATCTGTTTTCAGTTTATCGCTGATTTTATCTTTTGAATGTTTTAATGGGTTGCTTTTACTGATAATGTTATTGCTTTATTTTCTTAGAGGTTTTAATTTTAATTTTTTATAAATTTTATGAAATCAGTCAATAAAATATGAAGTAAAGAAGTATCAATCAATAAATCAAATCTTTATTACGGTCACAGACCAGCATAATTGGGGGGGGGGTACAGTCATTTAAAATCTGTAAAACGTTTTGGAAAGCTAAAATTATTAAAACAGAAGTGTTATGTACTGAGTTGAATAGGATCCAAACTGCAGCAGTCTGATTGGTCCTAGAACAATAGGATCCAAAAGGCAGCAGTCTGATTGGCCCTAGAACAATAGGATTCAGAATGCAGCGGTCTGATTGGTCCTAGAACAATGCAGCAGTATGATTGGTTGGCAGGAACCACCCAATCATGCTCCAGATAGAAGTGAATCCACAACTTGATTGGCTTACAGTAGAATTCCGGAATTAGCCAATCATGTGCAGCCCATTGTGTAAATAATGTATATAAAGCAGATACTTTGAGGGGACATTCATTCATTCATTCCTCCTCACCACTATGAGCTGAATAAAGAGCATGAAATCACTTTGCGACTCTGAGTATGTTTCAAGAAGGTATATATAAAAGACTATAAGAATCTAAAAGAAGGGTTAAGGAGCATTAAACGGGTGTGGAAGAGCATAAAAGGTTAGTACAGTATAGGAAAGGCTATATGGCTATCAATTTACAGAGCACTCTGATATGAGTACAGTGGTACCTCGGGTTTCATACGCTTCAGGTTACATACGCTTCAGGTTACAGACTCTGCTAACCCAGAAATCAGCGAGAGGCCCCATTAGCTAAAGTGGTGCTTCAGGTTAGGAACAGTTTCAGGTTAAGTACGGACCTCTGGGACGAATTAAGCACTTAACCCGAGGTACCACTGTATTCATTAAATCTAGTTTGTGAACACTGCTGTGCAGAACCTGCAACATTGTGCATTGTAGCAGGGTTGGCATCTGAAAGCACAGTGAGGTATAGAATTGTCTTGTGCACCCTGGGTACTTATGGAGTCGTGGGGAGATGAGGCTAATACAAATGTCTCTATATAGAGACAGTGGAGAAGCACATGCTCTATTCTATGTCTTCAGCTAACGTCAAAGGTTTGCGCTACAGGAAATCAGGGTTTGGAGCAAGCAATTAAGGACGCACGCTTGCCCAGACGGAAGCGACCTCAGTACAGTGGTACCTCGGGTTAAGTACTTAATTCGTTCCGGAGGTCCGTACTTAACCTGAAACTGTTCTTAACCTGAAGCACCACTTTAGCTAATGGGGCCTCCCGCTGCTGTTGTGCCACCGGAGCACGATTTCTGTTCTCAACCTGAAGCAAAGTTCTTAACCTGAAGCACTATTTCTGGGTTAGCGGAGTATGTAACCTGAAGCGTATGTAACCTGAGGTACCAGCTTCCTAAGTTTCGCTGTGGATGGCTTGGTGTAAGCAGAGGACGCCGCTGCCCTGTGGCTTGTGATTCTGGCTGCCTCCTTTGGGAATTGGTTTTGTGAATGTGTTGCATTCTGTGCTTCTAGAGACATCCTTCCCCATCTGCTAAGGATCCCAGATGCCCTTCGACTTCTACACAAGCCTGAATTAGATGCGGTTGCTGCCTTGGGCATGAGTGAGTGAGAACAGCAGGGGAGACTGGGGGTGGGGGTGTCGATTTCTTGCTCCTCCTTGCAAGTCAAAATTCCTGTCGCTTGGTGTTGTCAGAAAAGGTTGGCTCAACCCAACTCTGCTTCGCCTCGCTTTCTGGTCTCCAAATGCTCTCAGGCGGCGCTTCTTAGAATGTCAGTGTTTTTGGGTGAGATTCAATCCTGCACCAACAATTTGAGGGTGGGAGCTCTTGCACAGCAAGCCGACTTCCCCGAAAGGCCAGATATTTTGCGATAAGGAAAGGGACAGGGAAATGGCACTGCGAAGTGTAGGATATAGCGCTTTGATGCGACGTCGTCTAACCTCCCCACAAGCAACTCGGAAAACAAATGCTCATTAAGTAGCCAACCTCGTCTGTCCTCCCCACAAAGTGAATGCTCATTCGATAGCCAACAATGTCTAATCTCCATGCAATATTGAGGAATATTGCTCAACAAACAGTTTTTCTGGAAGTTCCTACAGTCTTTATTAGGGGAAAAAATTCAAAATGGTCTCCTCTCCAAGGCTGGCTTTTGTGTGTGTCCCCATTAGCCCCCACTCTCCGTGTTCTGGGTTGAGGGTCCTATGCCTTGCTAACAAGCTGTATGAGAGTCAGAATAATAATAATAATTTATTATTTATACCCCACCCATCTGGCTGGGCTTCCCCAGGCACTCTGGGTGGCTTCCAACAAAATATTAAAATACAGTAATGCGTCAAACATTAAAAGCTTCCCTAAACAGGGCTGCCTTCAGATGTCTTCTAAAAGTCTGGTAGTGGTTGTTCTCTTTGACATCTGGTGGGAGGGTGCTCCACAGGGCGGGTGCCACTACCAAGAAGGCCCTCTGCCTGGTTCCCTGTAACCTGGCTTCTCGCAGTGAGGGAACTGCCAGAAGGCCCTCGGACCTGGACCTCAGTGTCCAGTAGAACGATGGGGGTGGAGACGCTCCTTCAGATATACTGGACCGAGGCCGTTTAGGGCTTTAAAGGTCAGCACCAACACTTTGAATTGTGCTCGGAAACATACTGGGAGCCAATGTAGGTCTTTCAGGACTGGTGTTATATGGTCTCAGCAGCCATTCCCAGTCACCAGTCTAGCTGCCGCATTCTGGATTAATTGCAGTTCCGGGTCACCTTCAAAGGTAGCACCACAGAGAGTGCATTGCAGTAGTCCAAGCGGGAGATAACCAGAGCATGCACCACTCTAGCAAGACAGTCTGCGGGCAGATAAGGGTCTCAGCCTGCGTACCAGATGGAGCTGATAAACAGCTGCCCTGGACACAGAATTGACCTGCGCCTCCATGGACAGCTGCGAGTCCAAAATGACAGACAGGGTCTCAGCCTGCGTACCAGATGGAGCTGGTGGAGAAATCGCGGTGGCCCAGCTCTTTCCAGTTTGCAATTCCATGTTGGGAAGCTGCACTTGTTTTAAGAGCTCCCTGTCAGGCAGCTGTTAATTAAAGGCACAGGAAAGTCCCCTGGGAGGAAAAAGAAAGAAAGTAACCTTCACATTCTCTCTTTGCTTCATGGTCAGAGTTCTGGACAATGCCCCTTAAACCTGACGATGGGCTGGTTTCGGCTGAAGTGGAAGAAGGGCCTGTGGGTCTGGATGGAGCCCCCTCTAAATCCCGACCGGCGGTCTGTTCTGTCCGGATAACGTCCGAGGACGAAGCTCTGTGCATCATCAACCCGCTGTTCGTCTCGGTGCACAGCGATGCTAGCTGGCTTGACCTTGCATCCAGCTTGTGCCGGTCAAGTAGCACGAGGGGCACTCTGCGGTTCCCGAACGGGCTGGGGACTCCCCGGAAGTCCGGCTCTGTAAAAGCAGTATCCAGGAAACAAGGAGCCCATGGGAGTCTGGATCATCCAGAGTCTCCAGATGAGGAAGAGGAGATGGAGAAAGGTAAGGAGCTGCTGCTATCGAGGGCATCCGCCACATTCGTAGCATGAAGACTCTGCTTCCAGTTCTCCTGCTTTCCCGCTGCACTCAGAGTGTAGGGAAGATGTTTGGATTTGGATTTGATATCCCGCTTTATCACTACCCGAAGGAGTCTCAAAGCAGCTAACGTTCTCCTTTCCCTTCCTCCCCCACAACAAACACTCTGTGAGGTGAGTGGGGCTGAGAGACTTCAGAGAAGCGTGACTGGCCCAAGGTCACCCAGCAGCTGCATGTGGAGGAGCGGGGAATCGAACCCGGTTCTCCAGATTACGAGTCTACCGCTCTTAACCACTGCACCACACTCACTGGCTCTCACTGGGAAGGAGTCAAAGAGAGAGTGGCCACCATCTGTGCTTCTAGGCTACTGTACTCACATACAAAGCGTTAACAGTGCAGATTCAAGAGAGGGTACAACCCAAACACCATGTCCTCTTGCCCAAGAGCCTCCACTTTACTAACTGCTCTGTTCTACACTGGATGTGTAGCCTGGTGCCAGAGCATCTTCCTTGCATGCAGAATGACCCATCTCTGGTCCTCATCTGTGGGAAGAGCTGGCAATGCTCTCTGCCTGAACCCCACTGCTCCCAGTCAGTGTGAACAGTGTGGTGAGCTAGATGGATCAATGGACTGAATCAGCATCTTACTGTGTTCAAAATTATTGAGGGCAAGGGCCCTTGGCTCAGCAGAAGAGCACCTGCTTGGCATGCAGAAGGCCAGATTCAATCCCCAGTATCTCTGGGTAGGGCTGGGGAAAGTGTCGGCCCCCTCAGCCAGTAAGGTAGTGTGGTGTGTGTGTGTGTGTGTGTGTGTGTGTGTGTTTGGGAGAGCAAGGTAGCATCACTGGGATCGTCTTGCCTGTCTGTTTCGCCTGTAATTCTGCCTTCAGCTAAGAGGCTCCCTGATTCTGGAGGACTACTTTTTAATTACTGGTTAATAATAATAATAATTAATTATTAATTTTTTCTACCCCGCCCTCCTGGCTGGGTTTCCCCAGCCACTCTGGGCGGCTCCCAACAGAATATTAAAATCATGATAAAACATCAGACAATAAAAACTTCCCTAAGCAGGGCTGCCTTCAGACGTCTTCTGAAAGTCAGATACAGTGGTACCTCGGGTTACATACGCTTCAGGTTACAGACGCCGCTAACCCAGAAATAGTACCTCAGGTTAAGAACTTTGCTTCAGGATGAGAACAGAAATCGTGCTCTGGTGGCGTGGCAGCAGCGGGAGGCCCCATTAGCTAAAGTGGTGCTTCAGGTTAAGAACAGACCTCCGGAACAAATTAAGTACATAACCAGAGGTACCACTGTAGTTGCTTATTTCCATGACATCTGATAGGAGGGCATTTCACAGGGCAGGCGCCACTACCAAGAAGGCCCTCTGCCTGGCTCCCTGTCACCTCACTTCTCGCAGTGAGGGAACCGCCAGAAGGCCCTTGGAGCTGGATCTCAGTGTCCAGGCAGAACGATGGGGGTGGAGACGCTCCTTCAGGTTGAGTGAATACAGCTGGATTGTGAGCCTGGCCTTGCTGATAAGAGCAGATTGTGTCCTGTCCCTCCTGGGAAGCATGTGGACAGAAGGACCATGCACATAAAAGCTGGCAAGCGCCATCTTGGCCTGCACTTTCAGCTGGTAAGGGGTGGGTGGGAGAGACAGAGAGAGAGAGAGCGTGAGCATGCGAGGGAGCGCTTCAGTGTGATAACTCAGTGAGTACAGGATGAGACTCTTAATCTTAGGGTCATGGGCATGGCAGGGGTTTGAACTAGACCCTTCTGGTCCCTTCCAACTCGACAATTCTATGATACTATGATAGTCTGTTTTGTATGTACTGTATTTTTCGCTCTGTAAGACGCACCCGACCATAAGACGCACCTAGTTTTTAGAGGAGGGAAACAAGAAAAAAAATATTCTGAATCAAATGTTGTTGAGGAGGCGGCCAGATACAGGATAAAGGAAGTCTTTTATTTGGTTGTTTGTATTGTTGTATGTTATGCTTGTTGTATGTTATGTTCGTGTTTGATGGGGGTGGATTTCTGGGGAGGGGGGGTGGGGGGGTTGTGTTAAGCTGTAAATAAAATTTCCAAAAAAAATTCACCTGTTCTGGCTTCAGCGATAGCTGCGCAGCCTGCATTCGCTCCGTAAGACACACACACATTTCCCCTTACTTTTTAGGAGGGAAAAAGTGCGTCTTATAGAGCGAAAAATACGGTAATTTCAGCCTGCAGGTTAGCGTGCGTTTCCATTTCCGACGTACAGAGGGTTACTCTCTAACTGCCTGTTGGCTGGCTACAGGTTGCAAGGTCCAGAGTCGAGCCCTTGGCTGATAAGAACAGACTCTGTAATGTCCTGCAGGCAGGGCCACCCTGGAAGGGCAGAGGTACCCGCATTGTCTGTTTGTACCTGGAACTGTAGGAGACAGGGGCCCAGGTGCCATCAGAATGCTGATGACACATGGCTCTCCGATTCTTCATAACAAGGAGGGACCTGGCGCACCCTGGGGACTGGAGTCCGGATGCAGCGAAGGTTTGCAGTGATGGTGCCAGGCGAGTCTGCTTGGGAAGAGCGCCCCACAAGCAAGAGCAATTTAACCCATCATGCCTTTCTCTTTGCTGCCAACCCTCAGGTGACCCTCTCCTCCGCTCCACCACCGCTCGACGGAGGCCTCTTCATCGCAGCCTGGCCTGCAGCAGTTCGGAAGCCGCCTCTGAAGAGCCGCCTCTGTCCCCCGACCTCCACCTGAAGGAGGTCAAGTCCCCGCACCGCGTCTCCTGGATCGAGGGGATCCCGACCACGCCTCCTCCAGCCTGGACGCTGCAAAAGTCCAGCTCCGAATCCTCTCTGCTGAGCGAGAACATCTTGCTTCCTCCCATCCCTGAACTTGACTCGCTCTCCGTCAGCAGCGTGGAGGACGAGACGGAGGGGCTCCTCGCCGCGGCGGCCGCTCAGCAGAAGAAGCAGCGCCGGTCCTCCTCCGCCCTGAGTTACAAGGTCTTCCAGCGCCTCTCTGCCGTGGGCAGCACGCTCAGCGGGTTCCTCTCGGCCGAACGCCGGGTGTCCAAGCGGGTGCAGGAGCTGGCCCAGGAGCCGTCCTCCTACGTGGGAGGGCTGGTGCAGAGCTTCGTGGGGCACATCCTGCGCGGAGCCGGGAAACGGCACGCTACCAGCACCGACCTGCTCCAGGAGATCCGGCAGATGATCAGTAACCTCAAGGGCTACCTGTGCGAGAGCTCAGAGCTGCATGTGGTCTGCGAGCACAGCGAGGCCGAGGAGATGGACCTGGGTATTTATCGTTATTAAGTTCGTATCCCGCCCTTCCTCTTCAAGCGATCCATAGTTAAAAGCAGAAGTCGGCAAATGTGCCCTCTTTTTTCCTCTTCAAGATATGGCAGCCCTACTTGAGAGTCGCCTGTTTTGAATAGTTGTGGTTGCTGGCAGTAGTGTAAAGGTAAAGGGACCCCTGACCATTAGGTCCAGTCGTGGCCGACTCTGGGGTTGTGGCGCTCATCTCGCTTTATTGGCCGAGGGAGCCGGCGTTTGTCCACAGACAGCTTCCGGGTCATGTGGCCAGCATGACTAAGCCGTTTCTGGCGAACCAGAGCAGCACACGGAAACGCCGTTTACCTTCCCGCCGGAGCGGTACCTATTTATCTACTTGCACTCTGACGTACTTTCGAACTGCTAGGTTGGCAGAAGCAGGGACCAAGCAATGGGAGCTCACCCTGTTGCGGGGATTCGAACCGCCCACCTTCTGATGTGCAAGTCCTAGGCTCTGTGGTTTAACCCACAGTGAAAAGTAGAAGTCGGCAAATGTGCCCTCTTTTTGTCTCTTCGAAATATGGCAACCATAGCTGTCAACTTTTCCTTTTTCTTGCGAGGAATCCTATTTGGAATAAGGGAATTTCCCTTTTAAAAAGGGAAAAGTTGACAGCTATGATGGCAACCCTACTTGAGAGTCGTCTGTTTTGAACAGTTTTGGTTGCTGGCAGTAGCGTAGCCATGGCAAATTCAGAAGGACAGGGTCCTTTAATGGCCACACCCCCTTCAAAGATAATACAACCTTCTAAAATTTTACAATCTTTATTTTTTAAAAGAAAAATTATTCAGAAAACTACGTGTGCAGCTTGAGGTTTCAGCCCTATCGGTATGGCTGGGCGCTGCCCTACATTGCTTCCTCCTCCCCTCTCCCAATTAACCTCCATCTCCAGGGTTCAGACTCTTTAGGGTCTGCCCTCCTCCAGTGCCCTCTCCCAATTAACCTCCGTCTCCAGGGCCCACATCTGTGACGTCACCAGGGCTCCCCTCTAGGTCTCAGATTTGGGTGCTGAAATCTCAGGGTCTGGGGTGCGCTGACTTGGCAACCCCACGACCTCCTGCTCTTCCTCCTCCTCCTCTTGTGCTACTCTGCATGGCCAAGGTTGCAATCTTGGTGGGGGGCAAAGCTCTGTCGACCCCCAAAACAGAAACCGTCACACCGTCAGGTTACCTGCTTCCCGGCAAAGCTGCTTATAAATGTATTTCATCGTATCTCTGAGCAGCCGAAAATAACACCCCTGCCGTTTCCCCTCTGGACCGCGGCCAGCTTGCGACATTGCTATCCGCTCACACGTGGGCCAGAGCAGAGCACTTAGGAAGCTGTGGTTGAGGCTCTGGTGCAGCCCACACCGTACGCAGCAGAGACAGCTGGGAGGGAGCAGATGCAAAGAGGAACCGAGGTAGCTTCCTGGACACAAAGAAACCCAAAGAGGCTTTGGATTCCCTGCGCCTGTTTGTTTGTTGGGCTTTGGCCCACTTACTGATGTTTCCACCCAGAATACAGAATCAGGTTTCTTAGAATCATAGAGGACCCTCATACCTACAGGACCGCCTCTCTTGGTATGCCCCACGGAGGACTTAAGGTCCATAAATAGCAACACCCTAGAGGTCCCGGGCCCTAAGGAAGTCAGATTAGCCTCAACCAGAGCCAGGGCCTTTTCAACACTGGCCCCAGCCTGGTGAAATGCTCTGTCTCATGAGACCAGGGCCCTGCAGGATCTGATTTCTTTCCGCAGGGCCTGTAAGACAGAGTTGTTCCCCCTGGCCTTTGGCTTGGAATCAACTTGATCCCCTCCCCCTCTTCTTTTTTCCTTTCTCCTCCTGTGATGGAACACCTATTTGGGGACTTCCCTGGCTTTTTTCTGGCCCATGTAGGACCAGTCTGGAAAGTTAGCCTTGGTGAAGACTTAACATTTTCATCCCCCAAAAAGCGTTCCATTGAAATGAGGCTGTATTTTAATGTTTTAATGTTGTATTTTAATCTTGTTTTTAAGTTGTATTTCAATCAATTTGTTTTATATCAGGTGTTAGCTGCCCTGAGCCTGGTCTTGGCTGGGGAGGGCGGGGTATAAATAATTTTTATTATTATTATAGAGTTGGAAGGTACCCCAGGGGTCATCTAGTCCAACCCCCTGAAATGCAAGAATCTCAACTCCTGAGAACTTTCCAATTCTCACTTTAAGGGGTGGGAGGAAGCACAGCAGTATAGCTGACTCTTAGCTTAAGCAGGGGTTATGTTCCAAAACCATAATTGTGTGTAGGCAAAACACACTCTCCCTGCACCTCTGAATGCCATATTGTAGAAGACACTGAGCTTTTAACATATTGAGCCGTCAACAACAACAAAAAACCCCTTAGCCAGTGGCAGGAGCAAGGCTATCGGGCGCCTGGGGCGGTGGGCATGCCAGGCACCCAGGCGCGGGGCCAGCTGGGGCAGGACGCTCTGTGGGGCCTCCAAGGAGTCTGCCTGCCTCTTCCCACTCAGCCGCCCTACAGCTGAGGGGGAGGCAGCAGGCGAACTGTTTGGGCTGCGCGGAACCCGCGCATGCCTGAGCCATCGCTTCACTCCCAGGAGAGATGCGTAACTTGGGCGTGCTGCAGGCCCCACGGTGAGTGCCACCCGGCATTTTGTCACCCCCCTCAGAGGTGATACCTGGGGCAACCCACCCCTACCGCACCCCCCTTCCTCCACCCCTGCCCTTAGCCAGCTGAAAATGCAACCTTTCGGTTTTGAATTCACTCTGCGTGGGGCTGCCCTTGAGACTGACCCAGAAACTCCAGCAGGTGCAGAATGCTGCGGCGAGACTCCTTACGGGGTCCTCACTGCAGGATCACATTCACCTGGTGCTATTCCAGCTGCACTGGCTCCCGGTGGAGTACAGGATCAGGTTTAAGGTGCTGGTTTTAACCTTTAAAGCCCTATACGGCCTAGGACCCTCGTACCTACGGGACCACCTCTCCTGGTATGTCCCACGGAGGACCTTACGGTCTTCAAGCAAAAACATCTCGGAGGTCCCAGGCCACAGAGAGGTTAGGCTGGCCTCAACCAGAGCCAGGGCTTTTTTGGCCGTGGCCCCGATCTGGTGGAATGCTCTTGTCACAAGAGACTAGGGCCCTGTGGGACTTGACATCTTTCTGCAGGGCCTGCAAGACAGAGCTGTTCCACCAGGCCTTTGGCCAAGGCGCAGTCTGACCCCCTCCTTTGGTAACCCTCACAGAACGCTAGCCCAATGGTTGCCATTAATTTGATTTGAATTGATTTTAGAATGAATTGATTTTAGAATGCTGTGTTACTTTTATTGTTGTTAGCCGCTCTGAGCCCGGCTTCGGCTGGGGAGGGCGGGATATAAACAAATTATTATTATTATTATTACTATTATTATTATTGAATTCAAAGTGCAAGCAACCTTGCAAAAAAATGTGGTTATGTTTTAAACTGGAACGCTATCAAACAAAAGGGAAAGTGTGTCTGGTCTCTGGATTCCTCTGACTTCCTCTAGGATAAAGGTAAAGGGACCCCTGACCATTAGGTCCAGTTGTGACCGACTCTGGGGTTGCAGCGCTCATCTCGCTTTATTGGCCGAGGGAGCCGGCGTACAGCTTCCGGGTCATGTGGCCAGCATGACTAAGCCGCTTCTGGCGAACCAGAGCAGCGCACGGAAACGCCGTTTACCTTCCCGCCACAATGGTACCTATTTATCTACTTGCACTTTGATGTGCTTTCGAACTGCTAGGTTGGCAGGAGCAGGGACCGAGCAATGGGAGCTCACCCCGTCGCGGGGATTCGAATTGCCGACCTTCTGATCGGCAAGTCCTAGGCTCTGTGGTTTAACCCACAGCGCCACTCGCGTCCCTTCCTCTAGGATAGCCACCCATCATTATCATCATTAAACTTGCCACAACCTTGAAAGCCTCGTCATTGCCTCATTTCCGTGCTAGGGCAAGGAGCGTCCAGGTGGCACCATTGCTCCTCCGCTCTGGGTAAAAAAATACTTGCCCTCCGATACACCACTTGCCTGACCTACATGCTCCACAGTAAGGTGTCGTGGCTTCATTTTCTCTTCCTCTCCCTCTTCCCCTTTCTTGTATCATTTTCCTGCTAGGTTCCGTGGTCGAAGCCGCTCTGTACAAATGCATGCTGAAGCCTCTCCGGAACTCCATCTACGCCCAGTTGCACGAATTCCACGCCCACGACGGCACCCTGGACAAACTGCGCCAGCACCAGGCCACCATGCGGCGGCAGAGCCTGGCCGAGCTGGGCGTGACGGCCGGCGTCCCAGATGCGGCCGCCTTGGAGCGCATCCAGGCCAAGCTGAGCCTCATGCACCTGGCTTACTCCCCCAAGAAGAAGGAGACGCACATGCTCAAAGTCTGCAAGATGCTCTACGAAGCCATGAACCAGGCTGCAGGAGGAACAGGTAGGGAGGCTGCCTTGGCAACATCTCTCTGAGAAGGGTCAGAGCTCAGTGGTATAGGGCAGCTGGTTTGCCTCCAGCAAGGTCCCAGTTTCAGTATCCAGCTGGGGAAGGCTTCCCTGTCTGAAATTCCGGAGTGTGGCTGCCAGCCAGTGTTGGCAGCACTGAGCTGCATGGACCAAGTGGCCTGACTTGGGAAGAAGGGCTTTTCTTCTTGCTTGTCTTGAATAACAACAACAACAACAACAATAATAATAATTTATTATTTATACCCCGGCCATCTGGCTGAGTTTCCCCAGCCACTCTGGGCCGCTTCCAATCAAGTGTTAAAAACAATACAGCATTAAATATTAAAAACTTCCCTAAACAGGGCTGCCTTCAGATGTCTTTTAAAAAGAAGATAGCTGCTTATTTCCTTCACATCTGAAGGGAGGGCGTTCCACAGGGCGGGTGCCACTACCGAGAAGGCCCTCTGCCTGGTTCCCTGTAACCTCACTTCTCGCAATGAGGGAACCGCCAGAAGGCCCTCGGTGCTGGATCTCAGCTTCCGGGCTGAACGAATCTCCCAACATTCAGCTTCACCAAACGCCCCTGAGTCCCAGTACAGTAGTACCTCGGAAGCTGAACGGAATCCATTCCGGAAGTCCGTTCGACTTCCAAAACGTTCAGAAACCAAGGCGCGGCTTCCGATTGGCTGCAGGAAGCTCCTGCAGCCAATCAGAAGCCGTGGAATGCCCGTCGGACTTTCGGGTTCCAAAAAACGTTTGCAAACCAGAACACTTCCAGGTTTGTGGCGTTCTGGAGCCGAAACGTTCAAATCAACAATTTCGTTATGTATGGGACAATGACAATAAAGATTATTGTATCATAATGTACGACTGTACAGTGGTACCTCGCAAGACGAATGCCTCGCAAGACGAAAAACGCGCAAGACGAAAGAGTTTTCCGTTTTTTGAGTCGTTCCGCAAGACGAATTTCCCTATGGGCTTGCTTCGCAAGACGAAGCGTCTTGCGAGTTCTTGCGAGTTTGTTTCCTTTTTCTTAAAGCCGCTAAGCCGTTAATAGCCGCTAAGCCGCTAAGCCACTAATAGCCGCTAAGCTGCTAAGCCGCTAATAGCCGTGCTTCGCAAGACGAAAAAACCGCAAGACGAAGAGACTCGCGGAACGGATTAATTTCGTCTTGCGAGGCACCACTGTACAGTGGTACCTCGGGTTACATACGCTTCAGGTTACATGTGCTTCAGGTTACAGACTCTGCTAACCCAGAAATAGTACCTCAGGTTAAGAACTTTGCTTCAGGATAAGAACAGAAATCGTGTAGCAGCGGCGCAGCGGCAGCGGGAGGCCCCATTAGCTAAAGTGCTGCTTCAGGTTAAGAACAGCTTCAGGTTAAGAACAGACCTCCAGAACGAATTAAGTTCTTAACCCGAGGTACCACTGTATTATGAGAGAAAGAGACAATCATTTCTCTACATCCGCTTTCCTTGCACCTGAACAGTAGGGCTGGCTCTGACGATGTTCTTCCCTTTTCCCATTTTCGGAAGAGCCTTTTGGCGCCGACGACTTCCTGCCGGTTCTGATCTACATGCTGGTGAACTGTGATGTGGTTTCAGTGCAGCTGGATGTCGAGTACATGATGGAACTGATGGACCCCAGCCAGCTGCTGGGAGAAGGTAACCCAGCAAGTTGTGCCAGACCTAGATCTGTCCCTCCAGTATCCTGAAATGATCTGGATTTTTGCTAGGTACTGGACTTCCTCCTAAAGTTTAGGGTTAATGTCTCTAGGAGACCCCAGAAGTCTCTGCCTCATGTTGTCAGGAGCGGGTGTCAGGAACAAGCCAGCAATAAATCATATGGCGTAAGTTGACTCTTTATTAAAGGAAACCAGGTTGAATCAGGAGACCAGGCCTAGTGAACTCAGCACCTCATCCCAGTAGATCTTGCCCCAGGTAAGGTAAAGGTAAAGGTACCCCTGCCCGTACGGGCCAGTCTTGACAGACTCTAGGGTTGTGCGCTCATCTCACTCTATAGGCCGGGAGCCAGCGCTGTCCGCAGACACTTCCGGGTCACGTGGCCAGCGTGACGAAGCTACCCTGGCGAGCCAGAGCCGCACACGGAAACGCTGTTTACCTTCCCGCTAGTAAGCGGTCCCTATTTATCTACTTGCACCCGGGGGTGCTTTCGAACTGCTAGGTTGGCAGGCGCTGGGACCGAGCAACGGGAGCGCACCCCGCCGCGGGGATTCGAACTGCCGACCATGCGATCGGCAAGTCCTAGGAGCTGAGGTTTTACCCACAGCGCCACCCGCGTCCCCTTGCCCCAGGTAGAGAAGTGGGAACTGAAGGTCCCTGCATTCTCACAGTTCCCTAAGTCTCCTTCCCAAGCAATCCGGGGCTCTGTTGTCTTCTCTCTCACTGCTCTCCCCTTTTCATACCTCTTCTGGTTCTTGGAGACCAGGGGGGAAGGGAGCTTGTCACAGCAGGAGGGGGAGACCCCCTGGCTTCTTCCCCAGCCTGCCTCACCTCTGCCTCTTGGCCCCCTTCTGCTCCTACCTCTGATTCTAGACTGCTCTCTGCCACAGACTCTCCCAGCTCACGAAGCCCTGTTCCCTCTTCAGTTTCCAACCTCCTCTTCCCCATCTTCTCCCTCTGACTACTCATTGCCGTCCCACCACCCATCCCCGGGCTCTGAGCCTTCTTCTCTTGGGGGATCCTCTATCTGGTTCCTCCCACCATTCCTCTGCATCCAGCCAGTCCATGACACACATACAGTGGTGCCTCGCAAGACGAAATTAATTCGTTCCGCAAGTTTTTTCTTCTTGCGAGTTTTTCGTCTTGCGAAGCACGGTTTCCCATAGGAATGCATTGAAAATCAATCAATGCGTTCCTAGGGAAACCGCCTTCAGACCAGGTCCGGGGACAGTCTATCCCCCGACCTCTTCTGAAGGCTGGGGGGGGGGAAGGACTTCTCCGCTGTCCCGGGAGCTTTTAAAATGCTGGCGGGCGGCAGCGCAGCCTTCGCTGCCGCCCGCCAGCATTTTCAGATCGCCCGGGACAGCGGAGAAGTCTCTGCTGTCCCGGGAAGGCTGGTGGGGTGAGCAAAGACTTTTGCCCCCCGCCGGCCTTCAGAAGAGGTCCAGGACCTCTTCTGAAGGCCGGTGGAGATTTCCCTATGGGCTTTCTTCTTGCGAAGCAAGCCCATAGGGAAATTCGTTTTGCGAAGCACCTCCAAAACGGAAAACTCTTTCGTCTTGCGAGTTTTTCGTTTTGCGAGGCGTTCGTCTTGCGGGGCACCACTGTATAGGGAATAAAGCACAGGTGGGAGGGAGCTGTTGGACTTCAGCTCCCATCATCCCCAGCCAGCATGACCCAATGGTCAGGGATGATGTGAGTTGTAGTCCAGCAACGTATTTTTTAATTTTTTTATTTATTTATTGAATTTATATACAGTCTTATACCTACCGTATTCTTTGCTCTATAAGACTCACTTTTTCCCTCCTAGAAAGTAAGGGGAATTGTGTGGGCTTCTTATGGAGCGAATGCAGGCTGCGCAGCTATCCCAGAAGCCAGAACAGCAAGAGGGATTGCTGCTTTTACTGTGCAGCGAACCCTCTTGCTGTTCTGGCTTCTGAGATTCGGAATATTTTTTTCCTTGTTTTTCTCCTCCAAAAACTAGGTGCATCTTGTGGTCTGGTACATCTTATAGAGTGAAAAATACGGTATACAGTGGTACCTCTGGATGCGAATGGGATCTGTTCCAGAGCCCTGTTCGCATCCTGAAGCAAACGCAATCCGCCTCTGCACATCTGCGTGGGTCGCGATTCGTCGCTTCTGTGCATGCGCGTGACGTCATTTTGAGTGTCTGCACATGCGCGAGCGGCGAAACCCAGAAGTAACGCGTTCTGTTACTTCTGGGTCACCTCGGAGCACAACCCGAAAACGCTCAACCTGAAGAAACTTCAACCCAAAGTATGACTGTACATATGGCAAGCCACGGGTTTTGCATCCCTAGAACAGAGGGACGCAAAGCCACACTCCACTTCTACTGCATTTGAGTTAATTGAACTGCGCTGATGTGTACTGAAGCACACCAAGCGATGATGTCTTTGCCAACGGGCACTGGATTAGCGTTTCTATTTTCGCTCTAAGGAACATTCTGGCTCAGGGAGTGGCCCACCTGGTGGACAGGGCTGAGAACAGTGGCCCAGGTGTCGCTTCTGTGCTTAAGCCAGGCCTGAGTTCAGTCCTTTGAAGGGTTCGGATCCAACAATGCACAATAGCCTTCCTGAGCCTGTGCATCTCCATCCTGACGCGGGTTTTCTCTTCTCCCTCCCTCTCGCGCCGCAGGAGGCTATTACCTCACCACCTGGTTTGGCGCCCTCTTCCACATTGAGAACTTCCAGCCAGCGGCCACGGTGACGCGGCAAATCAGCATCGAGGCCCAGCACTCCATCCATCAGTGGCATCGGCGCCGAACCATCCACCATCACCACGCCAACCGGCGCCATTCCCAGGTGAGGCTGGAGTCTGCAAAAGAAGTCCTGTGCTGAAGTGCTAAGGGCTAAGAAGTGGGAGAAAGCAAGGGATTCTGGGAGCCAAATTCCGGCATGTGGTGCGGAACTTAGTCAGGCCAGTGTAGTACCTCCCCCACACCGGTTCCTCACCTGCCAATCAAACTGACATCACAATGATGTCGGGTGACTTTTTTTTTGGCTACAGGGTTTGAAATCAAGCCATGCAGGCAAAGGAACAACTCACAGGGTGCCTGGGTACCGTTCCTGGTGTGGATGGAAACGGGGAAAGACTGACATCTCTTGGGGTTGCAAGTTCACTCTTTGGTATCAAATCATCTTTACGGGCTGCCCATCCACTACCAGGCCGGGTTCAAGGTCCTTGCATTAATTAGCTGAGGTTCAGGTTGCCCCAGGGACACCTTTATATCCTAGCCCAGTCCCTGAGATCATCTGCAGGAGCGTCGCCGGTCATTCCTCAAGTTCATAGTACAGTGCTACCTTGGTTTACAAACCTAATCCGTTCCGGAAGTCAATTCTAAAACCAAAGCGTTCTTAAACCAAGACGTGCTTTCCCATAGCGGCGGAGGACTCAATTTACAAATGGAACACACTCAACAGGAAGCAAAACATGTTCTGCTTCCAAGGCAAAGTTCACAAACCAAAACACTGGTATCCGAAGAAGTGTGCATGCACACGAAAGCTCATACCAAGAACTAACTTAGTTGGTCTTTAAGGTGCTACTGGAAGGAAAAAAATTTTTTTTGTTTTGACTATGGCAGACCAACACGGCTACCTATCTGTAACCAAAACACTGGGTTTGCAGCGTTCTTAATCCAAGTTCATAAACTAAGCTGTTCTTAAACCAAGGTACCACTATATCATAGAATTGTAGAGCTGGAAGGGACATGATCATGGAACATCCAGAAAGTGTAAGAGCTGCATAAGAACAGGAACCCTCCCCAAAATATTATTATAAATGAGCCTCTGACATACGTACCTTAAGTACATCTACAAACTCATCGAGAGGTGTGAGCTTGATTTTGCTGGGTAATCTTGTTGTATCAGGTCTCATATGAGACAAACCCAACTCTCATCAACGAAAAGACTCCTTTCTCTTTTCCAGTCTTTCATATCAGCCACAGTTGAAATTCACAACAATGTCCCGTGGAGAACTGGGGAAGACTAGCCAATTGCTCGTGAAAAGATCTCTCTCCATATTCTGCAAATAGAAATATTTTGATACCGTACTATACTACATTGAAATGTAGAAAGGTTTCTTTGATTGTCCTTGAATCTCCCTGCCACACTTGCCATCTAACATATAACACCGGTCCTGAAAGACCTACCTTGGCTCCCAGTACGTTTCCGAGCACAATTCAAAGCGTTGGTGCTGACCTTGAAAGCCCTAAATGGCCTTGGCCCAGTATACCTGAAGGAGCGTCTCCACCCCCATTGTTCATGAGGTCCAGCTCCGAGAGCCTTTTGGCGACTCCCTCACTCTGAGAAGTGAGGTTACAGGGAACCAGGCGGAGGGCCATTTTGGTAATGGCACCCTCCCTGTGGAACGCCCTCCCATCTGATGTCAAGGAAATAAACAACTATCTGACTTTTAGAAGACGTCTGAAGGCAACCCTGTTTAGGAAAGTTTTCAATGTCTGATGTTTTATTGTGTTTTTAGTCAGATGGGTGGGGTATCAATATAAAGGTAAAGGTAACAGGACCCCTGACCGTTAGGTCCAGTCGCAGACGACTCTGGGGTTGCGGCGCTCATCTCGCTTTATTGGCCGAGGGAGCCGGCGTACAGCTTCTGGGTCATGTAGCATGACTAAGCCGCTTCTGGCGAATCAGAGCAGTGCACGGAAACGCCGTTTACCTTCCCGCCGGAGGGGTACCTATTTATCTACTTTGACGTGCTTTCGAACTGCTAGGTTGGCAGGAGCAGGGACTGAGCAACGGGAGCTCACCCTGTCACGGGGATTCGAACCGCCGACCTTCTGATCAGCAAGTCCTAGGCTCTGTGGTTTAGCCCACAGTGCCACCCGCGTCCGGGGTATCAATAATACATTATTATTATTGTTATTATTATTATCTGCTCCTGCCACTCCAATATGTTGGAGAACCATTGCTTCAATGGCAGGCCTACTACCTCAAGGGCCTTGGCCACACGGTAACTTCTTGCTTCCCACCCCCCTTCAGAACATCCTCTATGTCTCCTTCTGCGAACCCTTCAACAACCAGAAGACCATCTCCGTGCCCCCTGACATGACAACAGCATCCGTGTGTGCCGTGTGCGCCGAGAAGTACGGCGTCTCCGATCCCGAGTCCCACGGCCTCTTCTTGGTGTCGCACGGCTCCTCTCAGCTCTTGGCCGGGGACAGCTGCCCGCAGAGACTCCGCTCAGAGACCCTCCAGGCCCAAGGGGGGTTCGGGAGTTTCATCTACAAGCCCAAAGACAAGGGGCTCCCCGCTACCGCCGCTCCCCCTTCCCTTTCGAACCCTGACCGCTCGACTGAGGCCCGGGAGCCCCTCAAAAGCAAGGACACGGGGCAACCGGATTGAGCGTAGGCCTCGGAACCTTCCGGAAACTTCCCCAGAAGGTTGACCAAGCTTTGGGGTTTCTGACTGGGCGGAAACTTCGGGAAAAGCTGAGAGACTGGGCTATAAAACGTCCGCCAGGAAAAGTGTCGGGAAGAAGACCTCAGCCCTGAAGTACTGATAGCAGACAGGGTGATGAGCCTTTCTCCTTTGCATGGAAGCTTGTGAGGGAGCGGCCGCCATTTTGTTTTTTTACTACTCCTGTTGCCCTGCCAGAGTTCCCTCTTCCATTTAGACCAGGGCTGACCAGACTAGTAAGGATAAGTGGGAAACTTAAGTGGCATGACAGTTGAAGTGGTATGAAACTGCTTTAAATGCCTAGAGCATATGGGGCCTTAAGGCAGGCTTAGCCATCTTGGACTACTCTAGATATTGTTGGACTACAACTCCCATCATCCCTGGCCATTGGCCTGGCTGGCTGGGGCTGCAGGTGGCAGGAACTGTTCAGTTCCAGTCTTCTCACTTTCTCATTTTTCCCCAATACCTTGGAAGTTGAACGGAATCCGTTCCGGAAGTCCGTTCGACTTCCAAAACGTTCGGAAACCAAATCGCAGCTTCTGATTGGCTCCAGGAAGCTCCTGCAGCCAATCGGAAGCCCCGTCGGATGTTGGGCTTCCAAAAATAGTTCGCAAACTGGAATAGTCACTTCCGGGTTTGTGACGTTCGGGAGACGATTTGTTCGGGAGCCAAGCTGTTCGACTTCCAAGGTACCATTGTATTAAATCCAGCTCTCTACATTTCGAAGTGATTCACAATTTCCCAAAAACCGTGACATTTCATCAGCATCTTATTGCCGATTTCTCCTAATAAACACATCTTTGCATTTTGGGGGGGGGGTGCACATTGCTGCAACCTGTTTCCTCCCCACACCCAACGCTGTGTGTTTCTGAATGTCATTTTCACAAATACCTTCATTTTTATTCACATTGTGTTTTCCCCCTCATCCATGCACTTTTGTAAACCTTGACTGGAGAACTGCATGGCAACGTTTGGTGAAGGGGGAATGTTGACGGACGGCTGCATTTTGGTTTGTGCAGTGTTTTGGAAAGTGAGGCAGATTTGGGCAGATTTGGCTTTGAGTGCATACAGAATCCTTCGTCTGTAGCTGGGGCTGATGGTGATCGGAGTCTAGAGCATAGCTGTCAACCGTCCCTTATTTGGCGGGAAACTCCCTTATCCCAGCAACGTGTCCCGCCGCTGTCCCTTATTGATGATGTCCCTTAAATTTCCCGGGTTTCAAAGGAAGCAGCTCCCCTCCCTCCCTCCCTACCAAGGAGGAGGGAGGCTCCAACTGTGTTGCTTGGCTGCATTGCTCACCCAATAAGGAGTCTAAGAACGACTGGGGGGTGGAGCTTGCATGCCTTGTGCCAATCAAATCGGTTGCGTCGCCTGGGGACTTTGCTCAGCGCTTCCCAGCGGAGAGGTGACGGTGGTTTTCCTTGCTGCATCCCCTTTGCCGGGTTGCTGCACTGTGGGAACCACCGCTTGAGGCTTCGTTTGGCTGCTGGCTGGGCTTTCTGCCTTTGGCTCGGAGGGGCTCAGAAGTCGACCCTAGCTGTGCTCTGAAAATCCCTTATTTGGGCTGCTGATCCCTTATTTTCAAATCTGTAAGTTGACAGCTATGGTCTAGAGTGTTGCGAGATGGGCTGCCATGGTTCTACCGTCTGAGAGTAGCTTAAGATAATGGAGAAGACAATGTTGTTTTTTAAGCCAGGGAGGCAAGGAGCAACTACACCCACCCACCCTTATTCCATCTGTTGTTTTAATCCATCAATTCTCACGTCTACCCAGCAGAGGGCAGCATCTGTTTTCTATTACGGAATAGCTAACCATAGCTAACTTAGAACCTTGGAATTGTAGAGCTGGAAGGGACCCCGGGGTCATCTAGTCCAACCCCCTGCAATGAAGGAATCTCTACTAAAGTATCCATGACAGATGGCCATCCAACCTCTGCTTAAAGGCCTCCAATAAAGGAGAGTTCACAACCTCCCAAGGGAGACCGTTCCCCTGTCGAACAGCTCTTCCAGTCATAGCTTACAATTTGAACACATTCCCAGCCACCCAAAGGATTGCGGGAACCATGTTGTTGTTGTTTAGTCGTTTAGTCGTGTCCAACTCTTCGTGACCCCCTGGACCAGAGCACGCCAGGCACTCCTGTCTTCCACTGCCTCCCGCAGTTTGGTCAAACTCATGCTGGTAGCTTCGAGAACACTGTCCAACCATCTCGTCCTCTGTCGTCCCCTTCTCCTTGTGCCCTCCATCTTTCCCAGCATCAGGGTCTTTTCCAGGGAGTCTTCTCTTCTCATGAGGTGGCCAAAGTCTTGGAGCCTCAGCTTCAGGATCTGACCTTTCAGTGAGCACTCAGGGCTGATTTCCTTAAGAATGGAAACGTTTGAACTTCTTGCAGTCCATGGGACTCTCAAGAGTCTCCTCCAGCACCAGAATTCAAAAGCATCAATTCTTTGGCGATCAGCCTTCTTTATGGTCCAGCTATCACTTCCATACATCAGAGGAGGTTAAGGGGTGATATGATAGCCATGTTCAAATATATAAAAGGATGTCACATAGAGGAGGGAGAAAGGCTGTTTTCTGCTGCTCCAGAGAAGCGGACACGGAGCAATGGTTCCAAACTGCAGGAAAGAAGATTCCACCTAAACATTAGGAAGAACTTCCTGGCAGTAAGAGCTGTTCGACAGTGGAATTTGCTGCCAAGGAGTGTGGTGGAGTCTCCTTCTTTGGAGGTCTTTAAGCAGAGGCTTGACAACCATATATCAGGAGTGCTCTGATGGTGTTTCCTGCTTGGCAGGGGGTTGGACTCGATGGCCCTTGTGGTCTCTTCCAACTCTATGATTCTATGACTACTGGGAAAACCATAGCGGGAACCGTAGTTTACCCCTAACAGAGGTTGTAATTCCCAGCACCCATCAACTAGAGCTCCCAGGATTCTTTGGCCAGGGAAGGGAGTGTGGTGTGTACACAGGCTTAATGTGCTAAGTACTGTTGGAAATGTAGAAGGGGATGGAAGATTTTAAGCGCTTCATAGGAACACGGGAAGCTTCCTTATACTGAATCAGACCATGTGTCCATCTGATTCAATATTGTCTACACTGATGAACAGCAGCTTTCCAGGATTTCAGGCAGGAGTCTCTGTATCCGGAGCTGCCAGGGATTGAATCTGCAACCTTCTGCTTACAAGAGAGTTTCTCTGCCACTCAGCTAATGGTCTTCCTGACACCTCCAGGTGTTGTTGGGGTCCTATCAGCCTCAGCCAGCAGTAAATCCCACCGTTCAAGTTGGGAGTTAACTCTTTATTAGCAGGAACATGATCTGCACAAACTTGGTAGAAGATCACCTTAGCCCAGCCGGTGCTGGTGCAAGTTGTCCCACAACATTTATTGTGGCCAAGGGACAGGGAAGGCTGGAGGAGTCCGATACCCAGAAAACAAGACACATTCTTCATTTTAGGGGGCTGTGATTCACACAACAAGATTTTGGGAGTCAGGAGCGAGCCAACAATAAATCACACTGTGCAAGTTGGAGTTAACTCTTCATTAGCAAGAACACTGTGCTGGTCCCGGGGGGGGGGGGGGCTTACCATGAGGCGTGGTCAGAGTCCGGTCCTGGGCCGAGGGTCTGGAGACTATCCACCAAGGGCAAAGCGGGGTCCAAAGCAAGAAGCTGGGCGCGGTCGGGAACTCCGGAAGAACAGGTCTGGGTGCTGGCAGAAACAGGTTTCCAACGACGTTGCTCCCGCAACCTGGGACTGGGCTGACTGACCTTTATCTTCGCTGAGGCCAGGGGCGGTCCTTGCCCACAGGTGACTCACCTCTCCTGGCCTTAAGGCGAGCACTCCTCCTGAGAAAACTTAGTTCCCTCCGCCTCTCTGCCCTGAGCCTCTGCAGCTCAGGAGAGGCTGGAGGGTTACTGGACCCAGAGGCAGCCTCACCTTCCCCTGACAGGGCTGGGAGAGGAGCACCTGCAGGCAATGGGTCCTCCATCACCTCCGGAGCCAGAGTGGATTCATCTGGTGTCTGCTCCTGAGGATCTGGCACAGGTGCAGGCCCTTCAGATTCAAGGCCCTGCCCCGGCTCAGCCGGCCCTGGAGGCAGGGACTCCTGTGCAGGCTGGGATTCCTCCGGTTCAGCCTCTGAATCAGATTCCCAGGCCATCACAAACACGATCTGCACAGACTTGGTTTAGTGTCGGGCCTTATGGGCAGCTCTCCCTGGTAAGTCTCATCCCATGGATCAGCTGCCGAGACTGAAAATCCCTGCCTCCCCACAGCTTTCTAGGTCCCCTCCTCTCCGGGGCTTCCCCCAAGCAATCAGAGACGGCGTCTACCTGCAGCCAACCTCTCCTCTGCCCCTTTCACACCTCTTCTGGTTCTGGGAGACAAGCAGGAAGGGGAGACACCCTGGTTTCTTCACCAGCCGGACCGACCTCTGCCTTTTGCCACCTCTTCAGCCTCTGATTCTGCACTGCTCTCTGCCCCAGACTCTCCCTGCTCACTAAACCCTGTTACCTATTCCACTTCCAAACCACCTTCTCCCAGTCTGCTCCCTCTTCTCCCTCTGACCACTCATCCTTGCCCCAGCTCCGAGCCTCCTTCCTTTGAGGGTTCCCCAGCTGGCTCCTCTCCCCATTCCTCTGCCGTGTCCAACCCGTCCGCGGCAGGGGACTTGCCAAGAGTTCAGCTCCCAAGAACGAACCCCCTCCGCAGAAAGATCCTGTACCTCCATTTTTCAAAGAAGGGGGTCACTATGAGTTCAGTCCCATAGGCCTCTCATTCCCTGCACAGGTGTGCTTCCCTGAGCCCAGGGGTGGGAGAAGATACAAGAGCACTGGAAATGGAGAGCGGGACACAGTGGTGGGGAGGAGTTCCCCCCCTTTTTTTGTCTATTTCCAAGAAACCATTTCCTGGCACCGGGTCCTCCCAACCTGCAGATTCCTGCACAGGCAGGCCTGTTGTGCGGCACGTCTTGAACCGACGCCCTGATGTTGCAACAAACCCCTGGGCCTGGCTTTTGTGTTTTGCACAGCTAACCGGGAACAGGTGTAAGGTTGCCGGAGGGAGGGGAGGGGGGAAAGGTTTGCAGCCAGATGTTTCCTCACCTGCCTCCGCCGTTCCCCACCAACCACGTGGAACGCCGAGTGAGAGATCGGAAGCAACTTGCGGGTGGAAATTGCAAATGGGAGCCAGCACAGGGCGCCACTCCAGGCTGGTATTTGTGGAAGGGTTTCGGTGGACGTGTTCTGCAACAGGTCGTGGATGCAATTATTGTTTTCTAGTCCAACTCCCTGCGATGCAGGAATCTTTTTGCCTAACATGGGTTTCGAACCCGCAACCCTGAGATTAAGGAGTCTCGTGCTCTACCGACTGAGCTGTCATATACACTAAAGGTAAAGGGAACCCTGACCGTTAGGTCCAGTCGTGGCCGACTCTGGGGTTGCGGTGCTCATCTCGCTTTATTGGCTGAGGGAGCCGGCGTACAGCTTCTGGGTCATGTGGCTAGCAGGACTAAGCCGCTTCTGGCGAACCAGAGCAGCGCACGGAAACGCTGTTTACCTTCCTGCCGGAGCGGTACCTATTTATCTACTTGCACTTTGATGTGCTTTTGAACTGCTAGGTTGGCAGGAGCAGGGACCGAGCAATGGGAGCTCACCCCGTCGCGGGGATTCGAACCACCGACCTTCTGATCGGCAAATCCTAGGCTCTGTGGTTTAACCCACAGCACCACCCAGTAAGCAGCTAAATCCTAGAAGAATACTAGAAAAAGTGTCAGGGTTTCTGCAGGACGTTATGGGACCCATACTGATGGGAAATGGAGCACCGAGTCCACCCTGAAGGTTTTGTGGGTGCAAACGGTATTTAAAGAAGACTTGCGTATAATCACACCAGGAGTGCAAATTGTGATGAACGCACAGTGAAAAAGACACCCAGCCTTCATCCTCAAACTGCAAATGTCAGTTTACAAGGGCTGTGGGTGTTCCAACAGTTTCATCCGTAGATGTTAGCAATCGGAGGCCAAATTGGACCGACCTAGAGAGCAAAAGGGCGTTGGAAATTGAGTGGAACCTGAAGACCCTGACTTGGCAGTGGGGATGGCCAGATCCGTGTTGGAAATCCTGGAAGCCACGACCCAAGTTTGGGGCAAGTACTCTTTGGTGAGAGAACCCCGGCAGAGATTTAACATCACAAAAGCCTACAGCAAAGAGTGGAAATATAGTCCGTAAAAGCTTTAAAATGTGTCCTTTCCAGTGACTCCGAAAGCATTCTCCAGCACAAGGACAGTAAGTTATAAAATGGTTTACTTACAAAACCTTATAAAGGTCAGATTCATGTGCTTTTCCTTACAGCAGTCTGAAAAAGTTTCACAAGCTGTGAAACGTTGCTTGGTTACAAAATGGCAACAGTTCCTGAACTATTGGTATAGCAAAAACACTAGTTTCAGACTCCATTCTGGTCTGAAGCAAAAGAGGCTGATTAAAGCTGTGCGGCTGCAGCAGCTCAGAGCTCCTGACACACTGAATGCACATGTAGACTGAGTACAACAAAAGCTTAGTTGCACATTTCCTCCCAAGGTGCGACTGGCAGGACAGCTTACTCTATGGCATTAACCCCTTGTTGCATTAATTAGACTCAAGTATGCTGGTTATGGGACACAGGTGGCACTGTGGGTTGAACCACAGAGCCTAGGACTTGCCGATCAGAAGGTCAGCGGTTCGAATCCCCGTGACGGGGTGAGCTCCCGTTGCTGGGTCCCTGCTCCTGCCCACCTAGCAGTTCGAAAGCACATCAAAATGCAAGTAGATAAATAGGTACCACTCCGGCGGGAAGGAAACGGCGTTTCCGTGCGCTGCTCTGGTTTCGCCAGAAGCGGCTTAGTCCTGCTGGCCACATGACCTGGAAGGTGTACGCCGGCTCCCTCGGCCAATAAAGCGAGATGAGCACCGCAACCCCAGAGTCGGCCACGACTGGACCTAATGGTCAGGAGTCCCCTTTACCTTTACATGCTGGTTATACGAGACTGGTTACCCCACAATTAGGGCATGGAGAATTGGGGTCTTGCCCCCACCCTGCTTCTATTTTAAAAACTAGTTGCTGGTGTCCAGGGTAGCAAAACAATCTACAAAAGTTGATTGAAAGCAAATGTTTCAAGGGTGAGGCTTGCGTCTAAGGGCATTATTGCATCTTTGGGGGGGGGATTTTGTTTCTTTCGGGCTGCTTCCACAAAGAAAACAATTGAAGACAACCTTTCCCTTCCACTATTGAAGAGTACTTTTTGTTTCTTCAGTTAGCAGACGCTTTGATACTGCTCCACCAATACTAAAAGGCACCTCTATCAACACATTCCTAGTATGAACATTTATCAAAACATTAAATGGGTTAGAAGGCAGACAAAGCCACTAAACGTCTTTCAGATGGATGTCAAGCTAAAGATTGCTTGAAAATCAGCTTTGCCAAGAAGTTCTGGTTCCTTCAGGAGTCGGGGAAAGAAACTCATCGTTTGCTTAGGTATGGATTCAGTCGGATTGTTGTCGATTTGAGATTTTGAGTTGGCAAGTCAAAAACAAAGGAGACTCCTCCCCTCTGTTCCTTTTTAATTTTATTTTTTTTAAAGACTTGTATCCCACCACTCCCTTTCTGCCAAGCAGTTCTGAGCAACTGAAGGGTGTATTTCCCCCTGGGGGTGGCAGTCTATACCTTCTTAGCTGAAAGACCTGAGTTCGAATCACTACTTGGCAATGAAGCTCATGGGGTGACTTTGCATCGGCTGCTGATATCAACCTGCCTCAAAGGCTTATTACTGTAAGGATAATAGGGAAAGAGAGAAGCTCATTTATGCCACCTTCATCTCCTTGGAGGAAAGTGTGGGATGCAAACTCAATAATAAATAAAACATGGCTCGTTTAATTAAACAACATTTATAACCCACTTAATAATGAAGATCGGGAGCAAGGCAACTTTAAATCTGTGAACTGAATGGGGAAATACTCCCTTGGGAAAACGTTACATGGCAAATGTGGCTTTCGGTATGTCGAGAAGAGTGGTCGCCTAGAGGAATAGGTTAATGGGCAATTAAGAATTATATAAAATGAATTTACAAAGAATAATGATCCCAAAACAGTTAGCTACCCAGGCCTGACCTAGGGATGGCTGCTTCCTGGTAAGAGGCAGGGAGAAGAGAAGAGAAACTCTGGCCAAGTTGTTCCCTGGCTTTTGGCCAACGAGCTGCAAATTTATTACTTCGATGTTTATGTTCTTGGGCTTCAAGAGCTGCTGATGTCGAGTTTTTTGAAATCAAACAACGAAGTGAGAGTTGCAGATTACAGATCCCCGTCGCTATTCTGCAATGATCCTGAGCAGCTATAGACTCTTGTGGAATAAACTCTGCTACAGACAGTTCCTGAACCAATATCACACCCTCCAACATCTGACCAGAATTGGGGTGCTGAAGAGTTTGGATTTGATATCCCACTTTATCACTACCCGAAGGAGTCTCAAAGCAGCTAACGTTCTCCTTTCCCTTCCTGCCCCACAACAAACACTCTGTGAGGTGAGTGGGGCTGAGAGACTTCAGAGAAGTGTGACAAGCCCAAGGTCACCCAGCAGCTGCATGTGGAGGAGCGGGGAAGCGAACCCGGTTCACCAGATTACGAGTCCACCGCTCTTAACCACTACACCACACTGGCTCTCATGGGAGGCAGCTGCCTTGCACGACAGACCAAAAAAGAGAGTCTCTTGGTCCGGTGTTCTGGTGCAAGCCAGCTGACTTGAACTGGACCAAAAAGGGACATTCAGGGATCCAATCAAAAGCTGGGATGGCTTTTGTAATTCTGCGGTTGTTGTTTAGTCTTTTAGTCGTGTCCGACTCTTCATGACCCTCTGGACCAGAGAACACCAGGCACTCCTATCTTCCACTGCCTCCCGCAGTTTGATCAAACTCATTCTGGTAGCTTCGAGAACACTGTCCAACCATCTCATCCTCTGTTGTCCCCTTCTCCTTGTGCCCTCCATCTTTCCCAACATCAGGGTCTTTTCCAGGGAGTCTTCTCTTCTCATGAGGTGGCCAAAGTCTTGGAGCCTCAGCTTCAGGATCTGTCCTTCCAGTGAGCACTCAGGGCTGATTTCCTTCAGAATGGAGAGGTCTGATCTTCTTGCAGTCCATGGGACTCTCAAGAGTCTCCTCCAGCACCAGAATTCAAAAGCATCAATCCTTCGGCCATCAGCCTTCTTTAGGGTCCAGCTCTCAGAGTTGTAAATTCTGGGTTATCCTGCTCAAATTAGGATGGTTGAGCATGCAATATAGGCATGTAAGAAGAGGCTACTTGATCAGGCCTGTGGTCCATCTAGTCCAGTATCCTGTTCTCACATTGGCCAACCAGATGCCACAGTGTGAAGCCCATAAGCAGGATTTGAACCCTCTCCCCTCCTACAGTTTCCAGGAACTGGCATCCAGGAGCATTGCTGCCTCTGTAGAGGCAGAGCAGAGCTATCATGTCTAGTACTCACTGATGAGCTTTATCTTCTGTAAACATAGGAAAGTTCCTTATGCCTGTTGGCCAATCCAGCTCAGTGGTGTCAACGCTAACAGGAAACATCCCTCTCTGGGGTTTTCGGGCCGGATTCTTTTCTCTGCCCTGCTTTGAGGTTCCGGATTTGAACCCACGACCTTCTGCATGCAAAGCCAGGGCTCTACTGCTTGAGTGACAGCCCCTTCCCCAATTCCAGAAGCCAAACAGTGAGTGGCAGCACTGCGAAAAGAAAAGGCCTGTGGACTTTCTGCCCTCTTGGCAGCAGTGCTGTAGTGGTCCGCTGGACAGACCCCTGACTATTTCTGCAGCAAGGTCTCCGTCTTCAGCGTCCTACAGGGGCCCAATCAGCACGAAAGGTGGGCTATTTTTTTCTTTCCCAATTTTTTTCATTAAGCTCACAAAATTATACACAAACAAAACACACAATGGGACGCAGGTGGCGCTGTGGGTTAAACTGCAGAGCCCAGGACTTGCCAATCAGAAGGTTGGCGGTTCGAATCCCCACGACGGGGTGAGCTCCCGTTGCTCGGTCCCTGCTCCTGCCAACCTAGCAGTTCGAAAGCACGTCAACGTGCAAGTAGATAAATAGGTACCGCTCCGGCAGGAAGGTAAACGGCGTTTCCGTGCGCTGCTCTGGTTCGCCAGGAGCGGCTTAGTCATGCTGGCCACATGACCCCGGAAGCTGTACGCCGGCTCCCTCGGCCAATAAAGCAAGATGAGCGCTGCAACCCCAGAGTCAGTCACGACTGGACCTAATGGTCAGGGATCCCTTTACCTTTACCTTAAAACACACAAACAAACACGAATCATAACTGTAATGGCTTTAGGGGTTGCTTGTGCGTAAGTTGCCGCCGCTCTGGGCTAGGTTGGCTGGTTAAACCATTTCTCGCTGGACAGCCATCCACTCCGTGGCTGTTCAGTCGCTGGCAGAATCCGTCAGTGGGCGTTTCTTAAACCTTTTCCAACATAAAAGTTGTTTGACGCCCAGTCTCCTCCTACTCTCCCTGCGCGGAAGTCTTCTGCGCAGGGAGGGCGTGGGTAGCGGAGGACCTGTGCTCTCCCCGCTGGTGTCCAGTGAAGAGTCCCGGAGCCTGCTCTCTGCTTCCCCCATTGGCCCCCCTCTATCCCTGGTGTTGCGCTGATTTTCTTCCCCAACAGGAGACTTGCCTCTCTCCCTGCTTGGCCCCTCTCCAGCATCGTTGTGGGGCCTCGCCTCCTCCTCTAGTTCCGATGACAGTTCCCTGACAATAACCTTATTAAAATTACACTCAGGATGAGACGGTTAAATCTATAATGATTAAATGGGCACAAGACGTTGGACATAATATCATGTTTGCTGACTGGGAACAGTTGTGGACCACCAGGATTAAATTCACAGCATGTAATGCCTTAAGAGAGAATATTATGAAAATGATATACAGGTGGTACATGACCCCAGTCAAGCTTGCAAAAATCTATCATTTGCCCGACAATAAATGTTGGAAATGTAAGGAAAATGAAGGTACATTCTTTCACCTTTGGTGGACATGTCCCAGGATTAAGGCGTTCTGGGAAATGATATATAATGAATTGAAAAAGGTATTTAAATATACCTTCTTGAAGAAACCAGAGGCCTTTCTCTTGGGCATGGTCAGCCAAGTGGTGCCAAAGAAGGACAGAACTTTTTTTATGTATGCTACAACAGCAGCAAGAATACTCATCGCAAAGTATTGGAAGACGCAAGATCTACCCACTCTGGAAGAATGGCAGATGAAATTGATTGACTGTATGGGACTGGCAGAATTGACGAGCAGAATCAGTGACCAGGGAGAAGAGTCGGCTGAAGAAGATTGGAAAAAATTCAAGGACTATTTACAGAAATATTGTAAAATTTAAGAAAGTTAGATGGTGCTGGATTGAAATTGAGAGGTTTCTAGCTGTAATGATATATAAGAACATAGATGGGGGGGAAAGGGTTTGAAAATAAGGTAATGTTACAAGCTGTAATGCTTTAAATGAAGGATTTGTTGAACAAATAACCTTAATTGGGATACAAGAAGGAGAAGTATGAGGAGGTCTGAGAAATTTGTTATTTAAAAGTATGGTTTATGAATTTTATGCTTTTATTTAATGTTTCTGTTTGTTCTGTTTTTGTTTGTTTGTTTAAAAAATTGGAAAATTTAATAAATATTCTTTAAAAAAAAATTACACTTATTGACATTGTTAAGTGACTTCCTCGCTTCCCCTTGGTTGAATTTCCATGCATAGCTTTATAACGGCTTACCAAATCATAATTCTTATAAACTTAACTTAGTCCATTAACATCCTTATATCTTTTCAAGTCGAAATTGTAGATGTTAAACATCACTTAACTTATATAACAAAAGGTGGGCTTTTTAGCCGCCATATGATCCAAAAGCTAAGCATTTAGGGACACAAAACGCAAGGGGCTTCCGTTTCAAAAGTGCACACGGTCTGTTATTTAAGCCACACCGGGGGGGGGGGAATACTGAAACACTCCAAATCATTTGCCAATGTACGTGCAGACAAAATAGCAGATCTATCTGCGCTGATTGTAGCAATGCATTCTGAATTATTACTATTATTGCATAAGATTATGCAATAATATGATTTTAGAAGGGGTGTGTCCTTGTATAATCTTGTATAATCTTAGAAGGGGTGTGCCCTTGACTATCATGAAGGGACAATGCTCCTGTTTGTGGGGTCTTCTCTTGCAAAGCTGGTTGCTGGGCAGGGAAACTGCAGGAAAGAAGATTCCACCTAAACATTAGGAAGAACTTCCTGACAGTAAGAGCTGTTTGACAGTGGAATTTGCTGCCAAGGAGTGTGGTGGAGTCTCCTTCTTTGGAGGTCTTTAAGCAGAGGCTTGACAACCATATGTCAGGAGTGCTCTGATGGTGTTTCCTGCTTGGCAGGGGGTTGGACTCGATGGCCCTTGTGGTCTCTTCCAACTCTATGATTCTATGATTCTATGACTTTAGAAACAGCTTGCCCCCCCCTCCATGTCCCCCCCTCCATGTCCCCCCCATGGAGGGTGGTGAGAGAGAGAGAGAGAGAGAGAGAAGGAAGCGTCTGCGACAAGCTCAATGGTCACTAGATGGGGCTCATGGACTCTCCCTGTCCCTCTTACCAATCTCCATTAGGTGTTTGTTGTTTATTTATGGCACATAGGACGCTAATGGGTTAAAAAGCACAGAGCCTAGGACAGACAGCCGCCCTGGACACAGAATTGACCTGGAGCTATGGAACTCACTCCCACAGGAGGCCACCAAATTAAATTAGACCAATTTGTGGAGGAGAGGATTATTGATGTCTACTAGTCAGGATGCACAGGGACGCAGGTGGCGCTGTGGGTTAAACCACAGAGCCTAGGGCTTGCCAATCAGAAGGTCGGCGGTTTGAATCCCTGCGACGGGGTGAGCTCCCGTTGCTCAGTCCCTGCTCCTGCCAACCTAGCAGTTTGAAAGCACGTCAAGTGCAAGTAGATAAATAGGTACCGCTCCGGCGGGAAGGTAAACGGCGTTTCCGTGCGCTGCTCTGGTTCGCCAGAAGTGGCTTAGTCATGCTGGCCACATGACCCGGAAGCTGTACACCGGCTTCCTCGGCCAATAAAGTGAGGTGAGCACCGCAACCCCAGAGTCGGTCACGACTGGACCTAATGGTCAGGGGTCCCTTTACCTTTACATTTAGGATGCTAATATCCAATACCAAGATGAAGGTGTGCCAGCCCTACATACTGAGCACACCACTTTGTGGAATGGGCAACTTAAAACCATCAACACTTTCCACATGTGTCACGTCAGGAAGATTTTGGGCATCACATGGCAGGGCAGAGTCTCAAACAAATATGTGCTCTCCCAAGCCCAGATTCACAACATCTTTGCACTCCTGTCTCAGCGACATCTATGCTGGCTTAGTCATGTCCACAGAAGAGAAGACGGAAGGATCTGCAAGGATCATGCTCAACGGTGTCTCCAAAAAAATTTATGTATCACTTGGGAAGACAGGCGAACTAATGTCAGTTTACTGGGAGGAGCAAAGATCACC
The DNA here is from genome assembly GCF_027172205.1 of Podarcis raffonei. NCBI lineage: Eukaryota > Metazoa > Chordata > Lepidosauria > Squamata > Lacertidae > Podarcis > Podarcis raffonei. Next base: position 6,941,336 of record NC_070609.1, on the reverse strand, counting down.
AGTGTCAAAGCAATGATTCTTCAACATCAATTTTGTTGGACTGGGCATGTTGGGCGGATGCCTGATTATCATCTTCCAAAGCAACTACAGTGGTACCTCGGGTTACAGACGCTTCAGGTTACAGACTCCGCTAACCCAGAAATAGTACCTCGGGTTGAGAACTGTGCTTCAGGATGAGAACAGAAATTACGCAGCGGCAGCAGGAGGCCCCATTAGCTAAAGTGGTGCTTCAGGTTAAGAACAGTTTCAGGTTAAGAACGGACCTCCGGAACGAATTAAGTACGTAACCCGAGGTACCACTGTACTCTATTCCGAACTTAGAAATGGAAAGCGTAATGCTGGTGGTCAACAAAAGAGGTTTAAAGACTCTTTCAAGGCAAATCTTTAAAAATGTAGTGTAAACACCGACAACTGGGAAACACTGGCCTGCGAGCGCTCCAGCTGGAGAACAGCCTTTACCAAAGGTGTCATGGGCTTTGAAGACACTCGAACTCAGGACGCAAGGGAGAAACGCGCTAAGAGGAAGGCATACTTGGCAAATCCACACCGTGATCAACTCCCACCCTGAAACCAATCTCCCCACTGTGGAAGGACGTGTGGATCAGCAGTGGAACATATGTCCATGCTGCCCAGGGCAGGTGCATTCCTGAGGAGGGGCGGGGCATGGAGGGTGCCCTCCCAGGCGCGAGATAGCCGCTCGGGTGCATGGAGCGGCGCAGGCGCCCTGCAGCCAGTGGTGGAGCAAGCCGCCCACGGGGGCAGAGCCAGCCGCCATTAGTGGACATTTGGCGCACCACCCACCCATGACTCCGAAGCCTCCCCCAGTTGTCAGAATGAAGGGGGAAGGGGGGAATGCCACCAGCAAAATAGAGCAGCTGTCCCCAGTGTGGAGAGCCAGTGTGGTGTAGTGGTTAAGAGCGGTGGACTCGTAATCTGGTGAACCGGGTTCGCTTCCCCGCTCCTCCACATGCAGCTGCTGGGTGACCTTGGGCCAGTCACACTTCTCTGAAGTCTCTCAGCCCCACTCACCTCACAGAGTGTTTGTTGTGGGGAAGGAAGGGAAAGGAGAATGTTAGCTGCTTTGAGACTCCTTCGGGTAGTGATAAAGTGGGATATGAAATCCAAACTCTTCTTCTTCTTCCCCCTTCTCTTGATGGCTCGGGGTAGGCTTAGGAGTCGCGGGTGCGCTGCGCACCAAATGTCACCCCCTCAGTGAAGACACCTGGGGCGATCTGCCCCCACCGCACCCCACTTCCTCTGCCCCTGGTGTGGATCCAGAATTGGCCTCCATAGTCATCTACGGACTCTCTGTTAAAACCATGTTTATGGAAGACAATCTTACTCAGCTACGAGGGATCGCCAAAGAAGCAGCAGCAGCTTCAAGCCCCAGGCTGGTTGGCAGACCGACCTTGCATTACAAAGTTGTTACATGAAGGCTGCCGATGGCACCCCACCCTGCAGGGCCTGAAGACAGGCAGTCAGCTTGTGCAGTGACCAGAGGAGGAATTACCACTGAGAGGAACGCAGAGAGAAGAAAGGGCAAGGTGCGTCTGCAGCAGCACAACCAGACGCCTTCCTCTGCCCCGGCTGCAACAAAACATGTCTCTCCTGCGTCGGTCTCTACAACCGCAGCTGTGCTGGTCCTGTGGGTTACCCGGGAGGTGAGGTCCAAGTCCGGTCCGTGGTCAAAGGTGCAACAAGGAGGCAGTCCGTAGTAGCTGCAGCTGGGTGCAGGGCAGGGAGTCGGGTGAAGTCAGGGACAGGCTTGCAAGCAGGGAGCCAGGGTGGGTCAGGCGCTCAGGCAGGTAAGCAGGACAGGGTTCAGGCAGGAACTAGCAACCAGCAACTTTGCTCCCGCAACTTGGGACTGGGGCTGGCCGGCTTTTATCTGCCCCGTGGCATAGGGTGGCCCCGATCCTCAGGTGACTCGCCTCTCCGGGCCTGGAGGCAAGCACTCCTCCTGTGAGAACTTAGTTCCCTCCGCCTCTCTGCCCTGAGCCTCTGCAGCTCCGGAGAGGCTGGAGGGTTACCGGACCCAGAGGCAACCTCAGCTTCTTCTGACGGGGCTGAGAGTGGAGCACCTGCAGGCAATGGGTCCTCCATCACCTCAGGAGCCAGAGCAGACTCAGCTGGTGCCTGCACCTGAGGATCCAGCACAGGTGAGGACCCTTCAGGCTCAGGCCCCAGCCCCGGCTCAGCTGGTTCTGGAGGCGGGGAATCCTGTGCAGGCTGGGATTCCTCAGGTTCAGCATCCGAGTCCGAATCCCAGGCCATCACAGCAGCAGGCGCTGTAACTCTCCAATGGTTTCACTTTGCCCCAAAGGCACACAGCTGTTCATGGAGGCACAGGTCAAATCCGTGTCCAGGGCAGCTGTCTTCCAGCTCCATCTGGTACGCAGGATGAGACCCTATCTGCCTGCGGACTGCCTCACCAGAGTGGTGCATGCTCTGGTTATCTCCCGCTTGGACTACTGCAATGCGCTCTCTGTGGGGCTACCTTTGAAGGTGACCCGGAAACTACAACTAATCCAGAATGCGGCAGCCAGACTGGTGACTGGGAGCAGCCGCCGAAACCATGTAACACCGGTCTTGAAAGCCCTACATTGGCTCCCAGTACGTTTCCGAGCACAATTCAAAGTGTTGGTGCTGACCTTTAAAGCCCTAAACGGCCTCGGTCCAGTATACCTGAAGGAGCATCTCCACCCCCATCGTTCTGCCCGGACACTGAGGTCCAGCGCCGAGGGCCTTTTGGCGGTTCCCTCACTGTGAAAAGCCAAGTTACAGGGAACCAGGCAGAGGGCCTTCTCGGTAGTGGCGCCCGCTCTGTGGAAAGCCCTCCCACCAGATGTCAAAGAGAACAACAACTACCAGACTTTTAGAAGACATCTGAAGGCAGCCCTGTTTAGGGAAGCTTTTAATGTTTGATGTATTACAGTATTTTAATATTTTTTTGGAAGCCGCCCAGAGTAACTGGGGAAGCCCAGCCAGATGGGCGGGGTATAAATAATAAATTATTATTATTATTACTTCTCCATTGTCTCCCCGAGACAGATGGATGCCAACAACAACCTGTTACGAAAAAGGAGCAATGCAGAAGCAAGCACCAGGTGGCTGGAATGGTAAACAGGATATGGATGTTATTGGATTGTACCGTGGGAACCAGGAACAGTTTGTAAAGTGCTCTGAGAGCCGGATGTTACCTCAGAGCAGCACATGACCCTGTACTGGAAGTACATGGGTGGAGTTTATTCTCTCTCTGCTCTGGGAAGCAGAGTGTGCAGACATGTTTTCTCTGTACTGGTGAACGACAGGAATAAAGACATGTAAATATATTTCTGTCTGTCTCTTTCCCCCTCCCTGGGGGAGGAGTGGTGTGTTCTTTTCACGTTGAAAAGGATCGCCGAAGAGACCTCCCTTGATCTTGCCGGCAGACGCTGGCAGGGGAGGTAAGGATTCAAGCCGGGCACCTGGAGGGTGGCCAAATTCCTAAGAGCTGGAGGCTCTGACTTTTGGCTTGAATCCCGACAACTGGTAGCATACCGATGGATATCTGATCTATGAGAATCTGCATGAGAGGTGAGAGGTCGATGAATCGTTGCCATCCTCTGCACCTAAGGAGATAAAGAAAAGCGTCTGCCTGCAGCCAGAAAGCTGAAACAGACAGCTGGACACCGAGAGGAGTGTGTTTCAAGGCAACGGAGCCTGAAAAAAAGGTATGCTGCATTTCGGGCAAGAGAGAATGAACGCAGAAAGATTTATTTTCTGGTTCACAAGCTGCGTAAGAAAAACAGCTCTGAAAGAGCAAGCTTGCATACCAGGAATTCCTGTGGTTTAGATAAGGAGTTCCGTCCTGAGCAGGTTGCTAGGCAACGTCTGCCAGTTACTGAGTGGCCTAAAAAGAGCCTGGAAAATCGAAAGTGTATCTGCGCAGCTGTGCAAGGGTTTTGAAAACAGCGTAAAGTTTGCCTGCCTGTAAAAAAGCAGTAAACAGAAGAGAACTTTTGGAGTTTACTGGCTTGGAAAGTGAAAGCTGGCTTGAGATTGAGTGTAAAACTGACTCTTGGATTCAGCATGGATGCCAAGAAGGGGGGAGTGCCCCTGAATGCCGTGGTTCTGGAAGAACACAGCCGGCATGCTGCACTGGAAGTAAAGGACAGGGGGAGGGAGGAACGGAGTTCTAATTCCCCCACCGATGAGGCTACTGGAAAGGATGCTGTAGCTTTGAATGTTGTCCAGTGTTACAGTTGCGGACAGGCTGGGCATCTTCAGCGGAACTGCAAGAAGCCACGTCAGCCAAAAGGAGCGAAGGGCCGCTCAGCAAAGCCTGAGGCGTCAGGCAAAGGTCATACCAAGCCTATGGTGGAACCTGCAAAGGCTTTGATGGCGAAGGGAACCACGCCAGATGTTGGGAACGCGTTTATTATCGACACTGCAGCGACCGTCCATATGTCCCCACACAAAGGACTCTTTTCAACGTTTAAGAAGCAAAGCTTCACTGTGACACAGGCCAATGGTCAGGAGCTAGAAGCGGCCGGCGTGGGGACTGTCTATCTTAAGAGTCTGGACTTGACAATAAACAATGTTTACTTGGTTCCTGAATTGAAGTTCAATCTGCTGAGTGTTTCGCAGATTGCAAGGAAAGGACTGAAACTGTCCTACGATGCTGAGAGCTGCGAGATCTACAAAGATGGAGAGTTATATCTTTCTGCCAAACAGAAGGATGGACTTTATTTGTTGACTTTTGCACAAAGTGATTACATGGAATGTAATTCATCTGTGTCTAACCTAGTTTCTCTTGCAGGTGTGAGCAAGAAGAAGACCGGAGTCAACAGAGCATTTCAGCGGGTGTATGCTGATGTGATTGGTCCTCTAGAACCTTCTAGAGGCAATGCAAGATATTATCTTGTGTGTGTGGATCATTTCTCTAACTATGTCTGGGTTTATGTGTTGAGAACGCCACAGGAAGCCTTGGAGAGGTTTCAGGAGTTTTGTGACAAAGTTAAGAGTATGCATGATGCTAACATTGATTGTCTATTCACAGATGAGAAGCAGATTTTTCTTTTACAGGATTTCCAGAGGTTCCTGCAGAAGAAGGGAATAAGACACAAGGTTTCTGTTTCAGCGGAAGCGTGGAACAGGGGTGTCTGTGTACGGGTGAACAGAGAATTGCAAAAGGGGATGGAAGCGCAATTGCTAAGTTCACATCTGCCACATGAGTACTGGGCCGAGTCTCTAATGTCGTTCTGTTATACGAAAGTGAGAAAGGTTTCAAAAGAGTTGGGAGGTTCTCCTTTTGAGAAACTGTTCCACAGAAAACCTTCTGTTGCCCATTTCAAGGTTTTTGGGTCTCATGTGAGAACAGAAGCTCCAGGTGGAGTAAAGAATGCCAGAGGCATTTTTGTGGGTTATGAAAAGGGTCTCTACAGAGTAATTTTGTCTGAATCTGGTCAGGTGATTCTCACAAAATTTCTAGAGAGTGCTCCTGAACAGGAGAGAGTGATAGTACACACATTTCCCACTGAGGACGATTCAGATGATGATGATTTCACTGATTTCAGCTGTAATGAAAGTGATGACACTGATAGCTCGGAGAGCTCAGTTGTCACAGTCATTGAGAGGAAGTCTCACACAATAGATAGGCCTTCACAACTGAAGGATGAACCACTGTTTACCATTGGAACTAGTTCTCCAAAGAGTCCTGAGACTGGACCAGTGAGCAGAGAGGATCAGCACCTCATACGTAGGTCTGAGAGAGTTACAAAGGGTCAACCATCCAAGAGGTACTCAAAAGAGTTTGCTAACTTAGCTGTTGCATGTGTTGCTGTTGTAAACAACCGAGGACAGGTTGGAGCTGTGTCTAAGTCAGAGACAAAGACACAACAGAGAGTTGCTAGCCAAGGTAGTGCAGATGCACTCATTCCTTGGAAACCAGACAACCAGAGAGGTACACTGGGGAAACCAGTGGCGGGGAGTTCCAAGGGTGGAACTGAAACAACAGGGGAGTGTTATGTGTATAACAACTGTTTGTTTTCTTCTCTGGATCATGCTTTGCTTGCTGCCACACGCATTGATTCTTTTGGGGGAGGATGTTACGAAAAAGGAGCAATGCAGAAGCAAGCACCAGGTGGCTGGAATGGTAAACAGGATATGGATGTTATTGGATTGTACCGTGGGAACCAGGAACAGTTTGTAAAGTGCTCTGAGAGCCGGATGTTACCTCAGAGCAGCACATGACCCTGTACTGGAAGTACATGGGTGGAGTTTATTCTCTCTCTGCTCTGGGAAGCAGAGTGTGCAGACATGTTTTCTCTGTACTGGTGAACGACAGGAATAAAGACATGTAAATATATTTCTGTCTGTCTCTTTCCCCCTCCCTGGGGGAGGAGTGGTGTGTTCTTTTCACGTTGAAAAGGATCGCCGAAGAGACCTCCCTTGATCTTGCCGGCAGACGCTGGCAGGGGAGGTAAGGATTCAAGCCGGGCACCTGGCGGGTGGCCAAGAGCTGGAGGCTCTGACTTTTGGCTTGAATCCCGACACAACCCCACCTTTGGAGGCAGAAATATTGCAAGGAATTTGACCCTTGCTTTCAATAGGTGACCGGGGCGAGCAGGCGCACAATGCCACCACATCTTTCCATACCTTACTAGTTCACATCTTTTTAACCCAAACTACTTTCCAAATGTTTTTAACTGAAACTGTTTTCAGAATGGTTTTTAACAGCTTTAGCTATTTTTAGAATGGCTTAAAATGTTTTAGAATTTGTTTTTTAATGTGGATGCATTTGCTAGTCCTCATCTCCTTGGGGAGGAAGGGCAGGATATAAATTCAAGGAATAAATAAAACCCACACCACATATTTAAAGCAATCTCATGGCACTTCAACAGCCGTGGCTGCCCACCCCACCCCAAAGAGGAGAATCGTGGGAACTGCAGTTTGCTCAGGCTGCTAAAAACTGTAGCTCCAGAAGGGAGGTGTCCCTTAAGAACTCTCAGCACCCGGAACAAACTACAGTTTCCAGTACCAATTGAGGGGAAGCCATGTGTTTGTTCAAAGTGGCCAGAGAACCCAGAGATGTGTTTTAAATAAAAGGACACATTCTGCTCATGTAAAAACACGCTGATTCCTGGACCGTCCGCAGGCTGGATTTAGAAGGCGATTGGGCCACATCCGGCCCCCGGGCTTTAGGTTGTCTACCCCTGCACTAGATGACCCTCAGTCTCTCTTCCAGCTCTGCGAATTTATGATTCTATGTCGCCGTTTACCTTCCCGCCAGAGCGGTACCTATTTATCTGCTTGCACTTTTTGGCATGCTAGGTTGGCAGGAGCAGGGACCAAGCGACGGGAGCTCACCCTGTGGCGGGGATTCGAACCGCCGACCTTCTGATCGGCAAGCCGTAGGCTCCCTGGTTTAGACCGCAGCGCCACCCGTGTCCCCCGGTTCGAGTCCTACCCTGTGCAAAAAAAAAAAAAAAATTCCTGCATTGCAGAAGGTTGGCCTCCCCTAGATGACTTTTGGGGTCCTCTCCAAGTCTTTTGATTCCATGTCGCCTTGGGAAAAAACTCAACCCCAACGCTGCAAACTTTCTGCCCGGGAGCCTCCATATGGGGAGGGAGGCGGGTCTCTTCCCTCCGCAGGGGGCGTGGCGCCTCCCCAGCTGTTCTGGGTCCACGTGGGTTGGACCACCTTAGGGGAAAGTGCAAGGACATGCGGCGCGCAGGGGAGGCGGAGGTAGGGCTGGCACCCCCGCCGCTTTATAAAACCTCCATGCAGCGCGCCCGCGGCGTCCAGTGGCCCCCGCCGAGGAAAGGGCGAGCCCGGCAGCCCCGATCGGCCCCACCATGCGCTGTGCGCGCCCCCGGACGCGCCTCGTCCCGGAGCTGCTGCTGTTGTGGCTGCTGGCTGTGGCGGCGGTGACACCTTTTCGTTTGGACACCTCGCCGGTAAGGGGGACCTGTTTTTGGGGGTGGGGTGGGGGGAAAGCAAGCCAACAGAGCGATGGGGAAGGTTGTGGGGTGTTTGTGTGTCTGTCTGTGCGTTTTTGGAGACAGGGGAGATCGGCGCATGGGGCTTGTTCCAGAACCAAAAGTCGTGCGTAAAGTTTGGAGGAAGGTTTCAGAAAGCCGCGGCTTCAGAAATACAGCGGGACCTCGGGTTACAAACGCTTCAGGTTACAGACTCCCCTAACCCAGAAATAGTACCTCGGGTTAAGAACTTCGCTTCAGGATGAGAACAGAAATCGCGCAGCGGCAGCGGGAAACCCCATTAGCTAAAGTGGTGCTTCATGGTTAAGAACAGTTTCAGGTTAAGAACGGACCTCCAGAATGAATTAAGTTCTTAACCCGAGGTACCACTGTACCGATCTGGGGTAAAAAAGAGACAAAAATGGTATTATTACTATTAAGCGCTATAGTGGGATTTAAGGGGGTGGGGTTTTTTTGGTTTGATTTTTTTTTTAGGGGGCATGCACTGACCTTGAGTGAAAAATGCACTCACCCTCTTGCTTATATTGTTAGAATCATAGATCTGTAGAGTTGAAAGGGACACCCAAAGATCCTCTAGACCAACCCCCTTCAATACACGTGGTCCACCATCCAATTTGAAACCATACCGGGCCCTGCTTAGCTCTGCAAATGTGCTAGACAAATTTCATTGCTGCACCCCTATTATTTAACTTAGTAGTTGCCTAACACAGGGGGAAGTCTCTGGGCAATTCACCATCAAGCAAATAGTTTGCTGGTCCTCTTCCTTATATTATCACCGTTCATAATGCTATTATTGAATTTATTAGTTGCCTAACACAGGGGAGTCTCTAGGCGGCTTGCAGTGAAGCGAAAGGTTCACCGGACCTCTTACTTGTATTACTATTATTGGTAATATTAATGTTCTTATTGTAAATTCAAGAGCACGCAAAACGGCTCAGAACAGCAGCTGTCGATATCTAACAAAGAAATGCACCTAAACCGACAACATCCGAACTGTGGGATTGGGGTGGAGGGAATTTATCAGCAACTGAGATCGACATCTTCCTGATTTTGGCTCTGTGGCAGATAGGACGCGGATTCATGAAGGTTTGGATGCCTGAAATGTCAAACGTGGGTGTTTTATTTTTAAAAAAGAGAAGTTACGGTGATCAATGCTTGGCATGACATTTGGTTTATTTTGGCTTAACTCCAGTTTACAATCCACAAGCTACAGAACCCCTAATGCAAAGTGTTTTTGCTCTCTGCAAATCTTTCCTTCCCAGAAGCCGCAGAAAGCCGTAGAGCTAACATTTTACTTTTATAATATGCACACATACACTTAGGAAGATTCTCACACTGTGTCTGGAAAGCCAGAATGCCTGACGAAACAAAGCAGTTGTGTCCTGATTTTATTTTTTATTTCTCTTCTGAAATTCGCACATTCATTTTGGTGGTGCAGAACTCCTTTCTGGAGACTTCCTCTAACCGTCTCCAGTCAAGTAGTTTTTATAAAATCTGGTTTGGAGCTTGACGTCCGCTGAGGGTTGCAACTTTGGTGGTTTATCCCAACTGGCCAAAAATCACTTTGCAAGCATGAGCTGCTCTTGTATTGGCTTGGTTCTGACAGCAAGAGCTTAACTTGCCTCCTCTTAGCAGGAGGGCTGAGGTTTTGGCGTTCCTTAGCTTCCCGAGACCACAGACACCCGAAGAATGAATGTCCCTTTTGAGAAGTCGAAGATGATCTTGTAGAAAAGGCGGGCAGCGGTTTGGACTCAGGGGGTACAATCGTGTCAGTACAGCAGACTTTTACTGCCTGGGCTCAGCAGTTTTGCACCTTCGTTTGTTAGCAGGTCTCTCGAACAGCTGCGGGGCAGGCAGAAATTCACCAGGTACAGCTTTTGCTTGTCATTGCTTTTCCATGGTATTTGGGTCAGTCTGACTTCTCCTCAGCCTTGGGCTCTGATAAGGCTGAGGTTTTCCAAAGGGCTCTGGAGTTAGGATTGCGGTCATCACCCTTGGACTGAATCCCCTGAAATTGATTTGGCACAGTTATTTATTGATTTCCTACATTTATAGGCCATCTTTTTCTCAAAGTGGTGTACCTGGTACTCCCCTTCCCTATTTGATCCCCACAACAACCCTCTGAGGTAGATGCAATATAGTAAAGGTAAAGGGACCCCTGACCATTAGGTCCAGTCGTGGCCGACTCTGGGGCTGCAGCGCTCATCTCGCTTTATTGGCCGAGGGAGCCAGCGTACAGCTTCCGGGTCATGTGGTCAGCATGACTGAGCCGCTTCTGGCGAACCAGAGCAGCGCACGGAAACGCCGTTTACCTTCCCGCCACAGCGGTACCTATTTATCTACTTGCACTTTGACGTGCTTTCGAACTACTAGATGGGCAGGACCGAGCAACAGGAGCTCACCCCGTCGTGGGGATTCAAACCACCGACCTTCTGATCAATTGTAAAAGCAGATGTGTAGCATAAAACGCATTAAAACAGGTTTATAAAAAAACTGGTGTTTTCTTCGTTTAAAAACATTTTCTTCCATTTATTTCCCACCTTTTGCTCTTTTTATTATTATATTTATCTCTCACCTTTCCTCCGATGAACTCAAGGTGGTGTTTGTGGTTCTGCACCTCCCAGACAACAACCTTGCGAAGTAGGTTAGGCTGTGACTGGCCCAAAGTCACCCCATACATACCTTCCAAATGTCCCTATTTTCAAGGGATGTCCCTGATTTAGAGAAGCCGTCCCGGTTTCTGATTTGATCCCAGAATGTCCCATTTTCCCTTAGGACGTCCCTATTTTCATTGGAGAAATGTTGGATGGTACGGAGTTATCCGACCCCTGAGCCGTCTGAAGGCAGTCCTGTATAGGAGAGTTTTTTTTAAAATGCTTAATATTTTATAATGTTTCTATATATGTTGGAAGCTGCCCAGAATGCCTGGGGCAACCCAGTAAGATGCGTCAGTTATAAATAGTAAAAATATCATTATGGAATGGGGCCTCCCTATTTTCACCGGAGAAATGTTGGAGGGTATGCTCAGGAGCTTTGTGGCTGAGTTCCCCTTACTGTTTTTATTATTATTCTAGAATCATAGAATTGTAGAGTTGGAAGGGACCCAGGGGTCATCTAGTCCAAGCCCCTGCAATGCAGAAATCATCGCCAGCATTAACAAATACGTCAGTACTGCATTGACAAAAACATACCCGCATTCCTAAACGTTGAAGAGGCACTTGTAGTTATGTTGTGTGTGGATTTGAACCCTGATCTCCCAGGCCCTAGTACAGTGTTCTAACCACTAGACCACAGAACCTCTGACAGCCACCTATCCAGGCCTAGGCCTTCTTAACCCCTGCAAGGTGAGGGTCTCCGGTGGCCTTAAGGCCACACCTTGCAGCTAATGGTTTATCAATGGCTATCGGTCACAACGTCTGTATCGAACCTCCACGGTCAGGAGCAGTTTACCACTAAATGCTGGCTGCAGGGAGAAGTAGTGGGGCATGACTATTCTTTCAACAACTACATGTTGAGCTTCCTAGGGGCACCCTTTTGCTTACTGCTTTTACTTCTTTTTATAATGTACATAAAACAGAGAGAGAGAGACCCACTCGGCTAGGTGAGGAGCAAGTTGCTGGTCCTCATGGATCTTTAACCTGACCCAGCAGGCCTGTTCTCAGGTTCTTAGGCAAGCGTGAGGGATCTCTGGTCCTCCAGATGTTGTCGAACTACAGTTCCCATCATCCCTGGCCGTTGGCTGTGCTTGCAGGGGCTGATGGGAGTTGTAGTCCAGTGGGCAGGGAAAGATTTGGCAATCGGCGCAACAATGATTATTCCTTCGCCGTGTTTATCTGGGCATCCATAGACAAAGACAACAGGCTTTGCTTGCCTGTTTACATGTGCCAGGGACACGGTGACATTTCGTTCCTGCATGTGCCAAGGCCGATTCACAACTTTAAATCTGAGGCAGTTGTCTTCTGCTGCTCTGTTTGCAAAGTTCTGACCTTATTCGATGGGCAGCTGACCTCTTGCAAAGCTTATCCTCTTGCATCAGCTGATGGAGCAGCTGAGCTCTTGCAAGGCACTCTACTTTGATTTTTCCCTGATGTGCCTTTGGCCCAAAACTCTGTCCAACCTCCCCAGAACCCAGTATGGCCTCTCCTAATCCTTTCATAGAATTGCAGAGTCAGAAGGGACCATGAGGCTCATCAAGTCCAGCCCCCCTGCGATGCAGGGGTGTTTTGCTCAACATGGGGGTTGAACCCACAACCCAGAGATCCCACTATGCCATTCTGAATCTCTCCTTCTTGACCCTTTCTAGCCCGTCTAAAAAAACCCCACCCAACTCATTTGAGCATATCCTTCCCATTAGCCTTGCACCTGCCTTCTCTCTCCTCCTCCTCCCCGCAGCGTTGAAATGTAGCTTATAAGGGTTGTGGCCAAGCTCTGTCCGACTCAGAGCAGATCCATTGGAATGAATGGGTCTACTCTGCATACAACCCTAAGCTTGTGAGAGCGGAGACCTCCTCCACCACTTTTGCCTTTCCATCAAGGATAACGCAATGTTAATAATCGTCGAGTTTTGCTGCAAAGGAAGCCTGTTATGTATTGAAGTTTCAGTTCTGTTCTGGCCTGTGAATAAACAAGAGCTGTTTGAAGAATCGCTGTGTCGTCTGATATGTTCACCCACAACTTAACACTGGCAACAAGGATGGGATGGATGGACATTGGAGCACAGCCAGATGCAGCCACCCTCTGAGCGGAGCTGAATCACTGAGCTGAAACACCGAGCGAAATCACTGAACAGAACCAATTCAGAGCTGACCGTTCTGGCTAGAGCACTGAGTTCCATCCATCGCCCTCCACGCCGGCATCGGAATCATGGCTTCACTTGTGCCTCTACCACCATTTGCGCCAGCCTCTGAATCATGGGACTCCTACCTCGCTCGGTTCGACTGCTACCTCCAAGCCAAAGAGCTGACGGAAGTATCACAGGAGCGTAAGCCTCTGTGGGCCTGAGGTGTTTGAGACGGCCCGAGCATTGGTTGCGCCTGTAGCAGTCCAGGCAACACGGTGGGACACGATTCAAGAGAAGCTCCACAACCACTACGCGCCAAAGCCGTCCAAGATTGCTGCCCGCCATGCGTTTTACCACCGGAACCAGGCAGAGGGGGAGTCAATTAACAACTACACCGCCGCCCTGCGACAGGCTGCAATGCACTGCGAGTTCCGAGACTTAGACGATGCCCTGATGGATCAAATCGTCTGTGGGGTCCGGGACATCCGTCTGCAACGGCATCTCCTCGCCAAGCCAGACCTCATGCTGCAGAAAGCCATTGAGGAGGCCGTGGCCTCGGAAGCTGCTGAACTCTCCGCCCAGGAAATCCGCAAGGCCACCCGGACCCTGGTACTGGCCCTCGGCGATCCAGCAGGGTTTCCAAGCGCCCAGTGTATTTAAAAGACTATGTTCACTGGACAAACTGCACATGTAAAGCTGTATGGTGAATAGGGTCAATTTATATGCTTATGTTCCTTACGGAAACCAATAAGGGTATTGCTGTATGGAATGGAACCACTATGATTGTAACTAATGCCTTATCTCGGTGGGGCGGGGTGTTATATATTGAAGTTTTGGTTCTGTTCTGGCCTGTGAATAAACAAGAGCTGTTTGAAGAATCGCTGTGTCGTCTGATATGTTCGCCCACAACTTAACAAAGCCCAAAGCATTACTTAGGAAGTGACACCGTTGTCCCACTCGCCTCCTGAGTCTTTGGCGGGAGAAAGAGGGCGCTTGATGGTTGTCTAGCAACCACCAGCTGGCTTTTCTATCCCGCACAACTTGTTCTAGGCCCGGAAGAATGTTTGGCTGATTCCCTCTGGTGGAGCACCTTTTCACATGCAGAAGGTTCCAGGTTCGAGCCCCAGTGTCTCCACTTAGGGCTGGGAACATCCCCTGCCTGGAACTTTGAAGAAATGCTACCAGTCAGTGTGGACATTACTGTGCTGAGTGGACCAATGGCCTGACTCGGTGTAAGGGAGCGTCCTCTGTTTCTATAGCCTTGGCAGCCATCTTGTTTAGGAGAACCACAACCTCCATAACACTCAAATTGCACCTGGGACCACAACTTTCTCAACACCATACAACCCTTCCGTTAGGAGAGCCAAGCTTGATGGGGGTGTATATTCAAATATCCGCCCCCCTTCATGGTTGTGAAGCGCCCTAAGATCTGCAGATGAGGGGCAGTATACAAATTTAATAAATAATAATTATTATTATTATAATTATTATTATTATTATTTTGTAAATTTGTATACCACCCTATACCCGTACATCTCAAAATAAAATGACAATACCACAAAATACGAAACGAAACAAAAAAAGACAATCCAATAAACGGAAGGTTGTGCATCTGTTGATGAAGATGATTAACAATATCTGAATGATATTTTTGTGGGTGGGTGGGGAACAGATTTTTGCTCCTCTGACCACATTTCAGGTGCTTCTCTTCAGACCCAGCTTCCTTCAGAGGAGCCTAGACTGCGGCAAAAACTCACATAATACACTGTACATTTAAAGCACTTTGAACAGTCACGGTTTCTCCTGAAGAATCTTGGGAGCTGTAGTTTTTTAAAGGGTGCTGAAAGTGGTTAGGAGACCCCTGTTGCCCTCCCAGAGCTACAATTCCCAGAGCAGTTTAACAGCCATTCCGTCTTCCCAGAGAATTGTAGCTCTGTGAGGGGAGCGGAAAGGGGCAACTCTGGGCGCCCTTGCCAAACTACAACTCCCAAAATTATTTTGGGGAGGCCGCTACTGTTTAAAGTCACAGTGCTTTAAAAGCGAGGTGCGAACGTGGGCACCATCCAACCCCGTTCGAGCAGGCAGAGGAGAGAGACTCCCAGGCAGAATGGCTTTTGGAGATTAGTTTACAGCCCCTTGCTGATCTCCTGCAGACCAAGTGCCCAAGTCGTATGCCTCATCTCCACCCCGGAGACACGAGCCAGGAACTGATCCAGAAGTCCCCCTCCTTTAAAATTTGGGTTGGGGTGATTCCCATTAAATCGACCCGCCCTGTGCAGGCCCCGAGATGTTATCTCTTCCCAAAACTCCACCTGTCACGTCCGAGCGAGGTGCGGGGACGAGAGGGCTATCGATCTGTGGGTCCTGCTGGCTGGCTTTCCAGCTGACTAATACTGATCTTTTTTTAAGTCCCCGGAGAGGGGATGACATCAGTCCCCGAGGGGCTTGGCCCTGCCAGGGCAGAGTAAAATTAGCTCCTGCAGGCAACCACTGGGAACTAAATATGGATGTCGGTCGTTCCCCATCTGGCAGCCGCGGAACAGCCTGTGTTTCACAGCATGTGAAAGCGTGACCTATTCCTGAGCCAGGAGGACAGACAGTTGGCCCGAGAGCACGAGCCTGGATTTGGGAGGGCTCCCAGTCCAAGGAGACCAGCGGTGGCTGCATCTTCCTCAATACCCATCGGGGCATCTGTGACAGGAGCGGGCCAGCAATAAATCACAGTGAGCGACCTGGAGTTAACTCTTTAGTAGCAAACACAGGAGGTAGTAGAAGTAGGGAAAGCAGTGTAAGGTAATTAAAAAATTTTGGGAAATGATATACAACGAATTGAAGAAAATGTTCCATTCAACATTTGTTAAAAAACCCGAGGCATTTTTGTTGGGGATTGTAGGGAAATACCTGCCAAAAAAGTTGAAAAACATCTTCATGTATGCGACAACGGCCGCGAGAGTTCTGGTAGCACAAGGATGGAAGACTGAAGAAACCCCAGCTAAAGAATCATGGCAAGAAGAATTGACGGACTATGCAGAACTGGCAAAACTGACATATAAGCTACGGGACAAGGATAACTGTGACTTTAAGGATGAATGGGAACCCTTTACAAAGTATCTGAAGACGCAACAAAGCAAACTGGACTCCTTGGCAGGTTTTGAATAAACATTCACAAGCTTTTTATTGATAATAATCAGCTAAATAGTTTGAGGATCTATACAACTTTGTAACATGCAGAAAACAGCATTCTTAGAGAAACCAAAGACTGGAACTGAGGGAAGTCGGGGGGTGGGTGGGTTTTGTGGGGGGGGGGAGGGAGGAAAAATGGGGGGGAACAAGGATGATATGTTTTTGGATAATATGTCTTGTTATAATTTTGAATAAAAAAAAGAGAGAAAAAGAAAGCAGTGTTGAGCTCGGGTGCTGTTGTCGTTCTTCCCATTGGGGCATCTGTGACAGGAGCGAGCCAGCAATAAATCACAGCGAGTGACCTGGAGTTAACTCTTTAGGACACAGGAGGGTCAGGCCCAAGTAGCACAGTAACCCCCTCTTTTAATTCAGCTGTGATTTGTGTATACATAATCATAGAATACAGTGGTACCTCAGGTTACATACACTTCAGGTTACATACTCTTCAGGATACAGACTCCGCTAACCCAGAAATACTGCTTCAGGTTAAGAACTTTGCTTCAGGATGAGAACAGAAATTGTGCTCCGGTGGCGCAGCGGCAGCGGGAGGCCCCATTAGCTAAAGTGGTGCTTCAGGTTAAGAACAGTTTCGGGTTAAGAATGGACCTCCGGAACGAATTAAGTACTTAACCTGAGGTACCACTCAGGGACATGGGTGGCGCTGTGGGTTAAACCACAGAGTCTAGGACTTGCCGATCAGGGGTCCCTTTAACTTTACCTTTACTTTACAGGTAAAGTTAAGTTTACCTTTACAGGTAAAGTTAAGTTACAGGGAACCAGGCAGAGGGGCTTCTCGGTGGTGGCTCCCGCCCTGTGGAACACCCTCCCACCAGATGTCAAAGAGATAACTACCTGACATTCAGAAGACATCTGAAGGCAGTCCTGTCCAGGGAAGTTTTTAATGTGTGACATCTTAGTATATGCTTGGTCTTTTGTTGGAAGCCGCCCAGAATGGCTGGGGAAACCCAGCCAGATGGGCGGGCTAAAGTAAAGGTAAAGGGACCCCTGACCGTTAGGTCCAGTCGTGGCCGACTCTGGGGTTGCGGTGCTCATCTCGCTTTATTGGCCGAGGGAGCCGGTGTACAGCTTCCAGGTCATGTGGCCAGCATGACTAAACCGCTTCTGGCGAACCAGAGCAGTGCACGGAAACGCCGTTTACCTTCCCGCCAGAGTGGTACCTATTTATCTACTTGCACTTTGACGTGCTTTCAAACTGCTAGGTGGGCAGGAGCAGGGACCGAGCAACGGGAGCTCACCCCGTCACGGGGATTTGAACCGCCGACCTTCTGATTGGCAAGCCCTAGGCTCTGTGGTTTAACGCACAGCGCCACCCGTGTCCCTATGGGCGGGGTACAAATAAATTATTATTGTTGTTGTTGTTGTTGTTGTTGTTATCTTTTAAGGCAGGTTTACCCATTGTGGTGCTCTCTACATATCGCAGGACTACAACTCCCATCATCCCTGACCGCTGGCTTGGCTAGCTCGAAGGATCTGTTCAGTTTTTGACAGGCAATGTCAAAACTGTGGACTGAGCTATCCTATTCGAGGTCTCCTGTTCAGACAGTAATGCGTACACTTTGGAAACCCATGTTTTTTTGTGTGGAGGGGTATCCTGGCATTTCAGCCAAGTGGGACTCTGGTCTTCTGCCCCCAAAGTCCTTAAGGATCCCAAACACAAAGCCCTCTCTCCAGCAGCTGGAATTCAGAAGCAATTTCAGAAGCGATCTCGTCGCGCCGATGCCATTCTTTTAAGACCATTTTGTCGTAGTAATAATAATAATAATAATTTATTTATACACCGCCCATCTAGCTGCATTTCCCCAGCCACTCTGGGCGGCTTCCAACAAAGTATTAAAATACAGTAGTCTGTTAAACATTAAAAGCTTCCCTAAACAGGGCTGCCTTCAGATGTCTTCTAAAAGTCTGGTAGTTGTTGTTCTCTTTGACATCTGGTGGGAGGACGTTCCACAGGGCGGGTGCCACCACCGAGAAGGCCCTCTGCCTGGTTCCCTGTAACTTGGCTTCTCGCAGCGAGGGAACCGCCAGAAGGCCCTCGGCACTGGACCTCAGTGTCGGGCAGAACGATGGGAGTGGAGACGCTCCTTCAGGTAAGCACAAACGGAAAAGTAAGAAAGAAGTCTGGCGATTTGCGGCCTCTCGCCTGCACCAGGAATCCCTCCTGTTCGTTTCCAGATTTGAGCTCCCTTTTGTGGGGGAAGAGAGTTTCTTTAGGCAGACAATTTCATGTAGGAATTTGGCAGCTCAGCCAAATCCTTCGTAAATATATTTTTTAAAAAAGGAGCAAACCCCAGGCAGCCAAAAAATGAAATAGAAAAGGAGCAGAGAGGGAGGTGTAAGGACACGTCTAAGGGAGAGCTGGTTTTTCGTTCCAAGTTCCCATCATCAGAGGAAGCAGAGAGCGCCTAAGGGTTGCACACCTGTGTTGAGGTAGAAGGGGGGGGGGAACGCAAGCCACCCGCTGATTTCTGCTACTTGGCACTGTTTCTGTGGGAAGTTTCGTTCTTCAGGACTGAGTTGGACCCTACTTAGTTTTGGGGGTGAGGGGTGGGGAAGAAATTTGATCCATTTCACACCTGGACCTGAACCTGAACCGGAAGCTAACCTGCGCGCTCCGAAACAATGCGACAAACGAAACACAGGCCTCTCTCGGAAATTCGCCCTTCTCCAAAGTTTGCAGTGCAGCCCTCTAGCGGTTCTCAACCTGTGGGTCCCCAGATGTTGTTGAACTACAACTCCCATCATCCCTGACCTCTGGCCTTGCTAGCGAGGGGTGATGGGAGTTGTAGTTCAACGACATCTGGGGACCCACAGGTTGAGAAAGGCTGCCTAGGCCTGGGTAGGCAAACTAAGGCCCGGGGGCTGGATCCATATTATAGTATTATATTATATAGTGTTATATTATATAGTATTATGGTATTATAGGTCAGGACATTAATAGGCAAGATGTTAAATTGTTTTTATATGCAACAACTGCGCCAAGAGTGTTGTTAGTCCAGAAATGGAAACAAGAAGAAATTTCGACGAAAGAAGACTGGCAGATGAAATTAATGGACTATGCAGAATTGGACAAAATGACAGGAAGGATTCGAAACCTGCGGGACCAGAGATTTACAGAAGATTGGAAGAAGTATATGAATTATTTGAAGAGCAACTGTAATCAACAAACTTCGCTAGTAGGACTACAAGAAGTTTTGTAAGGAGAAATATACGAAGTGTTACAAAGCAGAAAAAGATAGAGATATTGGTTATGAGTTTGAAATGTACTAGGGAAGATAAGAAATGCATACTGAGAGATTAGATTGGAAAATTTTCAGACAGGATTGGTGGAAGTCAAAAATTTGAGGAAGATGTAAAAGTATGTTTAATTACTGTTGAAAATGATATGTTAAAAAAACTAATAAAAAATTATAATAATGAAAGGGTAACATGGCGTAGGGAGCAGGGAGAGTCTGTGGGAGAGAGAAGTCCAGAATTAAAAGGCAGAAACTGAAGCAGGAAAGGAGGAAGGTCGAGAGGCAGAGATGAGTCCAGTTAGTGAAGAGACAAGGGTGACCCTGAGGTTAAAAGTCTCATGCTCAACCAACTTAAACTCCCAGTCTCAGCGTACGTAGCATCGCAGTTGAGATTCAGTGGTATGAGACAGCTGTAAGTGCATAGGGCATGTGACTCCCTACTTTTACCTTTCCGAGCACAATTCGAAGTGTTGGTGCTGACCTTTAAAGCCCTAAACGGCCTCGGCCCAGTATACCTGAAGGAGTGCCTCCACCCTCATCGTTCTGCCCGGACACTGAGGTCCAGCTCCGAGGGCCTTCTGGCGGTTCCCTCACTGTGAGAAGCCAAGTTACAGGGAACCAGGCAGAGGGCCTTCTCGGTAGTGGCGCCTGCCCTGTGGAACGCCCTCCCACCAGATGTCAAAGAGATAAACAACTACCTGACATTCAGAAGACATCTGAAGGCAGTCCTGTCCAGGGAAGTTTTTAATGTGTGACATCTTAGTGTATGCTTGGTCTTTTGTTGGAAGCCACCCAGAATGGCTGGGGAAACCCAGCCAGATGGGCGGGGTAAAGTAAAGGTAAAGGGACCCCTGACCGTTAGGTCTAGTTGTGGCCAACTCTGGGGTTGCGGCGCTCATCTCGCTTTATCGGCCGAGGGAGCTGGCGTACAGCTTCCAGGTCATGTGGCCAGCATGACTAAGCCGCTTCTGGCGAACCAGAGCAGCGCACAGAAACGCCGTTTACCTTCACGCCGGAGTGGTACTTATTTATCTACTTGCACTTTGATGTGCTTTTGAACTGCTAGGTTGGTAGGAGCTGGGACCGAGCAACGAGAGCTCACACCGTCGCAGGGATTCGAACCGCCAACCTTTAGTCCACAGCGCCACTCGCGTTAGGTAGCGCTGCCATATTTTTTAAGGTAGGGCATTGTGGAGGTGCCTGTCTGGGTGACCCTCTGAATTTTCCCTGAGCCACAGTCATGGGCCAGTTGAAACAGAGGGATGGTGAGAGGAATCAGCTGGGGGACCCCCAAAGGAAGAAGGCTCAAAGCCCAGGGATTGGTGGTGGGTTGACGATGAGTGGTCTGAGCAGAGCTTTCGAAACTTTTCATGTTGGCATCATGCTTACATGCATCATTTCACGACACAGTAATTCAGTTTTACTAGCAAACCAGAGGTTGAACTAACCCCTAACTCCAACCCCCTGGAGGAACGCGGGGAGCGTTCGCACGACACACCTACACACTGCAGCTGACACACTAATGTGTCGCCACACACAGTTTGGAAAGCACTGGGTTAGAGGGAGAATAGGGAGAAGAGGAGGTGTCGGAAGCTGAAGAGGTAACAGGGCTTAGTGAGCTGGGAGAGTCTGTGGCAGAGAGCAGCCCAGAATCAGTGGCAGAAGCTGAATCAGGAGAGGAGGGAGGCCAAGAGGCAGAGAAGAGTCAGGGGTCTCTCCCCCTCCTTGCAACAAGCTCCCTTCCCTCCTTGTCTCCCAGAACCAGAAGAGGCATGAAAAGGGCAGAGGGGAGGTTGGGTGCAGGCAGGCGCAGTCTCCGATTGCTTGGGGAAAGCTCTGGAGAGAAGGAGACTTAAGCAGCTTGTGGAGAGGCAGGGGCTTTCAGTCTCAGCAACTGATCCATGGGGTGCGACCTACCAGGGAGAGCTGCCCATTAGGCCTGACTCTCTTCAAAGTCTGTGCAGACCGTGTTCTTGCTAATAAAGAGTTAACGCCGACTTGCTCAGTGTGATTTATTGCTGGCTCGTTCCTGACTCCCCAAAACTTGTCGTGTGAATCACAGCCCCCTAAAATGAAGAAAGCGTCTTGTTTCCTGGGTATCAGAGTAGTCCAGCCTTCCCCGCCCCTCGGCCACAATAAATGTTGTGCGACGACTTGCACCAGCACCGGCCGGGCTGATCTTCTGACACCCCCTCAGGCATGATTTGTTTTGGATATTCCTTTTTATACGTGGTTCTAACCAAAACAAATCAGCCTCATCTCTGCTTTATTGCGAGAAAATGTGTTTTTTGCCGAAACCATACGGTTGGGAGGACGGGGAACAGGGAGGGGAGTGCAGGTTGTCAGAAGCCTGTATTATTTTTTAATTTTTTGTAATTATATTTATATATAAAAAAAGAAGACTGATGTGTTTTGGCTGCCTTCCTGCGGCTTTCCCCTCTTTCAAATAAAGCCCCCTTCATAAGCCGCCGAGCCGCGCTCCCTCGCTAACCAAAGGCTTTTGTCGTCTGGGGGGAAGCGAGGGAGGGCGCCCCACAATGAGGCTTTGAATCTGGCAAGAGAGTTTGCTCCGAGAGAAGCCTCTTTTGCCATGTTTGCTGCAGGCGCTAACAAATTACTCCGCCTGACAACTGAAAGACGTTTGTGTGTGTCTTGGCCCGATTCAGTGGGGCAGACTGGGCAGTAGCCTTGGGGTGGGGTGTCCGTGTGACTAGGAAAGCAGAGAAGGCCTGTGGGTCAGCAAGCATCGTGTCTAAAGCCTTGTTGTTGTTTAGTCGTTTAGTTGTGTCCGACTCTTCATGACCCCCTGGACCAGAGCACGCCAGGCACTCCTGTCTTCCACTGCCTCCCGCAGTTTACTCAAACTCATGTTGGTATCTTCGAGAACACTGTCCAGCCATCTCGTCCTCTGTCGTCCCCTTCTCCTTGTGCCCTCCATCTTTCCCAACATCAGGGTCTTTTCCAGGGTCTTCTCTTCTCATGAGATGGCCAAAGTATTGGAGCCTCAGCTTCAGGATCTGTCCTTCCAGTGAGCACTCAGGGCTGATTTCCTTCAGAATGGAGAGGTTTGATCTTCTTGCAGTCCATGGGACTCTCAAGAGTCTCCTCCAGCACCACAATTCAAAAGCATCCATTCTTCGGCGATCAGCCTTCTTGATGGTCCAGCTCTCACTTCCATACATCACTACTGGGAAAACCACAGCTTTAACTATATGGACCTTTGTTGGCAAGGTGATGTCTCTGCTTTTTACGGCATCCCATATGCTTCAGACAATATCATTTTGTGTAATCATGGAGTTGCAGAGTTGCGAGGGACGCCAGGGGTCATCCAAACCAACCCCCTGCGATGCAGAAATCTCAACTAGAATACCCCTGACAAATGGCCACCCAACCTCTAAAAACCTCTAAGGAAGGAGAGGCCACCACTTCCTGAGGGAGTCCATTCCACTGTCTTTTTTATAAAAAAAAAATTATTCATTTTATTTTTCATTCATTACATACATCTCATATTCATAACGTTTACTATGCATTCCTTCCTCCCTCCCCTTCCTTCCACTTCTGGTTTGTTTCTGCTTTCACCCGCTTTGCTGTCTCCTAAAAGAAAAAGCTACTAATAACATATTTCTACAATAACATCAAACCTAAAAACATAAAAATAACAACGAATACATCATATTATTTCTCTATCTTCCACACATTTTCTAATACTAATAATGTGAATGTTTATTTAAATCCTGCCATCCAGTCTATAGACTTTCTTTGTTTCTGCAAGTATAATATAAATGGTTCCCCTTCTTTTTCAAAGCCACTGTTGTCTTTTTCTCTTAGTCTGTCTGT
The DNA here is from genome assembly GCF_027172205.1 of Podarcis raffonei. NCBI lineage: Eukaryota > Metazoa > Chordata > Lepidosauria > Squamata > Lacertidae > Podarcis > Podarcis raffonei. Next base: position 6,918,299 of record NC_070609.1, on the reverse strand, counting down.
CGTTTTTGCCAGTTCTGCATAGTTCATCAGCTTCTCTTGTCATTGTTCCAAACAGCTCTTACTGTCAGAAAGTTCTTCTGGGTCTTGAGTTGGAATCTCCTTTCTGTTATTTCGCTCTCTCTTCAGAGAAGTGATGTGGAGTTATCTGACCTCTGAGCCAAGGAGATAAGAAACTACAGTGGTACCTCGGGTTACATACGCTTCAGTTTACATACGCTTCAGGTTACAGACTCCGCTAACCCAGAAATAGTGCTTCAGGTTAAGAACTTTGCTTCAGAATGAGAACAGAAATCGTGCTCCGGAGGCGCAGCAGCAGCAGGAGGCCCCATTAGCTAAAGTGGTGCTTCAGGTTAAGAACAGTTTCAGGTTAAGAACGGACCTCCAGAACGAATTAAGTACTTAACCCGAGGTACCACTGTATTCAACCTTCAGAAGACATCTGAAGGAAGTCCTGTACAGTCATACCTCGGGTTACAGATGCTTCAGGTTGCGCATTTTCGGGTTGCGCACCGCGCCAAACCCGGACGTACTGGAACGGGTTACTTCCAGGTTTCGGTGCTCATATGTGCGCAGAAACGCTAAATCGCGCTTTGCACATGCGCAGGAGCGCCGAATCGCGACCCGCATGTGCGCAGACGCAGCGCTTCGGGTTGCGAACGTGCCTCCTGCACGGATCACGTTCACAACCCGAGCGTCCACTGTATAGGGAAGGTTTTAAATACAGTGGTACCTTGGGTTAAGAACTTAATTTGTTCTGGAGGTCCGTTCTTAACCTGAAACTGTTCTTAACCTGAGATACCACTTTAGATAATGGGGCCTCCTGCCGCCACCACACAATTTCTGTTCTCATCCTGAAGCAAAGTTCTTAACTCAAGGTACTATTTCTGGGTTAGCGGAGTCTGTAACCTGAAGCGTCTGTAACCCGAGGTACCACTGTATTGTTTCATTATGTTTTTATGTATGTTGGAAGCCGCCCAGAGTGGCTGGGGTAACCCAGTCAAGTGGGAAGGGTGTAAATATTACTAATATTATTGTGGTTGTTGTTGAATGTTGTGGTTGTTGTTGAGTCGTTTAGTCGCGTCCGACTCTTCATGACCCCCTGGACCAGAGCACGCCAGGCACTCCCGTCTTCCACTGCCTCCCGCAGTTTGTTCAAACTCATGCTGGTAGCTTCGAGAACACTGTCCCACCATCTCGTCCTCTGTCGTCCCCTTCTCCTTGTGCCCTCCATCTTTCCCAACATCAGGGTCTTTTCCAGGGAGTCTTCTCTTCTCCTGAGGTGGCCAAAGTACTGGAGCCTCAGCTTCAGGATCTGTCCTTCCAGTGAGCACTCAGGGCTGATTTCCTTCAGAATGGAGAGGTTTGATCTTCTTGCAGTCCATGGGACTCTCAAGAGTCTCCTCCAGCACCATAATTCAATAGGACGTTCCTATTTTCACCAGAGAAACGTTGGAGAATATGTTCCCCTGCTGTCGTTTGGTCAAGTTTGTCTCGGATCATCTCAAAGTGGCCCTAGGCGCACATCTCGTCATAGCATTTTTTTGGCGTGTGTTCAGGGCCACCCGATCTTGGTTCAGGAGCCCGTCCAAAATCCTGTCACGCTATTTGACCAGGGAGGCAAATTATCGCCTCCCTGTGGGGGGCTCATTAAGACCTGCTTGCTCCTGTGAGTGTGAAAAATATTGTTTTTGAGGCATCATTTCGTTTTAATATTATTTTTTTACGAGCCTGGGGACCGTCGGCCGTCCCTGTCGGCGGCATCTATTTTTAAAGCAGGGGCTGACAGGCGATGGCATCATCATGTTGATGCAGCGACCAGGGAGAGTAAATAAAGTGGAAAGGGACGGAGGTTTATTCAGTGCCGTGAGGTTGATTTCCCAACCAAAGGCTGGTGCCTAGGAAGGCATTCTTATTACTCAAACACAGCTTTCTTGCAGTCCATACACAGTACAACAAGAGTATATATCAACAGTTATTAATGTGGGAATGTTGTGGATGGCAGGGGAGGATATATTGATTAAATATTATTCTTCCTCACTCATACTAGTCAGTAGCAGAGTCATAGCTGTCAACTTTTCCCTTTTCTTGTGAGGTATCCTATACAGAATAAGGGAATTTCCCTTTAAAAAAGTGAACAGTTGACAGCTATGTTCCTGGTAAATTCCCCTCTTAAAGGTAAAGGGACCCTGACCATTGGGTCCAGTCGTGACCGACTCTGGGGTTGCGGCGCTCATCTCACTTTATTGGCCAAGGGAGCCAGCGTTTGTCCGCAGACAGCTTCCGGGTCATGTGGCCAGCATGACTAAGCCACTTCTGGCGAACCAGAGCAGCGCACGGAAACACAGTTTACCTTCCCGCCGGAGCGGTACCTATTTATCTACTTGCACTGGTGTGCTTTTGAACTGCTAGGTTGGCAGGAGCAGGGACCGACCAACGGGAGCTCACCCTGTGGCGGGGATTCGAACCGCCGAACTTCTGATCGGCAAGTCCTAGGCTCTGTGGTTTAACCCACAGCGCCACCCGCATCCCTTAAAAAATTCCCCTCTTATCCCGCTCAAAAAGAATAAAGACACAAGAGTCTTCTTTTTAAAGTAACAATAAGACGTTTACTCGCATTCAGTTCACAGTAGGTTCCCTGAAGGCAGGCTTTAGCTTGGAATTACAGAGGAGAGAGTCGGTTCATCCCATTTAGGGAAATGAGCCCATGTGCTCCTGGCCGCATGACCAGCCCTTTTATGAGGTCCCCCAGGGCCACGCCCATCTACCTGGCTGGAGTAACATCCCCTTGTGTGTCCACTCTGGGCAAACAGGAAGTGCTGTACTTGACTGCTTATGTTACACCCCACAATTCAGGTGTAAGTCAGCCTTGCCAGTCAACAGAGGAGCTTTAGCCTGTACAGTGGTACCTCGGGTTAAGTACTTAATTTGTTCTGGAGGTCCGTTTTTAACCTGAAACTGTTCTTAACCTGAAGCACCACTTTAGCTAATGGGGCCTCCTGCTGCTGCCGCGCCGCCGGAGCACGATTTCTGTTCTCATCCTGAAGCAAAGTTCTTAACCCGAGGTAATATTTCTGAGTTAGCGGAGTCTGTAACCTGAAGCGTATGTAACCTGAAGCATATGTAACCCGAGGTACCACTGTACAGTCATGCCTCATGTTACGTTTGCTTCAGGTTGCGCGGTTTCAGGTTGCGTCCCGCGGCGACCCAGAAGTACCAGAAAGGGTTCTTTTCGGGTTTTGCCGCTCGCACATGCGCAGATGCGCAAAATGACGTCACGCCCATGCGCAGAAGTGGCGAATCGCGACCTGCGCAGACGTGGGGTTCGTTCTGCTCATGTTGTGAACGGGCCTCCAGAACGGATCCCGTTCGCAACCAGAGGTACCACTGTACATCTTGATTTCTTGGCCTTTGGGCTAAGGTCGAGTGTAGTTTCTTGTTACTAGCAAACGAACCCCCAAGGGCTGGGCTTGGGGAGCTGCGGGTTAGCAGCATCTTAAGGATAGGCTCCTAGGGCCCTTCTGGACATCCTTTTGTGGTGCATTCACGACGATTTGCACTTGTGATGGTTTCAGAGTGGTTATATCGTGTGAAAAACCCGAATTTGGTGCTAGGTGCCATTGAAAACGAGACTTCTCGTATTAATATGCCGTGATACGAATCATTGCTGCAACTGCGTTTGGAGTTCTGTGGACCGTTCTGGGTGCCTCCGCTCAAAAAGGATTCTGAGGGAAGTTCATAGGTCGCTGTAGTCCTAGCGAGGGAGAGACTCCCCCGTGAAGAAAGGGTGCAGCGTTTGGGAGGTTTTAGTTTAGAGAAAAGACGAGGAAGAGGGGGCATGTTAGACGTACCTGAAATGGTGCATGGCTTGAGGAGAGTGGGTGGAGGAAAGGTTTTCTCCCTCTCTCGTAATACCTAAATGCATGGACTTTGTGATTTTAAAGGCCTTAGATATATAATAAATGTTCATAAATGTACCAACCAAGCACGTACATAGATCAGCACAGGAAGACCGACCTGAAACCATTTTGGATTCCCAAACTAACCAAATGTTTTCTCTGCAAGGAAAATGGAAAAGCCTCCCCATTGTCTTTTCCTTCACAAATCCTGTCTTAAGGGTATGTCTGTCTGTGTTTGAATAGGGTGAGCCTGTGACCTGGCTCAGGAACTAAGTATTTATCATTACAAAAGACTGGCCAGGCTCCCCAGGGTATCCAGTCAAGTGAGCATTAACAGGTAAACCTGTCAGACGAGATAAACAATGCACTCAGATTTCTGCTGTAGACCGCCTTTTCTGTGATGTAGGTATGATGTATATGGGGGTGGTGGTCTTGGGTTACACCCCTTCTGTGATGTAGGTATGATGTATGGAGGGGTGGTCTGGGGCTCCAGGGCAGGGAATTTAAAATTTCTATATAAGGGCAGGCACATCTTTGTTTGGGGTTCTTCCTCCTTTCCTGCATGTGAGGGAAGCACCCTGTTGCAATAGTTTAATAAAAATCAGGATTACTAGCTGCTTTGCTTCTCAATATTCTCTGGTTGGCCTCTGTTATTTTCTCCTACCAATAGGGAACCTACGTAAGGACTCTATATGTTTTTTTTTTTAATAAATGTTTATTAAAGTTTTACAAAACATGCACCACATATAACAAAACAAAAACAAAGACATCAGACAAAAAATACACACTTAACAAGAAAAAGAAGAAAAAGAAAGGAAAATTCCACTTTTAGGTTTCAAAATTCCATATCCCTCTTTCCTGACCTCCTCACATCTCCCTTTTTTGTATTCCTCTTTATTCCGTCAAATTCAGCAAATTCTAACCCTTTTTCCAACCTCATTTATAATTATATATTTCCACTTATTATGTCTCTAATTTCCCTTATCTTGATCCTTTACTCCACCTTATATACTTTGACATAATATTATTCTAGTCATACCCCCTCCTTTTTAAAATTCTTCTTTTCATAGCTCTTTTAACTATATCCCAAATGCCATGTTACCTTCACATCCCACATCATTTTAACACTCAAACATTTTACAATATCTTTGTAAATAGTTCTTGAACTTTTTCCAATCCTCTTCCATCAATTCCTCTCCCTGGTCACGGATTCTGCCAGTCATTTCTGCCATCTCCATGTAGTCAATCACTTGCATCTGCCACTCTTCCACGGTGGGTAGATCTTGTGTCTTCCAATACTTAGCGAGAAGTATTCTTGCTGCTGTTGTTGCATACATAAAAAATGTTCTGTCTTTCTTTGGCACCAATTGGCCGACTATGCCCAAAAGGAAGGCCTCTGGTTTCTTAGGAAAGGTAAATTTAAATACCTTCTTCAGTTCATTATATATCATTTCCCAGTAAGCCTTAACCTTTGGGCACGCTACGTAAGGACTCTATATGGGCTCTTGGATACCCCATAAGGGGAAAAGGGCAGATTTGGTATAGTGGCTACCAGCCACGATGGCTCGGCCTCCACTTCTGAATCCCAGTTCCTGGAAACTGAAGGAGGGGAGAGGGCTCTGGTGCTCGGATCGTGCTTCCGGGTTCCCCACAGGCATATGTTTGGCCGCTGTCAGAACATGACCCTGGATCCAGCAGGGTTTTTCTTATGTTCTTGGGGGTCAACAAAGGAGGAAAAGAAATTGAAGAGATTTGAGCAAGAATGGACACTGACGAACTCTGAAAGCGAAAAGTGCAATAATTGGGTGCACTCTCCCAACTTGGATCAAATATATGCTTCCAGGTGCCATAAGAAAGCTGCAGAGATAGCGCAGGATAGTGCGCACCCTGGAAATTATCTCTTTCAGCTTCTGCCTTCTGGAAGAAGGTACAGGGTTATAAAGACCAAGACTAGCCGCCTGAGAAACAGTTTCTATCCAAATGCGATTTTGGTTTTAAACGCAGTGTAAGGAGTCTCTAGGGACGCAGGTGGCACTGTGGGTTAAACCACAGAGCCTAGGGATTGCCTATCGGAAGGTCGGTGGTTCGAATCCCCGCGACGGGGTGAGCTCCCGCTGCTCGGTCCCTGCTCCTGCCAACCTAGCAGTTTGAAAGCACGTCAAAGTGCAAGTAGATAAATAGGTACCGCTCCAGCGGGAAGGTAAACGGTGTTTCCGTGCGCTGCTCTGGTTCGCCAGAAACGGCTTAGTCATGCTGGCCACATGACTCGGAAGCTGTACGCCGGCTCCCTCGGCCAATAAAGTGAGATGAGCGCCGCAACTCCAGTGTCGGCCACGACTGGACCTAATGGTCAGGGGTCCCTTTACCTTTACCTTTAAAGGAGTCTCTATGGGAGTGTATTGTATTTTAAAAATGGGGTATCAGAGTTTTTAGGGGGCTAACCAGGTTGGGATAGCTGGGATAGCAGGCTTGTTGGTTTTGAATGTCTTATGTAGATCCCCCCCCCCAATTTCGTTGTTCTGTATGGGACAATGACAATAAAGATTATTGTATTGCATCGTACCTCTTTGCAGTCCTCTTACGCTGTGTGTTATTGTGATAATGAATGCTGCTCTTGCAGCCCACTAGCCGGACTCCTTGAAGGCTTCAAAATCCAGCATGTGACAATCTGTTGCCAACAGAGTCAGTGGATATGGGTGGAGGCCGGCAGCTTCACGAGTCGCATTGCTGGGCAACTGCCAAGGCATGTATCTCAGCAGGGGGTTGGTGGCGCTGCCAGACCCCCAAAGCCCACCCGCCCCAGCCCTGCCCCTTTGCTATTTCTGCATGGCCATCTGCAAGATTTTTTCCAGGGGTGGGGGCAAAGGCAAACACTGAAAGGGGAGAGTGGAGTAGCCTTAATAATAATAATATTAATAGTGCCTGGACATTTTGCCTCCTGACTCAGGTTTTCAAACCCTCCAAGTTTCCCTATTTTCCAGGGACAGTCCCCCCGGATTTACAGAAGCTGTCCCGGTTTCTTATTTGATCCCAAAAACGTCTCACTTTTCCATAGGACGTTTCTGTTTTCGTTGGAGAAATGTTGGAGGGTATGGAGTTATCTGATCCTCGATCCATCTGAATGCGACCCTCGTTCAGGGAAGGTGTTTGGCTTTTTTTTTTACTGTTTACAGCGGTACCTCGGGTTACATATGCTTCAGGTTACAGACTCCGCTAACCCAGAAATAGTGCTTCAGGTTAAGAACTTTGCTTCAGGATAAGAACAGAAATCGTGCTCCGGCGGCGCGGTGGCAGCAGGAGGCCCCATTAGCTAAAGTGGTATTTCAGGTTAAGAACAGTTTCAGGTTAAGAACGGACCTCTGGAACGAATTAAGTACTTAACCTGAGGTACCACTGTACTGTTTTATTATGTTTTTATATGTGTTGTAAGTCTCCCCGAGTGGCTGGGGCAACCCAGTGAGATGGGGAGGGGGAATAATAATAATAATAATAATAATAATAATAATAATAATGATAATGGAATAGGACATCCCTATTTTCACAGGAGAAATGTTGAAGGGTATGGGTTTTGCAATTGCTAGGAACTTGCGGAAATGACTGGCAGAATCCGAGACCAGGGAGAAGAGTTGGTGGAAGAAGATTGGAAGAAATTTAAAGACTATCTGCAGAAATATTGTAAAATTAATGAATGTTAAAATGATGTTGGATTGAAATTAAGTGGCATTAGCAACAAGGCCAATAAGAATATGTAAAAATGGACTGATAATGGATGAAAATATACAGTTATAATATGTTAAGATATAGAGTTAAGATAAATGAAAGAGGGTAAGGATTTGCTGAACTGACTATGTGAACGGGAATACATAAAAGGGAGGTGTGAGGAGGTCAAGGAAACAAGCAAACGAGCTTAAAGATATGAAAAAAATGGATTTGTTTTTAACTTTTTCTACTTATTTCTTTTTTGTATTTTGTATTTTCTTTTCTTTTATGTATTTTTTGTATTTTTCTTTTTTTTCTTGTCTTCTTTTTACTCTGTTAATTTTTGCTTTTTGTAAAACCCTAATAAACATCTTATATAAAAAAAAGGAACTTGCCCTTTTAAAAAATGGTGGTCTGTAGATTGTGGTTTTGGGGGGGCTCCCCCTTTGTCCATCTGTCCCCCTGCCTCGCCCCATAGGTGCCAATGTATCTCTGCCTATTTCCCTGCACCTGTTTTTCACCAGCAAAACACTAGAGAATCTTGTCCAATCAGTTGAAGTTTTTTCCTTCAGGGTGCAGAGATCACCCAGTTCCCCTGGGCCGAATGCTTTTTGGAGAGAGCTTTCCCTGGTCTAGTTACTCTGTCGACGCGACACTCAGATTTTCCTGGCCAAAGCCTCTGTGGTTACCAGCGGCGTGTGAGAGCCAATGTAAGCTTGAAGGCACTTGGGTAACTAGTACACACACACACACACACACACACACACACACACACACGGTTAGTTGGGCTGTGAGGTCTGCAGGCTGCTGTGTCAATCAATACGCTGCAATGTGATGTTAGCTGCCTCTTAACCGCTGTTCCGAATCCGTCCTGTTTCATCCTAGGCCATGTTCACAACACACATTGAAAGCACCGTGATTCCACTTTAAACCATCATAGAATCATAGAATCATAGAGTTGGAAGAGACCACAAGGGCCATCGAGTCCAACCCCCTGCCAAGCAGGAAACACCATCAGAGCACTCCTGCCATATGGTTGTCAAGCCTCTGCTTAAAGACCTCCAAAGAAGGAGACTCCACCACACTCCTTGGCAGCAAATTCCACTGTCAAACAGCTCTTACTGTCAGGAAGTTCTTCCTAATGTTTAGGTGGAATCTTCTTTCTTGTAGTTTAGATCCATTGCTCCGTGTCCGCTTCTCTGGAGCAGCAGAAAACAACCTTTCTCCCTCCTCTATGTGACATCCTTTTATATATTTGAACATGGCTATCATATCACCCCTTAGCCTCCTCTTCTCCAGGCTAAACATGCCCAGCTCCCTTAGCCGTTCCTCATAAGGCATCGTTTCCAGGCCTTTGACCATTTTGGTTGCCCTCCTCTGGACACGTTCCAGTTTGTCAGTGCCCTTCTTGAACTGTGGTGCCCAGAACTGGACACAGTACTCCAGGTGAGGTCTGACCAGAGCAGAATACAGTGGCACTATTACTTCCCTTGATCTAGATGCTATACTCCTATTGATGCAGCCCAGAATTGCATTGGCTTTTTTAGCTGCCGCGTCACACTGTTGGCTCATGTCAAGTTTGTGGTCAACCAAGACTCCTAGATCCTTTTCACATGTACTGCTCTCAAGCCAGGTGTCACCCATCTTGTATTTGTGCCTCTCATTTTTTTTGCCCAAGTGCAATACTTTACATTTCTCCCTGTTAAAATTCATCTTGTTTGTTTTGGTTTCCCGCAAAGAATTCTGGGAACTGTAGTTTGCTGAGAGCCGTTAGGAGACTTCCCTATTCCCCTCCCAGAGCTACAATTCCCAGAATTCTCTATGAAGGGCAATTGACTGAGAATTGTAGCTCTGGGAGGGGAATAGGGGGTCGGTGGTCTCCTAACAACAGCACCCTTAACAAACTACAACTCCCAGAATTCTTTGGGGGGAAGCCATGACAGTTTAAACCGGTGTCATAGTGCTTTAAACATGAGGTGCGGGTGCAGGGGGAAAAGTTTAAGCCAGCCTTTCATCAACCTGGAGCTGTCTGGATATTTAGGATGCTGGCTGTGGCTGGTGGGAGTTGTAGTTCAAAACATCTGGATGGTGCCAGATTGATGAAAGGCTGCTTTGAACAGAATAGTCATCTCCCTCCCGTAATGTACAAAGGTACAAACGTGTGTTTGCACACAAACCATCTGTCAACTGGACTTTCAGTTTGTCAATTGAACTTTCACCGTCAGAGCTTGATGCCGTACCAGTGAATCCGATGCTCCGTTTTTAACGATTTAGAACATTTGTGGTTGCTGAGTTTGATTTGGTATTATTTTTAAAAACTGGCCTTCTTACAGTAGCTGGGAGAACAGCCTAGTCCCACCCCACCCCCATCCCTGTAGATTTATAGAAACCTGTATATTTACCGTATTTTTTGCTCTATAAGACTCACTTTTTCCCTCCTAAAAAGTAAGGGGAAATGTGTGTGCGAATGCAGGCTGCGTAGCTATCCCAGAAGCCAGAAAAGCAAGAGGGATTGCTGCTTTCACTGCACAGCGATCCCTCTTGCTGTTCTGGCTTCTGAGATTCAGAATATTATTTTTCTTGTTTTCCACCTCAAAAACTAGGTGCGTCTTGTGGTCTGGTGCGTCTTATAGAGCAAAAAATACAGTATTTCATAGGTCCCTCAATATCTCAATTTACGTCCCTGCGAGGAGTGAGGTTACAGAGACCAGGTAGAGGGCCTTCTCGGTAGTGGGGCCCGCCTCGTCGAACGCCCTCCCATCAGATGTCAAGGAGATAAAGAACTCTCTGACTTTTAGAAAACATCTGAAGTTTTTATTGTTTGATGTTTTATCGTGTTTTTAATATTCTGTTGGGAACCACCCAGAGTCAATTCTGTGTCCAGGGCAGCTGTCTGCCAGCTCCATCTGGTACGCAGGATGAGACCCTACCTACCCGCAGACTGTCTCCTCAGAGTGGTACATGCACTGGTTATCTTCCGCTTGGACTACTGCAACGCGCTCTACGTGGGGCTACCTTTGAAGGTGACCCGAAAACTACAACTAATCCAGAATGCGGCAGCTAGACTGGTGACTGGGAGTGGCCACCAAGACCATATTAACACTGGTCCTGTAAGACCTACATTGGCTCCCAGTACGTTTCCGAGCACAATTCAAAGTGTTGGTGCTGACCTTTAAAGCCCTAAACGGCCTCGGTCCAGTATACCTGAAGGAGCGTCTCCAACCCCATCATTCAGCCCGAACACTGAGGTCCAGCGCCGAGGGCTTTCTGGCAGGGTATAAATAATAATAAGTTGTTGTTGTTGTTGTTTAACTCTTCTGCATGAAGAAGGGCTTTCTATTGCCTGTCCTGACTCTTCAGTTTCATGGGATGGTCTTAAGTAACCGGAGAGAAGGAGAATAACCAAACCGTGATCCCAGCTCGTGTGGCGGGCTGCTCCCTTCTTCCGTGAGCCATTAAGAAGAGCCTTTCAGCAAGAGGGACTCACACAATGGGTTTGCTTTGCGAGCATCGCCCACTGAACACTGACCATCAATGTGCAGACTCCATTTCACATCCCAAGCCGAGGAATTATCCCCCTCCTCCCCGCCAGATAGGGAATGACATTTGATTTGTAGCACATGTAAGCCTTACGACCTGGACAAAGGGACGCGGGTGGCGCTGTGGGTTAAACCACAGAGCCTAGGACTTGCCAATCAGAAGGTCGGCGGTTCGAATCTCTGCAATGGGGTGAGCTCTCGTTGCTCGGTCCCAGCGCCTGCCAACCTAGCAGTTCGAAAGCACGTCAAAGTGCAAGTAGATAAATAGGTACTGCTCTGGCGGGAAGGTAAATGGCGCTTCCATGCGCTGCTCTGGTTTGCCAGAAGCGGCTTAGTCATGCTGGCCACATGACTTGGAAGCTATACGTCGGCTCCCTCGGCCAATAAAGCGAGATGAGCGCCGCAACCCCAGAATCGTCCGCAACTGGAAGGGATCTTGGGCCGTCGCAAGCGGCGGAGTCTGTGTCTGAGGGACGCTCTGTCCCCCGCACTTAATAAATTCTTATTCTGTACCAACTGTCAACCCTAAGCTTTTTGTTCCAATGATTTAAAAAGAATTAGAATCTTCATTGGTTCAGTTAAAGCAGCCTTGGCTGCCTCCCAGCTGCTTGGGACTACAAAACCCATCAACTGGTCAGGCTGATGGGAATTGTGATCAAAAGCACCTGCAAGTTAGCCAGTGCTCAGATGGTGGATCCTTTCATTGTAGATTTTTAAAGCAGAGGTTGGAGAGCGACAAGCCAGGGATGCTTTAGTTACAATGCCTGCATTGGGGAGGGTTAGACTAGATGAACCTTGGGGATGCCTCCCACCTCTGAAATTGTATTATTCTATGAACGATGGACTTGAAAAGCCCTGTTGTGTAGAACAGCGTTCCCCAGCCTGGTGCCCTGCAGATATAGGGTCCAAAACATCTGCCTCAAAGTCCTGTCCTGGTGGTGCCTCTGGGAATGGCGATTCTAGCATCTCACCTTAAGGGAATGTTAGCAAGGTCTTCTCCCAAAGACAGTCTGCAGGCAGGTAGGGTCTCATCCTGTGTACCAGATGGAACTGGCAGACAGCCGCCCTGGACACAGAATTGACCTGGAGCTATGGAACACACTCCCACAGGAGGCCGCCAAATTAGATTAGACCAATTTGTGGAGGAGAGGGTTATTGATGTCTACTAGTCAGGATGCAGATCTCTACATGTTGCCTTTCAGCCAGATCTACTGTTTTCGGCATAGGCATACGAGCAAATGGTTTGGAGTGCTCCAAAAACATCTTTTGGAGTGACTCAAGCTGTGTTTTCCATCACACTTAACAGAACTCCGGAAACCAAAACACCTTGGCAGTTTCAGTTCTGCTAAACGCTCAGCTTCGGAGCATATCATATCCCAGAAGCTCCCCTTTCATGTGAACTGGATGAATGTCGTTGTCCCTGAGAGAGTGGCAAGCCTTTTCGCCCCTCCGGGATCCCAGGCTGCGACACCCCTCGCACCGATCCTGACCCCCTCTTCTCATGTGAAGGCGAGCAGCTTTTTGGGCTTTTGAGCATGGCACTGTGTTCGTTGCCGCAACTCTGTCCTCCCCCTGGAGTGACTTAACCCTTGGCAGTGGTGCCACCATTTGCAATCTTTGGAAGGGATCTTGGGCCGTCGCAAGCGGCGGAGTCTGTGTCTGAGGGACGCTCTGTCCCCCGCACTTAACGGCACTAGGCTGGGGGACGTGGCGCCTTTTGGACACGGTAGCTATCTGCCTGGGGGTGGGTGGGGAGGATGACATCATGTCTGCAGAGCAACGGTGGAGCTTGAAAGACGCTCCTTTGATTTAGAAGTGCGATGGGGGGCCGGCAGATCCTGCCGAAGACACGTCAGGGTCTGCGGTGTGAGGAAGAGACCCACACCAAGCATGAATCGTGGCTATAGAGTTTCAGAGTTAGGTTTGGGGCAGGTGGGGGAGGATGGGCAGACTTGGGTTCAAGCCAAGCAAAAGAATTTGCTCTGCAAAGAATATCCTCTGTGAATCACAGTGGTGAATATTCACTAGATGTTCCCCTAGTACAGTGGTACCTCAGGTTAAGTACTTAATTCATTCGGGAAGTCCGTACTTAACCTGAAACTGTTCTTAACCTGAAGCACGACTTTAGCTAATGGGGCCTCCCGCTGCCGCTGGAGCACGATTTCTGTTCTCATCCTGAAGCAAAGTTCTTAACCTGAAGCACTATTTCTGGGTTAGCGAAGTCTGTAGTCTGAAGCGTATGTAACCTGAAGCGTATGTAACCTGAGGTACCACTGTATTCTAACGTTTGTGGAATATTTGGTTTCCGTATTTGACATCCAATCCCCGTTTTTGTTTGGCCGTGACATGAAATAGTTGGCGTCTGGCAGCGTTCGATTGTTGACATGCAGCGGTGCTCAGTATTGTAATGCACCGGTTAGTATTTGGAATGAGCAGTGAGCACGATCCAGCCCTCCTCAAACGTGCTGGGTAGGGTGTAGATACCCACGATTAGCTACCAACGATATAATAACAGTGTTCTTCAATCTTGGGTCCCTAGATGTGGTTGTTGGACTACAACTCCCATCATCTGTGACCATTAGCTGGGGATGATGGGAATTGTAGTCCAACAACCACGTCTGGGGACCTGAGGTCGAAGAACAGTGATATAGAAGAGTAAAATTTCGTTAAGCGTAGCAACACAAAGCGGAGGCGTCAGCAGATCAAATAACTTTGATTGGTCGTCTTCACTGACCTGGAGACCGCATAGGAACATGAAAACATCTTTGCTGGATCAGGCCAAAGGCCTATCTAGGGCGCATTCAGAGATGGGGAATATTGTGTTCGTTTTCCTGATTATAATGCTGGTGCTTCTACCTCATTTTCTAATGTTCCTTTCCCACTACGCTACCTGTGCACTACAGAACTGTGGCTTTTTGACCAATATACTTGCATGTCTGCTTTTGAATTCTGGTGCTGGAGGAGACTCTTGAGAGTCCCATGGACTGCAAGAAGATCAAACCTCTCCATTCTGAAGGAAATCAGCCCTGAGTGCTCCCTGGAAGGACAGATCCTGAAGCTGAGGCTCCAATACTTTGGCCACCTCATGAGAAGAGAAGACTCCCTGGAAAAGACCCTGATGTTGGGAAAGATGGAGGGCCCAAGGAGAAGGGGATGACAGAGGACGAGATGGTGGGACAGTGTTCTCGAAGCTACAATCATGAGTTTGACCAAACTGCGGGAGGCAGTGGAAGACAGGAGTGCCTGGCGTGCTCTGGTCCAGGGGGTCACGAAGAGTCGGACACGACTAAAGGACTAAACAACAAAACTTGCATGTCACACTAAATTTAATCTACACTAGTCAGGTGTGTTGTGGCACAATGGCAGACATCGTTGGACAACGTTGTTTCTCTCCTCTCCCCCCTCCCTTTTTGCACCTGCGTTCTTCTGTCTCCCCCCCCCCAAAAAAGAACCCCCCCATTAAGACAGTAGGAAAGAACTGCATCCCGCTACACCCAGAGTCCCCCCCCCCGGGTTAAACAGATATATTTGATTCTGGAATCAGGGAGCACAGAAATGAACACTGCTCCATTTGTTTTCCAGAAGTGGCTTTTGGTGTGAAAACGAACAATGGGAGAAACGCCAGGGAAATGGAATAATTTGTTGCCCGGGCATACTGGCAAGATCCATGTTGTCGGACCCAGAAATAAATATATAGTTCCCTCCTCTAGGGTATTTGAGGCAGCGAGGGGAGATAGAGGACGAGGCCAGGGAGCCGCATCTGTATCAGCCTGCATGCGGTCATTGCTTTTCCGCACGGGCAAGCGAGCTAAGAGACACTCCTCAGGTCCGTAAATAAAAAATTGAGCAGCGCTGGGTTGTGTGGAAAAGAGAAGACAAGCGGCCTGCTTTGGCAGGGCTCCCCAGTCTCTCGGCAGGGGAGCTGGGCTGGTGGTTTTGGCAGAGGACGAGGGGGGCTCTCCCTGATCCCGCCCCGCCCCGAGGGAATCCACAACAAGCTTCTCTTTGCTGGAGAAACCCACAGCTGAAATGGATGGCTGTTTGGGAGCAGGAAGGGAGAAAGGGGGTCGCCTGCCCCCTTGGCTCTGGAGTGAGAGAGAGAGTGTGTGTATAATAATAATAATAATAATAATAATAATAATAATAATAATAATAAATTTTATTTATACCCTGCCCTCCCCAGCCAGAGCTGGGCTCAGGGCGGCTAACACCAGTAAAATTACAGTACAGTGGTACCTTGGGTTACATACGCTCCAGGTTACATACGCTTCAGGTTACAGACTCCACTAACCCAGAAATAGTGCTTCAGGTTAAGAACTTTGCTTCAGGATAAGAACAGAAATTGTGCTCCGGTGGCGCGGCAGCAGAGGGAGGCCCCTCTAAAGTGGTGCTTCAGGTTAAGAACGGATTCAGGTTAAGAACAGACCTCCAGAACGAATTAAGTTTTTAACCCGAGGTACCACTGTAAAAACATAATAGGAAAAAGAAAGAAAAAAAAATTAAAATACAGGTTAAAATGCCATTTAAAATGCAGCCTCATTTTAAAAGTAGCCCATAGATCAAAACAATAGAGGAGGGAAAACATAAACGAGTCAGACAGAGTCCAAACCAAATGCCAAGCGGGACAGCTCTGTCTTGCAGGCCCTGCGGAAAGATGTCAAGTCCCGCAGAGCCCTAGTCTCTTGTGACAGAGCGTTCCACCAAGTCGGGGCCAGTACTGAAAAGGCCCTGGCCCTAGTTGAGACCAATTTAACCACCTTGCAACTTGGGACCTCCAAGGTGTTGTCATTTGTGGACCTTAAGGTCCTCCGCGGGGCATACCAGGAGAGGCAGTCCTGTAGGTATTAGTTTTCCACCCGGAGGCCTAAGGTTGTTGCTGATGCTTAACTTCGTCGGAGGCAGGATTTAGCTCAGAGTTCCCTGGGAAGAAGGACCAGCTGTTAATCTACTCTGGTAACTATAGTTCTGGGAAGGGAGTGGGGGTCACCCTTAGCAAACAGCAGCTCTCAGGATTCTTTAAAAGCTCAGCAGCTTCAGAGTGCTATATCCCATGGCAGCGTCTCCATGCCAGGAAGAACTGCACCTGTTGTGCTCCTGCCTGCCTTGCGGCTGTTTGCAAGCACGTACATGGGACGCGGGTGGCGCTGTGGGTTAAACCACAGAGCCTAGGACTTGCTGATCAGAAGGTCGGCGGTTCGAATCCCCGCGACGGGGTGAGCTCCCGTTGTTCGGTCCCTGCTCCTGCCAACCTAGCAGTTCGAAAGCACACCAGTGCAAGTAGATAAATAGGTACCACTCTGGCGGGAAGGTAAACGGCGTTTCCGTGCACTGCTCTGGTTCGCCAGAAGCGGCTTAGTCATGCTGGCCACATGACCCGGAAGCTGTACGCCGGCTCCCTCAGCCAGTAAAGCGAGATGAGCGCCGCAACCCCAGAGTTGTCCGCAACTGGACCTAACGGTCAGGGGTCCCTTTACCCTTTTACATGGCTCTATCGAGAAAACTTCCTGCCAGCCTCGCAGTTCAAAAACACGTCAAAGTGCAAGTAGATAAATAGGTACCGCTCTGGTGGGAAGGTAAACGGCATTTCTGTGCACTGCTCTGGTTCGCCAGAAGCGGCTTCGTCATGCTGGCCACATGACCCGGATGCTGTACGCCGGCTCCCTCGGCCAGTAAAGCGAGATGAGCTCCACAACCCCAGAGTTGTCCGCAACTGGACCTAACGGTCAGGGGTCCCTTTACCCTTTTACATGGCTCGATCAAGAAAACTGGGGCGGGGGGTTCCCAGATGTGGTTGTACTCCAGCTCCCATCAGCCACACCTGGCAGAGTTGATGGCCAAGGAAGAAGAAGAAATGTCCCTATTTTCATCCGACGAATGTCAGAGGGTATGGAAGCAAGGGGTGTGCAAAATGTTAAGCCCACGGCGTTTTCTACAGCTGTTCAAAGTGGTTGTGTTTTTGCACACGGGCACACCAGCTCCCTGCCCCCCCCCGGTAACCCCCCTAGCCCCCCCAAAATGCACGCCTGCGGTCTGGGCTCTTGCCAGGAGGGGAAAAAATCCACGTCTCCTTGTACATCAAACAAAAATTAGGTCTTGAGCCGTCACCGGCTTTTGATTGGCCGCCTTCCCCCTGTGTGTTTATTTACACGGCAATTAGTTAAACCAACTCCTTTCACCGGCCGGCCCTAATGCTTGCCAAGGTACACAGTTCGTACGGCACCCCCTAGGGGCAGGGCGGAATGGCAGCGAGGGGAGGTGGGAAGAGAAGGAAAGTGGGGCAGGGCTGGGGGGCGTGGAGGAAAGAGGACCAGGTGAGCGATTGCAAGAAGAGATGGGGAACTCTGGGGAGGGGAGAGGGGCGTGCGAGTCGGTTTCCTTGTTGTGAGAATGTGCGCAACTCAGACACACACATGCACACAAACCTGCTCAGAGTCTGTGTTCCAACAAGCAAGCTCTATCCTGCTAATAATAATAATAATAATAATAATAATAATAATAATAATAATTTATTATTTATACCCCGCCCATCTGGCTGAGTTTCCCCAGCCACTCTGGGCGGCTCCCAATCAAGTATTAAAAACAGTACAGCGTTAAATATTAAAAACTTCCCTAAACAGGGCTGCCTTCAGATGTCTTCTGAATGTCAGGTAGTTGTTTATCTCTTTGACATCTGATGGGAGGGCGTTCCACAGGGCGGGCGCCACTGCCGAGAAGGCCTTCTGCCTGGTTCCCAGTAGCTTTGCTTCTCGCAATGAGGGAACCGCCGGAAGGCCCTTGGCACTGGACCTCAGTGTCCGGTCTGAACGATGGGGGTGGAGACGCTCCTTCAGGTATACTGGACCGAGGCCGTTTAGGGCTTTAAAGGTCAGCACCAACACTTTGAATCATGCTCGGAAATGTACTGGGAGCCAATGCAGATCTCTCAGAACCGGTGTTATGTGGTCCCAGTGGCCACTCCCAGTCACCAGTCAAGCTGCCGCATTCTGGATTAATTGGAGTTTCCGGGTCACCTTCAAAGGTAGCCCCACGTAGAGCGCATTGCAGTAGTCCAAGCGGGAGATAACTAGAGCATGCACCACTTTGGTGAGACAGTGCGCGGGCAGGTAGGGTCTCAGCCTGCGTACCATATGGAGCTGGTAGACAGCTGCCCTGGACACAGAATTGACCTGCGCCTCCATGGACAGCTGTGAGTCCAAAGTGACTCCCAGGCTGCGCACCTGGTCCTTCAGGGGCACAGTTACCCCATTCAGGACCAGGGAATCCCCCACACCCACCTGCTCCCTGTCCCCCAAAAACAGTACTTCTGTCTTGTCAGGATTCAACCTCAATCTGTTAGCTGCCATCCATCCTCCAACCGCTAGGAAAACGCACAGTTCTTTCTTCAGTGTTGGGATACAGTGAAAAAGTGGGCGGCCTGGTCTCCCTTTCCACAGTCGAAAGATGCCTTCTTGGACCCTTGACGGAGGTAGCAGGTTGCTTGGTACAGCCCCCTCCCCAGCGCCTAATTTCTAGCGTGGTCTTCGCCATTACCTGGTGCCATCCAGGCGCTGTGGGCTAGAACTCCCAGCAGCCCCAAAGCAGAGGGCGTCAGGTAATGGCTGAGTCTCTCAGCTCAAGCCACCACCCTCTAATCTGGAAGAAACCCCCTAATTCTTGGTGTGTGGAGGAGACTCTCTGGGGTCACTTAGTGGGGAGGGGAGGGCACTCTGCACATGCTCAGAGACCACCTCAAATGGAGTTGTGGCATTGCCAAAGGCGAACATGGGCAAACCCAGCACAATTTAATAATAATAATAATAATAATAATAATAATAATAATAATAATATGATAATAATAATAATTTTATTTATACCCCACCCTTCCCGGTTCAGAAAACCGGGCTCAGGGTGGCTAACAACAAATTTAAAACACTTAATTGATGCCACAAAAATCTGAATCAAAAGCGCTCACGGGGTGTTGTGAGTTGGACTAAGGAGGCCAGGGGTCGAATCACCATTCACCCATGGCCATAGGCCAATCGCCGTCTCTGAGCCTACCTCACAAGGTTGTTGTGAAGATAAAATCCGGAGGGGAGTAGCAGGTAAGCCTACGTGAGCTCCTTGGAGGTTAACAACAACGACTTCTACTGACCTTTGCACACAAAAAAAGTTCTCATTATAACCGCCTCTTTTAATTCAGCTGTGATTTGTGTATACATAATCAGAATTTTCGAGTTGGAAGGGACCGCAAGGATCATCTAGTCCAACCCCCTGCAATGCTGGAATATTTTTCTCAAGTTGTAGCTCGAACCCACGACCCTGAGGTTAAGAACCTCATGCTCTACCAACGGAGCTATCCCTCAGGCCATTTTTGTATCCAACATCACTCAGCTACAGCCAATGAGACGCTTCGGAATATTCATTCCTCAGTGTTCCATAGGTGCCACCTTCGTCCGCCACCTTTTGATTGACGCCAGAAGGGTTGCCATCTTTCAAAAAGTAAAAACCAGGACACCCTGAAAGTTGTGGAGCTTTATTTTAGGATGACCCCAACATTGCTGCTGTTGTTTAGTCGTTTAGTCGTGTCCGACTCTTCATGACCCCCTGGACCAGAGCACGCCAGGCCCTCCTGTCTTCCACTGCCTCCCGCAGTTTGGTCAAACTCATGTTCATAGCTTTGAGAACACTGTCCAACCATCTCGTCCTCTGTCGTCCCCTTCTCCTTGTGCCCTCCATCTTTCCCAACATCAGGGTCTTTTCCAGGGAGTCTTCTCTTCTCATGAGGTGGCCAAAGTACTGGAGTCTCAGCTTCAGGATCTGTCCTTCCAGTGAGCACTCGGGGCTGATTTCCTTCAGAATGGAGAGGTTTGATCTTCTTGCAGTCCATGGGACTCTCAAGAGTCTCCTCCAACACCAGAATTCAAAAGCATCCATTCTTCGGCGATCAGCCTTCTTTATGGTCCAGCTCTCACTTCCATACATCACTACTGGGAAAACCATCGCTTTAACTATACGGACCTTGGTTGGCAAGGTGATGTTTCTGCTTTTTAAGATTGAGCTTTTATTTTAGGAAACCACTGAAATTGTTCAGCTTTTTTTAGACCAACCCCAGAGTTGTTCGATTTTTCAATTGACTTTTCTAATATACCTGACAGAGTGCCGCCTGGACGTCAATTCCCCCTGGACGTCAATTCCGCTTTCGAAATCTCAGGCGTATGGCAGCCCTAGACACCAGACAAAGCAGCTCAAGAAGGCACAAATAAAAACATTTTGCTTAAAGACTTACATTAGTCTGAATCTTTTTATATGCAATTGCTGGTATATCTTACAAATAATATATATGCAATTGCTTTATATTCATAAATGAAATGCTTATTACTAATAACTTTAACAACATCTTTTCTGCGGAATAGTATCCCTCTCAAGATAGGCAGGTTTTCACTATCTCCAATTTCGGGAAACAGTTGCAAGATATTAAAAGTTCCGGCCCAAAAATGGAAACAGGAAGAAATGCTAACGAGGGAAGAATGGAGAATGAAACTGATGGAATATGCAGAAATGGACAAATTAACTGGAAAAATTCGAAACCAACGCGATCAGAGATTCACCGAGGACTGGAATAAATTTACAGAGTATATCAAAACTGTGTGTGATCAGGAAATAACGCTTGTTGGATTTCAGGAAGCTCTGTGAAAAGAATAGATACGAATGTCGCTTAAAAGAGAAGATAAAATAAGGATTGTTAAAGTGCAACATAAATTTAGGAAATGTGAGAAGTTGTGATAAATATGAAAATTGTCAGATAGGCTGATGGAAGTCTAAAAGATGTATAAGTTAAATTGGATGTTAAATTATAAATGGAATGGTTATTGGAAATTTGAATAAAAATTAATTTTAAAAAAAAAAGTTCCGGCAGGCTCTCTCAGCTGGATAAACAGGACTTGACGCTTGTTAGGGTTTCAGTCTTGTTTTAAATGTGTTTGTTATTGTTTTGTGCTTTTGACTGTCTTTAATCAGATAATGTGTAACTCGCCTTGAGACGGTGGCGATTAAATCCCTGGTGGTAATGATGAGAATGTCTGTTGTCTTGGACACGGTGACTGATAAACAGGAACGGTTTTCGTTGTTAACTATGTACAGAGCAATCTGGCCTGAACTGCTGCTTGGTGCCATGGTGTCCATTTGTGTGTTTTTATAACTGTTAACGGAGAAACCTGAGGGCTCCCTTGGACAAAAAACAAGGACACCAGCCAGGAATACCAGAGAAAAACAGCAGCCAGTAGGCTTGGTCTTGATTGAAGACTGTCGTGACAGGACTCCCACCTGCCACAAGGTGGAACAAGATGGAAGCCCCAAACAAAAGAGCCCCCAAACTTTTATTAGCTGCTCATCCCCATGTTACACCCCCCCAAACTACATCACTCATACATCACGGTTACATCATGAAAGGGGAGGTCTGGTGGCCGTAATCTGAGCATCCTGGACCCTGCCCCATGGTTCTCCTTGCCCTCCACCAAACATCCGTCAAGTGAAGTAAAAGAGATATTTACATTTCCCTGTTTCCCAGCCAAGTTAATCACACCCTTTTGTCTTCATCTGGGTTTGCTATTTCTGGAATGGCTTCCTGTCTGGCACTCAGGTATCAGGATGCCAGGAATTATCACTCAGGCAGAGGGGCTGCTGAGCAGCTGAGCTCACATGTCTATATGAATTTCTGAAGTTTTCCCGATGAGCCAGTAAAGGTAAAGGGACCCTGACCATTAGGTCCAGTCGTGGCCAACTCTGGGGTTGCAGCGCTCATCTCGCTTTACTGGCCGAGGGAGCCGGCGTACAGCTTCTGGGTCATGTGGCCAGCATGACTAAGCCACTTCTGGCGAACCAGAGCAGCGCACGGAAATGCCATTTACCTTCCTACCGGAGCGGTACCTATTTATCTACTTGCACTTTGACGTGCTTTCGAACTGCTAGGTTGGCAAGGTGAGCAAGTACATAGTAGGCCTTTGCTGCACGATACCAAATGTAAGAATTCACCGATAAATGCATCAGTGAGCCAGTACATAGATGCATTTATCAGCGAATTCTTACATTTGGTATGGTGCAGCAAAGGCCCTTGGAATAGATAGGAAGAAACTGCGATGAAGTGTTTTGTGGGGACAAATCACAAAAGTCACAAAAACGATTGTGCTGGTTTTGGTAGTGGGCTGCATGTGCATGATATCTGCTGGAGGGGCAACCCCCCCAAACTATACATCAATTCCTGCAACATATCGCAAACCGCCCTGTGGTCCTTGAATGAAGGGCGGTGCAGAAATTTACCGTATTTTTTGCTCTATAAGACTCACTTTTTCCCTCCTAAAAAGTAAGGGGAAATGTTTGTGCGTCTTATGGAGCGAATGCAGGCTGTGCAGCTATCCCAGAAGCTAGAACAGCAAGAGGGATTGCTGCTTTCACTGCGCAGCGATCCCTCTTGTTGTTCTGGCTTCTGAGATTCAGAATATTTTTTTTCTTGTTTTCCTCCTCCAAAAACTAGGTGCGTCTTGTGGTCTGGTGCGTCTTATAGAGCAAAAAATACGGTAATAAACGGATAAACAAAACAAGATAACTGGTGTTGTTCTGCGCCCTGTTTGATGCCCGCCTTGTCTCCATTGCAGTTCATCATCTCCGAGAGCGACGCAGAGGAGTCTGCATGCCCGCTGGAATGTCCTCACGAACGCGGGCGCCCGGTTTGCGCCTCCGACGGGAAGCTCTACAAGTCCCCGTGCGCCTTCCAGAAAGCTCGATGCCGCGAGCGTTCCCTCGAAGCCTTGCCTCGCTTCCGCTGTGGTGGGGCGGCCCACCGAGAGCCCAACTGTAGGTAGAGAAGGTTTGGCAGCGTGGCCTAGTGGTGGGGGACTGGACAGAGGGAAGCGCTTTTTTTTTTTAATGTTTAAAATTTTTAATTTTTACCAACAACCAAAACACAAACTGTGAAACCCCCCCAGGCAACTGATACATTGGGTATACATAATCAATAATAACATATTCATATCAACCATATGTACAATTTTATATACATTAATACTCCTCCATCCACAAGGTTTATTTAACTTTTAACATTTTAATTGCCCCAAATTGTTCAAACCTACCCAAAATAATTCAAAATCTTCTCAAACCAATCCTCCTCCTTCTCACTGATCCTAAACCCTTTCATTCTGTGTATCTTCACAGTTAAGATATTCTAAAATTATAATATTATTCGGTTTTTTCCTCCATTGGTTCACCCCTAGCTCTTCTACATTTTTCCAGTTACTCGCTATAACCTGTCTGGCTGCAATTACCATCAATTTTACCCATTTGCAGTCCTCTTTTGTTTTTAACTAATAAGGGACGAGGGTGGCGCTATGGGTAAAACCACAGTGCCTAGGGCTTGCCGATCGTATGGTCGGTGGTTCGAATCCCCGCAGCGGGGTGAGCTCCCGTCTTTCGGTCCCAGCTCCTGCCCACCTAGCAGTTCAAAAGCACCCCTAAGTGCAAGTAGATAAATAGGTACCGCTTTATAGCGGGAAGGTAAACGGCGTTTCCGTGTGCTGCGCTGGTGCTGGCTCGCCAGAGCAGCTTTGTCACGCTGGCCACGTGACCCGGAAGTGTCTTCGGACAGCGCTGGCCCCCGGCCTCTTAAGTGAGATGGGCGCACAACCCTAGAGTCGGACACGACTGGCCCGTACGGGCAGGGGTACCTTTACCTTTACCTTTATTCAGACTAATAAGAACCATTAATTTAGATATTCCCACCTTCCTACCCACAATTCCCGATATTTCTATACCAATCTGTTTCCAAAATTCATTAACTAACGGACAATCCCACCACATATGACTGTACGTTCCCATCACTCCACATTTCCTCCCACAATTCTTACTTCCAGATTTTGTAATATGATATAACTTTCTTAATTTGATTTTTCATAATGCTGTAAGATAAAAGAAACTAACCTAAAGGGAAAGAGAAAAATTGGAAAAAAACACCAAAGGAAAAACCAAAAAGTCAAAGAAAAGAGGAAAAATAAAAGGGACTGCCATCTGTCCATTACGTAAATTTTTTTTTTTTTAATATTCACTCTAGGATGACATCCAACTGATCTACTTTCTGTTAGGCAATATATTCACAATCTCCCAACTCATAAGTCTTAGATCAATTCATTTTCCTTTTAGACAAAAAGTCCAGTAGGAGTTCTCTAATTGTTGTTGTTGTTTATTAGAATGATATACTATCCTTTGTTGCAGGAACCCCCCCCAATCATTCAGTTTGTACAAACACGACACACACACACTCACACACGACATATCACACACGACATACACGACGCTTCATTTAATGAAACTTCCCTGAGCGTACCAACACTTCCTCACTGAACTCTACCCAGTTGGCATGCCAACCTTGATGGTCCTAGACAGAAGACCATCACACTCACAAAGGACCTGCATATGGAAGTGGATTCAGTATGGACTGAAACAAAGGACACTGATCAGCTCTTCCCGATGTTAGGATATTTCCGTTCCACCTTAAAAAGGAGCAGGCTTTGTGAGTCACAGAGTCTGCGTATTTCCTGTTCACAGGATGTTTATGTTTTCAGTTGCTTTCGTTTCCTCTTGTTGCCTGAGCATACCGAAACAGGCAGTCATGTTTTCCTTTGTTCTGATCAACGCTGAATAAACTTGGAAAAATGCTCTCCTGCTGTGCATCTTTCACTGTGTGAATTCTGCTGATGGAGTGTGCACCAGCCTAAGAATGTGGCAATCTATTTCTGAGGCTTCGTGTCGCTAATTGCTGATACTGCCTGTCTACGGGAGGTTGATGGATCGTCCGGCAGCCGGCTTGGCAGTATCAACAACTCCCTCTGGGGGCAGGAAACTGCAAACTCCCCTGCAAACTCCCCTCTGTCACCTGGAAAGTACGCATGGGGAGGGGGAAAGGAGGAACCAGCCAGGTGACAGGACACTCAGGTTACCTCCACAACTCCTCCCTCAACCCCTCCTCTTTGTGATGTGTCAATGATGTAGTTGTGATGTAGTTATGATGTAGTCTTAGGGATGTAGCATGGGGGATTAGTAGCTAATAAAAGTTGGGGTCTTCTTTTGTTCAGGGCTTCCATCTTGCTTCACCTGGTGGCAGGTGGGAGTCCTGTCGCGACAGTCTTCAATCAAGACCAAGCCTACTGGCTGCTGTTTTGCTCTGGTCTTCCTGGCTGGCGTCCTTGTTTTTTGTCCAAGGGAGCCCTCGGATTTCTCCGTTAACACCTTCATCGAAAGGTGGCAGGGTGGTTCCCAAGATAAAAATACAAGATAAAAACACAAATAAATAGTTAAAACAAAAAACCCCAAAAATAATAGCCCCCCCAAAAAAACACATTTAAAAGGCTGTAGTATATTAATCAGCTGGTAATTAATTAATAACCATTGTTATTAATAAATTTCCACAATAGTTTTTCTCTAATCAAACTTCAACAACAATTTCTCCCTATCAAGCAATTAATCTTTCCATTTTTGTCCACTCAAAAACCTCTCCACTGTGATCATATATTAAAGTAACACCCCCCAATTCTCTTACTCCCTCATTTTCTTATTATGTATTCATTAGTTCATGTCATGTTCTGTATCTTCTGTTCCCATTTCCTGTTGTATTTACTGTGGTTTTCCATCCTGATTTCCTAAAGTTATCCCTTCCGTTTATCCTTATTCCGCATTTTGCCTCTGGGCCTGAGATCCTCCATCTTTCCCGTGGTGAGAGAAGGGCTCTCTGTACATGCTCAGAGGTACCCTTGATGCCTCCAGCAGGCTCCATTTCTGATGCTGCGTCTTTCCTCCCGCCCACTGTGCAGATACCAACCTCACTCGGTGCCAGGAGGACCGAGCGACCGCCCTCTCACAGTCCCGGCGTCAGTCTCACGCAACCTACGTCCCGGAATGCAATGAAGACGGCTCCTTCTTGCAGGTAGGACCTCCATTGTTGTTGTTTAGTCGTTTAGTCGTGTCCGACTCTTCGTGACCCCCTGGACCAGAGCACGCCAGGCACTCCTGTCTTCCACTGCCTCCCACAGTTTGGTCAAACTCATGCTGGTACAGTAGCTTCGAGAACACTATCCAGCCACCTCATCCTCTGTCGTCCCCTTCTCCTTGTGCCCTCCATCTTTCCCAACATCAGGGTCTTTTCCAGGGAGTCTTCTCTTCTCATGAGGTGGCCAAAGTACTTAACAAAAGGCTTGTGATATGATGTGCTGAAATAGCTCAGTTGGTTAGAGGGGTGTTGATGACAAAGCCAAGGCTGTAGGTCTTAGGGTCCCTTCCATCTCTAAGATTCTATGATTGTTAGAACCCAAAATGCTGGAAGAGCTCCTTCTCTCTCATATACACAAAAGCCACACATTGAAAACACCAAGAAAAAAGCACACCAAAAACTCAGGCCAATGTAAGTTTCAATAGTGGGAGTGGTCCCTACTCATAAATCAATAGTAAGAAAAACAACATTTATCTTGAGCTTTTCTGTGCACACGTTGATCTACCCACAGGTAGTTGTTATCCCCGAGAAACGTAGAAAATGTTGTTGTTTAGTCGTTTCCGACTCTTCATGACCCCCTGGACCAGAGCACACCAGGCCCTCCTGTCTTCCACTGCCTCCCGCAGTTTGGTCAAACTCATGCTGGTAGCTTCAAGAACACTGTCCCACCATCTCGTCCTCTGTCGTCCCCTTCTCCTTGTGCCCTCCATCTTTCCCAACATCAGGGTCTTTTCCAGGGAGTCTTCTCTTCTCATGAGGTGGCCAAAGTATTGGAGCCTCAGCTTCAGGATCTGTCCTTCCAGTGAGCACTCAGGGCTGATTTCCTTCAGAATGGAGAGGTCTGATCTTCTTGCAGTCCATGGGACTCTCAAGAGTCTCCTCCAACACCACAATTCAAAAGCATCAATTCTTCGGCGATCAGCCTTCTTTATGGTCCAGCTCTCACTTCCATACATCACTACGGGGAAAACCATAGCTTTAACCATACAGACCTTTGTTGGCAAGGTGATGTCTCTGCATCACTCTCCACAGTACATAAAGGAAATATTGAATTGAGCAACAAGGCCACATAACTTACAAAAGTATTCTTTGGGGAAAGCCAAGGCTGTTTAGCGTGGAATTGTAGTGTTTTCAATGTGTGATTTGCATGCAGCCCCTGTGCTTAGGGAACTCTGGGAATTGTAGTTCTCTGAGGGGAGGAGGGGCCTCCTCACAGCTCTCGGCACCCTTAACAAACTACAGTTCCCAGGATTCTCTTGGAGGAAGCCATGACGATAGAAAGTGGCATGATACTAGATGTGTCCCCCTGGCATGGACTCCATCTCTATTTTTAATATTATTATTATGCTATGTAAATTACGTTTTTAATGTTGTACGCTGCCCTGGGATCCTTGGATAAGGGGCAGTATATAAATTGAATAAACAAATAGATAAATAATGCACATTTAAAGCTGTGTCAGGAAGTCTGTAAGTACCGCTGTGGCTGGAAGGTATACAGCGTTTCCGTGCACTCTGGTTTCCGTCATGGTGTTCCTTAGCGCCAGAAGCGGTTTAGTCGTGCTGGCCACACGACCCGGAAAGCTGTCTGTAGACAAACACCGGTTCCCTTGGCCTGAAAGCGAGATGAGTGCCGCAACCCCATAGTCGCCTTTGACTGGACTTTACCGTCCAGGGGTCCTTTACCTTTTTTTACCTGTTAGAAACACACTCACCCCTTCCTTCTCCTCCTAGGTTCAGTGCCATAAACAGACTGGCTATTGCTGGTGCTCCACACCAGAAGGGAAACCAATCAGTGGAACGTCAGTCCTCAACGAAACACCAAACTGTACAGGTACGATTCCCCACTTCTGGGTGCAGGAGACCCTGGGTTGCAACTAATAATAATAATAATAATAATAATAATAATAAATAAATAAATAAATAAATAAATAATTTATTTATACCCTGCCCATCTGGCTGGGTTTCCCCAGCCACTCTGGGAGGCTTCCAACAAAATATTAAAATACAATAGTCCGTCAAACATTAAAAGCTTCCCTAAACAGGGCTGCCCTCAGATGTTTTCTAAAAGTCAGATAATTGTTTATTTTCTTGACATCTGGTGGGAGGGCATTCCACAGGTCAGGAGTCAATACCGAGAAGGCCTGGTTCCCTGTAACCTCACTTCTCGCAGGGAACCGCCAGAAAGCCCTCGGCGCTGGACCTCAGTGTCCGGGCAGAATGATGGGGGTGGTCCAGATATCCTGGACCGAGGCCGTTTAGGGCTTTAAAGGTCAGCACCAACACTTTGAATTGTGCTCGGAAACGTACTGGGAGGCAATGTAGTTCTTTCAGGACCGGTGTTACATGGTCTCAGCGGCCACTCCCAGTCACCAGTCTAGCTGCCACATTCTGGATTAGTTGCAGTTTCTGGGTCACCTTCAAAGGTAGTCCCACATAGAGCGCATTGCAGTAGTCCAAGTGGGAGATAACCAGAGCATGCACCACTCTGGCGAGACAGTCGGTGGGCAGGGAGGGTCTCAGTCTGCGTACCAGGTGGAGCTGGCAGACAGCTACCCTGGACACAGAATTGACCTGCGCCTCCATGGACAGCTGTGAGTCCAAAATGACTCCCAGGCTGCGCACCTGGTCCTTCAGGGGCACAGTTACCCCATTCAGGACCAGGGAGTCCCCCACACCCACCCGCCTCCTGTCCCCCCAAAACAGTACTTCTGTCTTGTCAGGATTCAACCTCAATCAGTTACCCATTACAGCCCCCTGTGGGCGTCCGCAGAGCGTCCGCAGAAATCTGTCCATAGTGGGAAATAAATCACTGAAAATGGGGAGCTGACTGGTTGCTAACAAAAACATGAGAAGATTCGTGCCTGTATATTTTGCCTCATACTGTATCTCAGTTTCCACAAGTGCTAGAAACTTGCTTAATTTTTTTTTATGAAAGCTGGGAATCTGGGAGTTGCAGTTCCTCTAGGGCAGGGGTAGGCAACCTAAGGCCTGTGGGCTGGATCCGGCCCAACCGCCTTCTCAATCTGGCCCGCAGACGGTCCGGGAATCAGTGTGTTTTTACATGAGTAGAATGTGTCCTTTTATTAAAAATGCATCTCTGGGTTATTTGTGGGGCCTGCCTGGTGTTTTTACATGAGTAGAATGGGTGTGTTTATTTAAAATGCATCTCTGGGTTATTTGTGGGGCATAGGAATTCGTTCATTTTTGTTTTTCAAAATATAGTCTGGGCCCCCACATGGTCTGAGGGACGGTGGACCGGCCCACGGCTGAAAAAGATTGCTGACCCCTGATCTAGGGGGTGCAAGTGATTTCCCTTGTTCCTGCCACGGGCGCTCATGGAAAGAAGGTTGAGGGAGGTGCTTCTGCATTTTTTTAACTCGCAGAAATCCAACTGGGGAACCTTTTCCTGGCGCAGATTCCCACTCACTCAGTTCCTGTGCAGCTGTTTTAAGCTGAAAGAATAGCGTCCGCCACCCAAAAACAGTAGGTGATCCATGTTATGTACTGAAGTTCTCACCCTGGGCCAGCAGGGGCATACTGTAGATAGTTTTCACTCAGGTCCACATATGCAAATAAGGAATTGAAAGTGACGTTCAGTGATTGGCTAGTTACATAAAGTTGTTACTGTTGCGTTGTAGTGGAGCTCTATATAAGCAGACTGACTGAGCCCTTCAGTTCAGTTCTGTTCTGGCCTGTGAATAAACAAGAGCTGTTTGGAGAATCGCTGTGTCGTCTGATATGTTCACCCACAATTTAACAATCCAGATTAGAGCCGAGGGGAACTGAAACACAAAACAGGACCTATTGATGACTTATTTTTTAATTTTTTAAAACCCTGCCTATTTCTGTCCCCCTCTATCTCCAGGGTCCTACACGGTGCGGACGTCGTGGCCAGATCCCAACTCATCTCGGAAAGGTAAGGCTGCCCCCTTCTCCCCGATCCTCTCCCCCGATTGCACACCCCACACCTCGGCCGGAAAATTTCTACCTAAGGGGATAATGTTTTAAAATCCCGACCTACAGAGCTATGGGGTGGACTGTGGCTGGGGAGGGGAGGGCTGTAGAAGGTCTGCTTCAGGTCCCGAGTTTGAATCCTGACATCTCCAGATAAGGCTGGTACAGAATCCTGCCCCTAACCCTGGAGAGCTATTGTCAGTTAGTGTAGACAATCATCTGACTCAATAGAGGACAGTTTCCTATTTTCCTACTCCCTAATCTCCAACATAGGTTTTAGGGTCCCTTAAGGATGCGGGTGGCACTGTGGTCTAAACCACAGAGCCTTGGACTTGCAGATCAGAAGGTTGGCGGTTCGAATCCCCGCAACGGGGTGAGCTCCTGTTGCTCGGTCCCTGCTCCTGCCAACCTAGCAGTTCGAAAACACGTCAAAGTGCAAGTAGATAAATAGGTACCGCTCTGGCAGGAAGGTAAATGGCGTTTCCGTGCGCTGCTCTGGTTCTCCAGAAGCGGCTTAGT
This sequence comes from Podarcis raffonei, assembly GCF_027172205.1. Taxonomy (NCBI): domain Eukaryota; kingdom Metazoa; phylum Chordata; class Lepidosauria; order Squamata; family Lacertidae; genus Podarcis; species Podarcis raffonei. The sequence goes on along the minus strand of NC_070609.1, from coordinate 6,887,682 downwards.
CATAGCGGCCACATGACCCAGAAGCTGTACGCCGGCTCCCTCGGCCAGTAAAGCGAGATGAGCGCTGCAACCCCAGAGACGTCCACGACTGGACCTAATGGTCAGGGGTCCCTTTACCTTTAAGGAAGGAAGGGTGCTCTCTCTGCAGGCAGGTGTGGGTACTGCATATCCACTTCTGTGACTACAGTTGCTCTCCGCCCGCACTGGCCCAAGAAGGGCAGGAGGCAGAGCCCAGAGTCCTGGGTTCCATTTCCAGCCGTGGGAGAGGGGTGGGTTAAATAGATGGATCTTGGAGGGACGGTATTACTAAGAAGAGGACCAAGCCCAGTTGTCACATTCCACTCCCCCGTTTCTGCCCCTCAGCAGGCAGAAATCCAACAGGTTCAGCTCCCTGCATGTTTTGGATTTCCGCCTCTCCCGAGGCATGAATCCTCCACCAAGTACCGTATTTTTTGCTCTATAAGACTCACTTTTTCCCTCCCAAAAAGTAAGGGGAAATGTGTGTGCGTCTTATGGAGCGAATGCAGGCTGCGCAGCTATCCCAGAAGCCAGAACAGCAAAAGGGATCGCTGCGCAGAGGTCCCTCTTGCTGTTCTGGCTTCTGAGATTCAGAATATTATTTTTTCTTGTTTTCCTCCTCCAAAAACTAGGTGCGTCATATGGTCTGGTGCGTCTTATAGAGCGAAAAATACGGTAGTCACCTTAATAATAACCCCAGACTCTGACCCTCCTGTAGCTCTGAACTCCACCGCTCTTTGGACAGAGTAGATGACATTAAAACCTCTGTAATAGTTGCCTTCGAACTCTTTTCCTCCCTGAACGCAGAAGATGGCTCCAAGCCCCGGCCCACCCAGCCAAGCCCCTTCCCCCACAAGCAGGAAGGTAAGTGGCTCTCCTCTTGTGTAACCGCCCCCCATCATCTCCTGAAAAGCCACTTCCCCGCTCCAGCGGTGAGCAGCTTGGCCTATTGGTTGCACTATGGCAAATGTGTTGACTCCTTTGACCCCCCCCCCCAGGTGTTGCCAAACTACAATTTCCATCACCCCGGCCATTGGCCAGGGTTGCTGGGGCTGATGGGAGTTGTAGTGAACCTTGTAGGGTCAAAGGTTCCCCACATATGAAAGGTGTTATGTACTGAAGTTCTCACCCTGGGCCAGCAAGGGAATACTGTAGATAGTTCAGGTCCACATATGCAAATAAGGGATCGAAAGTGACGTTCAGTGATTGGATAGTTACAGAAAATTGTTACAGTTACGTTGTACTGGAGCTCTATAAAAGCAGGCTGGCTGAACCCTTCAGTTCAGTTCTGTTCTGGCCTGTGAATAAACAAGAGCTGTTTGGAGAATCGCTGTGTCGTCTGATATGTTCACCCACAACTTAACAAAAGGCTTGTGATATGATGTGCTGAAATAGCTCAATTGGTTAGAGGGGTGTTGATGACAAAGCCAAGGCTGTAGGTCTTAGGGTCCCTTCCATCTCTAAGATTCTATGATTGTTAGAACCCAAAATGGTGGAAGAGCTCCTTCTCTCTCATATACACAAAAGCCATACATTGAAAACGCCAAGAAAAAAGCACACCAAAAACTCAGGCCAATGTAAGTTTCAATAGTGGGAGTGGTCCCAACTCATAAATCAATAGTAAGAAAAACAACATTTACCTTGAGCTTTTCTGTGCACACGTTGATCTACCCACAGGTAGTTGTTATCCCCGAGAAACGTAGAAAATGTTGTTGTTTAGTCGTTTCCGACTCTTCGTGACCCCCTGGACCAGAGCACACCAGGCCCTCCTGTCTTCCACTGCCTCCCGCAGTTTGGTCAGACTCATGCTGGTAGCTTCGAGAACACTGTCCCACCATCTCGTCCTCTGTCGTCCCCTTCTCCTTGGGCCCTCCATCTTTCCCAACATCAGGGTCTTTTCCAGGGAGTCTTCTCTTCTCATGCGGTGGCCAAAGTATTGGAGTCTCAGCTTCAGGATCTGTCCTTCCAGTGAGCACTCAGGGCTGATTTCCTTCTGAATGGAGAGGTTTGATCTTCTTGCAGTCCATGGGACTCTCAAGAGTCTCCTCCAGCACCAGAATTCAAAAGCATAAATTCTTTGGCGATCAGCCTTCTTTATGGTCCAGCTCTCACTTCCATACATCACTAATGGGAAAACCATAGCTTTAATTATACGGACCTTTGTTGGCAAGGTGATGTCTCTGCTTTTTAAGATGCTGTCTAGGTTTGTCATTGCTTTTCTCCCAAGAAGCAGGCGTCTTTTAATTTCGTGGCTGCTGTCACCATCTGCAGTGATCATGGAGCCCAAGAAAGTAGAGAATAACAGGATATATTTATCCGAAAGTCTTCAAACTTACACGGCCCTTTAAAAATTAGCTGATGAAGGTGAATACATCGAAACAGGGCCTTGTTCTGGTTTCTAATCCTGGTTTCTGACTTCTGCTCTGTGATTGAAACGGAGTCTCCATCTGCCAGCTGATAAATTATAAGGCTCAACATTATTGTCGAGTTATTATTATCGAATTATTGTGTTATGCATATCTTTATGAGTTTGTAATCTCTATTTGAGTTTGTAATCCTTGTCAGAACACATACTTTTTTTTTATAAAATATTTATTAAAGTTTTACAAAACATAACAAAACGAAAACATCAACAACGAACAAAAAATACACACTTAACAAAAAAAGAAAAGAAGAAAGAAAGAAGAAAAATTCCACTTTTTAGATTTCAAAAATCCATATCCCTCTTTCCTGACCTCCTCACATCCCCCTTTTTTGTATTCCTCTTTTTTCCGTCCAATTCAGCAAATTCTAACCCTTTTTCCAAACTCGTTTAAAATTATATATTTCCAGTTATTATGTCTCTAATTTCCCATATCTCGAACCTTTACACCACCTTACATACTTTGACATAATATTATTCTAGTCATACCCCCTCCTTGTTAAAATTCCTCTTTTCAAAACTTTTAACCATATCCCAAATACCGTGTTGCCTTCACCTCCCACATCATTTTAACACTCAAACATTTTACAATATTTTTGTAGATAGTTCTTAAACTTTTTCCGATCCTCTTCCATCAATTCTTCCCCCTGGTCACGGATTCTGCCAGTCATTTCTGCCATCTCCATGTAGTCAATCACTTGCATCTGCCACTCTTCCACGGTGGGTAGATCTTGTGTCTTCCAATACTTGGCGAGCAGAACACATACTTTTGAATGGATTAGTTTTTGTGACTATTGACTATTGATTTGTGAGTAGGGACCTCTCCCACGACTGAAACGTACATTGGCCAGAGTTTTTGGTGTGCTTTTTTCTTGGTATATACATTTCAATATACATTGAAAACACGCCTGCCCCCCACAAGAATCCTGGGAACTATTTATTTACTTCTTTATTTATTGCATCCACAAACCAGCTTTTCCTCCAAGCTCAGGGTGGCGGAGGTGGTTCTCTTCATTTAAGGCCCACAAGAACCCTGCGAGGTCGATTAGGCTGAAAGACAGCGACTGGCCCCAGGTCCCCCAGCAAACTTTATTCCTGAATGGGGATTTGAACCCAGTTCTCCCAGGTCCTAGGACGGCACTCTAACCACTGCACCATGCTGTCTGTCTATAGTTTACCCCATCGTAGAGCTACGATTTTGAAATATACTCAGAGTTGAGAGTGGATTTCCTGCTCTTTATTCAGCTCATAGCGGTGAGGAGGAATGAAAGCTCCCCCAAAATATCTGCTTTATATACATTATTTACACAATGGGCTGCACGTGATTGGCTAATTCCAGGATTCTCCCGTAGGCCAATCAGGTTGTGGATTCACTTCCACCTGGAGCTGGATTGGGTGGCTCCTGCGGACCAATCAGACTGCTGCATTGTTCTAGGACCAATCAGACTGCTGCATTCTGAATCCTATTGTTCTAGGACCAATCAGACTGTTGCATTTTGGATCCTGTTGTTCTAGGACCAATCAGACTGCTGCATTTTGGATCCTATTCAACTCAGTACATAACAGATTTCCATCATCTGTCGCAAACAAGTTCCCAAAATTCTTTGGGCGGGGCAAACATACTTTAAATGCACTCTGTGTGTGCAGCTTTAGTTGATGAATCAGTACAGACTGCCACCCACCGTTATCTGAGATCAAATCTCATTTATCCTTCCTGGGGGTTTACTTTTGAGTAGATGGGAAAACAAGCAAAACACTTGTTTTGGATCACACTGAAACCAGGCATTTAAAGCACTCGCCTGCCACTTTAACAGTCACGGGGAATTCTGGGATCTGTAGTCCGTCCGTCCCCCCCCCCCAATTGCACTTCCAAGGAAACTTGGGGGAAAGCCATGACTGTTAAAGTTGATGAATGTCAGGTCTGGATGTGACCTTGGAAGGAAAACAATAAGCATAAACCAGGGCTAGACATAGTGGTGCCCCCTCCAGATATTTTGAATGACAGCTCCCATTATCCCTGACCATGGAGTGGGGCTGATGGGAGTTATAGTCCAAGGCGCCTGGTTGGCTTCATAAGGGACTTGCAATAACATTTTTAAAAAGTGTTCCTCTGTTAATTGGGAAGAACTTTCTACTCGATCAAACACCTTTTATTCCTTCGCATGAACATTGCAGTCCTAAAAAATATAATATTGGTTGTACGAGCCTTTTTAAAACAACCAGTAAAAATATTAGGTTAGCGCCTGTGTTTGGGTAGTGAGATAGAAAAAGAAAAATGGCATTTAGAGGCTTCTCCTTGCGGTAGGAGGGACGTGGGTGGCGCTGTGGGTTAAACCACAGAGCCTAGGACTTGCAAATCAGAAGGCCAGCGGTTCGAATCCCCGCGACGGGGTGAGCTCCCGTTGCTCGGTCCCTGCTCCTGCCAACCTAGCAGTTCGAAAGCACGTCAAAGTGCAAGTAGATAAATAGGTACCGCTCCGGTGGGAAGGTAAACGGTGTTTCCGTGGGCTGCTCTGGTTCGCCAGAAGCGGCTTAGTCCTGCTAGCCACGACCCGGAAGCTGTACGCCGGCTCCCTCGGCCAATAAAGCGAGATGAGCGCCGCAACCCCAGAGTCGGTCACGACTGGACCTAATTGTCAGGGGTCCCTTTACCTTTACCTTACCTTGCGGTAGGAGGGGACCAACAACATTGAGGCAAATAATGCTTCTGAAAGCCAATTGTTAGAAATCGCAGGAGGGGTTAGGCCTCTTGTGCTGAGGTCCTGCTTGAGGCTTTCAGGTCACAGCCCCCCCCAAAAGTTGTTTTTGTTGGGGGGGAAATCACTCCGCGAAATTGCCTGAGATCACGGCAACAAAAATGGCTGCCATTCTCTCTTTTCTTGCAAGCGTTTTTTTTCTGGGAAACTTGTTAGCGATGCAAAGTGGTTCGGGAGGGTGTCGAAAAAGATGGGTGGTGTGGGAGAGGTTCCCCCCCCATAACATCTACTCTCCTGTCGTCCGTGCCTCTGTATGTGTGTGTGTTTGTGTGTGTGTGTTTCTGTCTCCCCCCATCTAGAGGGCACCTCCTTGCCGTTCCTCATTCCCATCATCATTCCGGATTTCAAGCCCAGCCGCACGGTGAAGCAAGCTCCAGGTGAGGGTCAGGATCCGTCGCTGTCATTTAATGGGTCAAATTTCAGGGGGGAAGTTCGCTGAACCTAATTATTATTATTATTATTATTATTATTATTATTATTATTATTATTTATACCCCGCCCATCTGGCTGGGTTTCCCCAGCCACTCTGGGTGGCTTCCAACAAAACACTAAAATACAATAACCTATTAAACATTAAAAGCTTCCCTAAACTGGGCTGCCTTCAGATGTCTTCTAAAAGTCTGGTAGTTGTTCTTCTCTTTGACATCTGGCGGGAGGGTGTTCCACAGGACGGGTGCCACTACCGAGAAGGCCCTCTGCCTGGTTCCCTGTAACCTCACTTCTCACAATGAGGGAACCGCCAGAAGGCCCTCGGCGCTGGACCTCAGTGTCCGGGCAGAACGATGGGGGTGGAGACGCTCCTTCAGGTATACTGGGCCTTTGAGGCCGTTTAGGGCTTTAAAGGTCAGCACCAACACTTTGAATTGTGCTCGGAAACGTACTGGGAGCCAGTGTAGGTCTTTCAAGACCAGTGCTATATGGTCTCGGCGGCCGCTCCCAGTTACCAGTCTAGCTGCCACATTCTGGATTAGTTGTAGTTTCCGGGTCACCTTCAAAGGTAGCCCCACATAGAGCCTTGATCTTTAAAGCCCTAAGTGCCTACTGCCCTGCATGCCTGAAGGAGCGTCTCGGCCCCATCATTTAGGCCCAACACTGTGGTCCAGCTCTGAGGGCCTTCTGGTGGTTCCCTCGCTGCGAGATGCCTGTTGATTTCAATAGGCAGGGAGTTCCAGAGGTTAGGTGCCGACACGCTAAACTTGTCTTCTTTGTTCCGATTGGTGGCTGCTTGCGCCACTCACCCCCGCAGAATACCCGCCGTCATGTGAGCAGGAGCGGCGAGAGGCTATTGATGAGGCCCGGCAGCACCAACAGGAGGGCACCTTCATCCCGGAGTGTGAGGGGGACGGCACCTATAAGGCCGTGCAGTGCCACCAGGCCACGGGGTATTGCTGGTGCGTGAGGGTGGACACTGGCCGGCCTGTTCCAGGAACTTCGACGAGGTCAGTGTCGCCTGACCCGTGACGTCCGGAATGAGGAGTCTTGGTTCAGTCGGTGGAGCATGAGATTCTTAATCTCAGGGTTGCGGGTTCGAATCCCACGTAGGGCAGAAGATTCCTGCACTTCAGGGGGTGGGATTAAACGACCTTCTTTGCTTCTAAGTGGGGGACTCCCATCATCAACAAAGTAGCACCATGAAGGCTATTTCCAGTGGTACCTCAGGTTAAGTACTTAATTCGTTCCGGAGGTCCGTACTTAACCTGAAACTGTTCTTAACCTGAAGCACCACTTTAGCTAATGGGGCCTCCCGCTGCTGCCGTGCCGCCAGAGCACAATTTCTGTTCTCATGCTGAAGCAAAGTTCTTACCCTGAAGCACTATTTCTGGGTTAGCGGAGTCTGTAACCTGAAGCGTTTGTAACCCAAGGTACCACTGTACATTGAAGACACATCCTCCCGCCTCCTCACATGAATCCTGGGAACTATAGATTACACACCTCAGAGCTACAATTCCCAGCACCCTTGACAAACTACAGTGTCTCCAGATGACCTGCTTATTAAGCATTCAGTCTGTTTTGTTTATTAGTGGTCTTCCCCACAATATTTCTGTAAATCAGGTCTGGGCGATATATATCGATATACAGTGGTACCTTGGATTGCGAACTGAATCCATTCCGGAAGTCCGTTCTTAAACCAAAGCGTTCTGAAACCAAGGCATGCTTTCCCATAGCGGCAGGGTCTCAATTTACACTCAACAGGGAGCGGAACATGTTCTGCTTCCAAGGCAAAGTTCACAAACCAAAACACCTACTTCCGGGTTTGCAGCGTTCTCAATCCAAGTTGTTCATAAACTAAGCTGTTCTTAAACCAAGGCACCACTGTTTTGCCCAGGACCGGTATGAGCAGCAGACTGCGATGTTGGTTTCACTTAGCGATATATTGCTGGTGAAACCTCCGCCACTCCTGCGTCCCTTTGCTGGCAGCGTCCAGTGGGCGGACTCAGGAGCGATGGCGGTTTCACCAGCGATATATACGACGGGGAGGGAGAAACAAGCTGTATCGGCGAGGGGCCGATAGCTTGTTCCTCCCTCTGCATCTTGCCCGCTCACCTGTGATGTCGAAAAGCTGATTATCGCCCAGCCCCGGTAGGAATCGGTGCCTGAGCTTTCTTTTTTCCTCATCCTTTCCAGCCCCTTTTCCTTTTGTGCTGTGTCTCTCATATTGTAAGCTTGAGGACAGGGACAGTCGCTGAGTTTCTGACTGACTGCCTTTTCTGACTGAAGAGGGGGATTAAAAAAATCAATCATATTGCTGTCATTGCTAGTATTCTCGTTGATGTTAGTATTCGCTCGGCGTCTCTCGTCTTTCTTTCTCGCAGGAACTTCCCCCCGGACTGCGAGGCAGATGTGGCGGCCAAGAATGCAGAAATGAGCTCCCTGTTCCGGGATCGGCTTCTGCCAGGTGAGATCATGAATCTCTTCTTCTTCTTTTTTTCTTTTTTTTTAAATAAATATTTTATTAGTTTTTTAACATATCATTTTCAACAATTATTAAACATGCTTTTATATCTTATACGTCTTTTTGACTTCCATCAATCACATCTGAAAATTTTCCAATCTCTTCACTTAATTTACATTTCTTACTTTCACTGTTACATTTAAATAACTAATATCTCTCTTCTTTATCTTCTTTGCAATGTTTCATATATTTCTCCTTTCAAAACCTCTTGTAGTCCGACTAGCGTAATTTGTTGACTACAGTTGCTCTTCAAATAATTCGTATATTTCTTCCAAACTTCTGTAAATCTCTGGTCCTGCAGGTTTCGAATCCTTCCTGTCATTTTGTCCAATTCTGCATAGTTAATTTTGTCTGCCATTCTTCTTTCATCGGTACAGTGGTACCTCGGGTTAAGTACTTAATTCGTTCCGGAAGTCCGTTCTTAACCTGAAACTGATCTTAACCTGAAGCACCACTTTAACTAATGGGGCCTCCTGCTGCTGCCACACCGCTGGAGCACGATTTCTGTTCTCATCCTGAAGCAAAGTTCTTAACCCGAGGCACTATTTCTTGGTTAGCGGAGTCTGTAACCTGAAGCGTCTGTAACCTGAAGAGTATGTAACCCGAGGTACCGCTGTATTTCTTCTTGCTTCCATTTCTGGGCCAACAATACTGAATCTCTGCTTCTTTTCAAACACTTTTTCACCAGGTGCCACTGAGCACAGACCATAGCTGTCAACTTTTGCCTTTTCTTGCGAGGAATCTGTTAAGTTGTGGGTGAACATATCAGGCGACACAGCGATTCTTCAAACAGCTCTTATTTATTCAGAGGCTAGAACAGAACTGAACTGAAGGGTTCAGTCAGCCTGCTTATATAGAGCTCCAGTACAACGTAACTGTAACCATTTTCTAAAACTATCCAATCACTGAACGTCACTTTCGATCCCTTATTTGCATAACTATCTACAGTATCCCCCTGCTGGCCCAGGGTGAGAACTTCAGTACATAACAGAATCCTATTCCGAATAAGGGAATTTCCCTTAAAAGACGGGAAACGTTGACAGCTATGGCACAGACCCGTGTGAGTCTCAAGAGGCAAATTATTCCCTTTGTTCTTTCCTGCTAGGTTGTCCAGGGTCCAAGAAGGTAGAGTTCCTCTCCAATCTGATCAAGGCCTTGGCTTCCGACATGTTGCAGTCGAGGATGATGCCCGTTCCATACCGAAGGTAAATACTGCTCTTTCTCTTTCTCTCCCTCTCTCTCTCTCTCTCTGAAGGGGCACAGGGGAGAGAGTTGTTGCCAAACGTTTTAAGCAAGAGTTGAAATCTAATAGAGGATTCCATCGTTGAACCAGAAACAGGTTTGCTTGTGAGGTAATGGTCATCTTGTTGTTGTTTAGTTGTTTAGTCGTGTCCGACTCTTCATGACCCCACGGACCAGAGCACGCCAGGCACTCCTATCTTCCACTGCCTCCCGCAGTTTGGTCAGACTCATGCTGGTAGCTTCGAGAACACTGTCCCACCATCTCGTCCTCTGTCGTCCCCTTCTCCTTGTGCCCTCCATCTTTCCCAACATCAGGGTCTTTTCCAGGGAGTCTTCTCTTCTCATGAGGCGGCCAAAGTATTGGAGCCTCAGCTTCAGGATCTGTCCTTCCAGTGAGCACTCAGGGCTGATTTCCTTCAGAATGGAGAGGTTGGATCTTCTTGCAGTCCATGGGACTCTCAAGAGTCTCCTCCAGCACCAGAATTCAAAAGCATCAATTCTTCGGCGATCAGCCTTCTTTATGGTCCAGCTCTCACTTCCATACATCACTACTGGGAAAACCATAGTTGCCACCTAAGGACCACCATAAGTTGTTGCCATCTGGTCTGTCTTGAGAAACAATGGAGTAAGCCTCGGGGGGTGAAATCAATTCTGGGAGGTTAGGTAGTTACAATGGAATGGTCTCGGTGGTGGGGCGCACATTTTTATTCTTATTTATGTATGATTATTACTTTCTCAAAATACAAACAAAATACAAAAAAAAATACAAAAGGGGGAAAAATACAAATGCAGACTGGAGTTCCTAAGGCAGTTGGATGGCACCTTGTACGCCTCCTTCTGCCAGTTCCTTCATCCCAGCTGGTGCCAAACGTCTTGCTCCGCTTTCCTTTGGACCACATCAGCGAGGCCGAGAGGGGAGTCTTGTCATCTGGTCAGCCCAGGACCTCTAGATCAGGGGTAGGCAAACTAAGGCCCGGGGGCCAGATCCGGCCCAATACCCTTCTAAATCCGGCCCACGGACGGTCCAGGAATCAGCGTGTTTTGACATGAGTAGAATGTGTGCTTTTATTTAAAATGCATCTCTGGGTTATTTGTGGGGCATAGGAATTCGTTCATTGCCCCCAAAATAAAATATAGTCCGGCCCCCCACAAGGTCTGAGGGACAGTGGACCGGCCCCCTGCTGAAAAAGTTCGCTGACCCCTGGACTAGAGCATCCTTGGGGTCCCTTCCAACTCTAGAACTCTATGATTCTAGAATTTTTGCTAGATTCCAAGCCTGCACTCCTGGAGTTTGGGGTGGCAGGCAACAATAAAGGTAAAAGGACCCCTGACCATTAGGTCCAGTCGTGGCCAACTCTGGGGTTGCGCCGCTCATCTCGCTTTATTGGCCGAGGGAGCCGGCGTACAGCTTCCGGGTCATGTGGCCAGCAGGACTAAGCCGCTTCTGGCGAACCAGAGCAGCGCACGGAAACGCCGTTTACCTTCCCGCCGGAGCCGTACCTATTCATCTACTTGCACTTTGACGTGCTTTCGAACTGCTAGGTTGGCAGGAGCAGGGACCGAGCAACGGGAGCTCACTCCGTCGCGGGGATTCGAACCACCGACCTTCTGATTGGCAAGTCCTAGGCTCTGTGGTTTAACCCACAGCGCCACCCACGTCCCTTGGCAGGCAACAATGCTTTAAAAGACATTTCTCTTTTTCAAGGAATGCCCATGTCCTGGCCCCCCCCAAACTAGGTTTCCCTGATCCAGCAAGGCTCTCCTGACCCCCTCTGCTCCCCACCTGCAGGTTTTCGGACAGCCTGACGGGGCCCAGCCTGGAGGAGCGAGCGGTGCGCTGGCAGTTTGTCCGCCTGGACAAGGACTTCAGCAACAGCATCAGCGAGCGGGAGCTGCGGCCCCTCAAGCTCTACATGAAGAGGAACACCCGGCCCAAGCGCTGCGTCCGCAAGTTCCTGGACTACTGCGACCTGGATGAGAACAAGCTGATCTCCTTGCATGAGCTCAAAGGCTGCCTGGGGCTCAGTTAGCCCTACACACGTGGTGCGTATACTCCCGTGCCCCTCGCTCACCTGTTGGTAACTCCACAATTTTTATTATTATTATTATTATTATTATTATTATTATTATTATTATTATTAACTCCAGCGGGTGCAGAATGCCGCGGTGAGGCTCCTTACGGGGTCCTTGCCATTCATCCAGTGCTTTTCCAGCTGCACTGGCTCCCGGTGGAGTGCAGGGTCAGGTTTAAGGTGCTGGTTTTGACCTTTAAAGCCCTACGCGGCCTAGGACCCACATACCTACGGGGCCGCCTCTCCTGGTATGCCCCGCGGAGGACCTTAAGGTCCGCAAATGACAACATTTTGGAAGTCCCAGGTCGCAAGGTGGTTAGATTGGTCTCAACTAGCGCCAGGGCCTTTTCAGTACTGGCCCCGACTTGGTGGAACGCTCTGTCACAAGAGACCAGGGCCCTGCGGGACTTGACATCTTTCCGCAGGGCCTGCAAGACGGAGCTGTTCCGCCTGGCCTTTGGTTTGGACTCAATCTGACCCTTATGTTTCCCTCCCCTTATGGTTTTGATCTATGGGCTACTTTTAAAATGAGGCTGCATTTTAAATGGCATTTTAACCTGTATTTTAAATTGGGTTTTCCCCCCCTATTTTGTTTTTACTGTATGTTAGCTGCCCTGAGCCCTGCTCTGGCCGGGGAGGGCGGGTATAAATAAAATTTATCATCATCATCATCATTTATACCTCACCTTTCCTCCAGGGAGTTAAAAGTGGTGTGCAAAGATCTCCCTATTTTTCTCCTCAGAACAACCCTGTGGGGTAGGTTAGGCTGAGAGGGAGCGGCTGGCTAAAAAGGCCACACCCAGTGAGTTTCATGGCTGAGTGGGGAACTGAACCGTGATCTCTCAGATCCCTTTCCCCCCCCCCCAAAGTGGGTTTGATGTTGTTTTTTGCAAAGTCTCCAACAAATAAATAAATAAATTGAAGTTTTCTAAGCTATCTTTTAGGGGCGTGGGTGACGCTGTGGGTTAAACCACCAAGCCTAGGACTTGCCGATCAGAAGGTTGGCTGTTCGAATCCCTGTGACGGGGTGAGCTCCCATTGCTCGGTCCCAGCTCCTGCCAACCTAGCAGTTCGAAAGCACGTCAAAGTGCAAGTAGATAAATAGGTACCGCTCCGGCGGGAAGGTAAACGGTTTTTCCGTGCACTGCTCTGGTTCGCCAGAAGCAGCTTAGTCATGCTGGCCACACAACCCGGAAGCTGTATGCCGGCTCCCTCGGCCAATAAAGTGAGATGAGCGGCGCAACCCCAGAATCGGCCACGACTGGACCTAATGGACACGGGTCCCTTTACCTTTTTAGCTATCTTTTAGGAAATTCGCCCCTCAAAATCAACATTTCCTATGTGGGCTGAAATACGCCTGGGTTTCCCTGGACATTTTAACCGAATTTTGCCAGGACGAAATTTTCGGCAGACGAATCCCAGCTATGTCCGGAAAATTCCAAACATTGGGCAGCCCTCGTATATGTTCCAAAATTCTGCTGGGGTAGAACTATAGATAGATTGATATGTCAACAGATGGATAGACAGACGGATAAAGAGTAATGGATGTAAAATTTGGCATTCTGAGAATTTGATTTTTTAAAAAAATATATAAATTGTTTCATGAAATTTATTTTTTTTCTTTTTTTCTTTTCTTTTTTTAATAGATTTTTTATTAAATTTTTCCATAATATCTCCAATCATACAGTTTTCCAAATCACATATTTTGACTTATTGAACCTCCCTCAACTCCTCTGACAATCATCCGTAGTTAAATTTCTATCTTCACATTCCTTAATTATACTATCGCCTTTAAGTAAAATTTTTCTGTCCTCATTTACATTCTTGCAATATTCCTTATTTTTTCACAAAGCTTCTTTAAAACACACTAGCGTTGTTTGTTCCTCACATACAGTCTTCAAATATTCTCTGAATTTTCCCCAGTCCTCTTGTTTCATGATATTTAAACACTGCTTGATTGTAAATATAAAAATAAAAAATGCAAAGAGGTGATGAAATGGGCCACAAATTCCTAGCTTTCCTACGCCTGTCATCAATGACAAGTAATTTGGATGCTGTTTCCACCCTGCTCCTTGTCTCTCCACAAATAATCGCACCTGTGAGCGCCCAGGAAGGCAACCTGCTTGCGTGCTTCATAGCTCTGAGTCCTGTGAAACTTCTTGCTTGCTCAGCCAACTCCCCTGGGATCCCGTTTTTCTGCCTCCAAATTGGTCACCTGGCTTTCCTTAATCCAGAATGCAGCAGCTAGACTGGGGACTGGGAACGGCTGCCGAGACCATATAACACCGGTCTTGAAAGACCTACACTGGCTCCCAGTACGTAGACAACTGATGGGAGGGCGTTCCACTAGGTTGGTGCCACTACCGAGAAGGCCCTTTGCCTGGTTCCCTGTAACCTCACTTCTCGCAATGAGGGAACTGCCAGAAGGCCCTCAGAGCTGGACCACAGTGTCTGGGCAGAACGATGGGGTGGAGACGCTCCTTCAGGTATGCAGGGCAGTAGGAGTTTAGGGCTTTAAAGATCAAGGCTCTATGTGGGGCTACCTTTAAAGGTGACTCAGAAACTACAACTAATCCAGAATGCGGCAGCTAGACTGGTGACTGGGAGCGGCTGCCAAGATCATATAACACCAGTCTTGAAAGATCTACACTGGCTCCCAGTACGTTTCCGAGCACAATTCAAAGTGTTGGTGCTGACCTTTAAAGCCCTAAACGGCCTCGGTCCAGTATATCTAAAGCACCGTCTCCACCCCCATCGTTCAGGACTGAGATCCAGCTCCGAGGGCCTTCTGGCAGTTCCCTCACTGCGAGAAGCCAAGTTGCAGGGAACCAGGCAGAGGGCCTTCTCGGTGGTGGCACCCGCCCTGTGAAACGCCCTCCCTTCAGATGTCAAAGAGAAAAATAACTACAGTGGTACCTCGGGTTACATACGCTTCAGGTTACAGACTCCGCTAACCCAGAAATAGTGCTTCAGGTTAAGAACTTTGCTTCAGGATAAGAACAGAAATTGTGCTTTGGTGGCGCGGCGGCAGCAGGAGGCCCCATTAGCTAAATTAGTGCTTCAGGTTAAGAACAGTTTCAGGTTAAGAACAGACCTCCGGAACGAATTAAGTACTTAACCCGAGGTACCACTGTACCAAACTTTTAGAAGACATCTGAAGGGAGTCCTTTTTCGGGAAGCTTTTAATATTTAATAGATTATTGTATTTTAAAATTTTGTTGGAAGCCGCCCAGAGTGGCTGGGGAAACCCAGCCAGATGGGCGGGGTATAAATAATAAATTATTATTATTATTATTATTATTATTATTATTATTATTATTATTATTCCTTGCCCATCTCCTTGGCCTCTGGTCTCTAAAGCAGCAGCACCAGCAGCAGCCTCGCCAGCCTCTGAGATTTGCCAGGGCTTGGAACAAACTGTTCCTCTCTCAAAGCATCACCAAGGCCCCCTAACCACCCTTCCCCACCCGACTCATATAACTTAAATCCAGCTCCAGCCTCTCCTTCTACCAGCTTCCATCGCAGACAAAGGGGGACTCTGTGCAATACCTTCTGGTGGATTAAGCGTGGATTAGCTGCGCGGGACACAGTTGCCTGCAAAATGCTTGCAGCGTCGACTCGGAGCAGAAAGTTGGGGGGGGTTAACTTGAAACACTCTACGCACCTCCCAAAACAGGGCAAATTGATTCCTTGTTCCTTGCAACTGCGTGTGGGAGATTCCAAACCCTAATTAAAGTCTAAAATGCTTTGGGTTTCTTTTTCCCCCCTGTTAACTTCGCACAATGCACGTGACGGAATCTTATTTTTAATTTTTATTAATAATTTTTTTTTTTAAATGAATATTTATTGAATTTTCCAATTTTATATAAACACAAAAAGAAAAAGAAAAAGAAAAATATTAAAAACAATTCGGTTTCAATAACAGTTTTTCATTCACATGTTTCTTTGACTTCCTCATACCTCCCCTTCTTGTTCTCTAGTTCAATTTATTAATTCAGCAAATCCTAATCTCTTAACATTCCTTTTAAAATAAAACCTTATTTTCCATTCAACTTTTTTAAATTTAATAACATAAACAATTATAATCCCCATTATCTTTATCATAACAGCTAGAGACCACCAAAGTTCAAACCAACATCTTTTCAAAGTTCATTAATTTTATAATATTTCTGTAGATAATCCTTGAATTTCTTCCAATCTTCTTCTGCTGCCTTTTCTCCCTGGTCGCGGATCCTGCCGGTCATTTCTGCCAGTCCCATACAGTCAATCAACTTCATCTGCCATTCTTCCAGAGTGGGTAGATCTTGAGTCTTCCAGTGCTTTGCTATAAGTATTCTTGCTGCTGTTGTAGCATACATAAAAAAAGTTCTGTCCTTCTTTGGCACCAAATGGCCGACTATGCCCAAGAGAAAAGCCTCTGGTTTTTTCAGGAAGGTATACTTAAGTACCTTTTTCATTTCATTATAAATCATTTCCCAGAAGGCCTTAATCTTTGGGCACGTCCACCAAAGGTGAAAGAATGTACCTTCAACATCCTTACATTTCCAGCATTTATTATCGGGCAAGTGATATATTTTTGCGAGCTTGACTGGGGTTATGTACCACCTGTATATCATTTTCATAATATTCTCTCTTAAGGCATTACATGCCGTAAATTTCATACCTGTGGTCCATAACTGTTCCCAGTCAGCAAACATGATGTTATGTCCAAGATCTTGTGCCCATTTAATCATAGCTGACTTAACCGTTTCATCCTGTGTATTCCATTTCAGCAGCAAGTTATACATTTTTGACATGATTTTAGTTTTAGGTTCTAGCACTTCTGTTTCTAATTTAGATTTTTCCACCTGGAAGCCAATTTTCCTGTCCAAATTGTATGCCTCCCTTATCTGAAAATAATGTAACCAGTCTCGGACTCTATTTTTTAATTTCTCAAAACTCTGCAGTTTCAGTCTATCTCCTTCTTGCTCCAAAATTTCCCAATATTTTGGCCAACTGGCCTCCATATTGAGTTTTTTCTGAGCTTTCGCTTCCATTGGTGACAACCACCTTGGGGTTTTATTTTCAAGTAAATCCTTGTATCTGATCCAGACATTAAACAAAGATCTCCTGACAATATGATTTTTAAATGCTTTGTGAGCTTTAACCTTGTCATACCACAAATATGCATGCCATCCAAAAACATTGTTAAAACCTTCTAAATCCAAAATGTCCGTGTTTTCAAGAAGCAGCCAATCTTTCAGCCAGCAGAATGCTGCTGACTCATAGTACAGTCTGAAGTCTGGCAGGGCAAAGCCACCCCTTTCTTTTGCATCAGTTAAAGTCTTATATTTTATCCTGGGCTTCTTGCCCTGCCAGATAAATTTAGAGATATCTTTCTGCCACTTCTTAAAACAGTCCATCTTGTCCACAATTTGTAGTGTTTGGAACAGAAACAACATTTTAGGCAATACATTCATCTTAATAGCTGCTATTCGACCCATCAAGGAAAGCTTCAGATTTGACCATATTTCGAGATCTTTTTTCACTTCTGACCAGCATTTCTCATAATTATTTTTAAATAAGTTCCCATTTTTAGATGTCATATTAATCCCCAGATATTTCACCTTCCTCACCACAGACAGACCTGTTTCATTCTGGAATTTCTCTTTTTCAAACAATGTCATATTTTTCTCTAAAACCTTGGTTTTGGTCTTATTCAATTTAAATCCTGCCACCTGACCAAATTCTTGGATTAATTCTAAAACTCTTTTTGTACTAGATTCTGGCTCCTGTAATGTCAAAACTAGATCATCTGCAAATGCTCTCAATTTATATTGTTTGGCTCCGACCTGTATACCTTTAACCAACCGGTCCCTTCTAATCATGTTCAGCAAGACCTCCAGGACCGATATGAAAAGTAAAGGGGAAATTGGGCATCCTTGTCGTGTCCCTTTTTCAATCTTAAATTGTTCCGTAACCACATTATTTACAATTAATTTAGCCTTTTGTTCGGAATATATTGCACCTATACCATTTTCAAACCCTTGGCCTACCCCCATACCCTGTAGGTTCTTTTTCATAAAACTCCAAGAAATGTTATCAAAGGCTTTCTCCGCATCCACAAATATCAGAACAGCTTTAGTATTTATATCCACATCTAGCTTTTCCAAGATGTCAATTACGTTCCTCAAATTGTCAGATATATGTCTTCCCGGCAGAAAGCCCGCCTGGTCCTTATGTATCTCTTCAATCAATACTCTTTTCAATCTCTTAGCCAAAATGTCAGCAAAAATTTTGTAATCCACATTTAATAAGGATATGGGACGGTAGTTTTTAAGTTGGGTCTTTTCAGTCTCTGTTTTCGGTATTATTTACAACACGGTCCACAACAACTCATTCATACAAACAAACCCACCGCCGTTGCCAATTTAATTATCAAAATTAAACTACTATCCCCTTACACAAAGAAAACATAATATAAAAAGACTTTATCCTGTAAATGGCCTCCTTATTTACTTCTTGCATACTGGTTTTTTTATATGTGATTATTACAGTTTTTCCTAATTCTGACTTAAAAAACCGCAAAGTCTCCTGCAGAAATTAATCGAAACAAGTCCAGGTGTATATTTTGGGGCAGTGTTTGGTAAAGTATTCTCTGCATTTCCCCCATGCTTTTTTAAATCCTTGTCTGGGTTGTCCCCTAATTGTCTCTGTTTATCTGGCCAATTCAGTATAATCTATAATAATAATAATAATAATTTATTATTTGTACCCCGCCCATCTGGCTGAGTTTCCCCAGCCACTCTGGGCGGCTTCCAATCAAGTGTTAAAAACAATACAGCATTAAATATTAAAAACTTCCCTAAACAGGGCTGCCTTCAGATGTCCTTTAAAAAGAAGATAGCTGCTTATTTCTTTTACATCTGGTGGGAGGGTGTTCCACAGGGCGGGTGCCACTACCGAAAAGGCCCTCTGCCTGGTTCCCTGTAATCTCACTTCTCGCAATGAGGGAACCGCCAGAAAGCCCTCAGCGCTGGACCTCAGTGTCTGGGCTGAACGATGGGGGTGGAGATGCTCCTTCAGGTATAATAATTTATCCTGCCATTCCTTTTTTGTTTATCCTGCCAAATTCTTTTTTTCCATTTTTTGGCAATTAAGGTCCTTGCTGTGCCTGCAGCATGAAGCAATATTTTCCGATCTTTTGCTACTTTTGCTAACTTTTTTTAATAATAATAATAATAATAATAATTTATTATTTATACCCCGCTCATCTGGCTGGGCTTCCCCAGGCACTCTGGGCGGGTTCCAAAAAAATATTAAAATACTGTAATACATCAAACATTAAAAACTTCCCTAAACAGGGCTGCCTTCAGATGTCTTCTAAAAGTCTGGTAGGTGTTGTTCTCTTTGACATCTGGTGGGAGGGCGTTCCACAGGGCGGGTGCCACTACCGAGAAGGCCCTCTGCCTGGTTCCCTGTAACCTCACTTCTTGCAGCAAGGGAACCACCAGAAGGCCCTCGGAGCTGGACCTCAATGTCCAGGTAGAACGATGGGGGTGGAGACGCTCCTTCAGATATACTGGACCGAGGCCGTTTAGGGCTTTAAAGTTTTTAAGTTCATCATATACTATATCCCAGAAGCTTTTGATTTTTTTACAGGTCCACCAGATATGTATAAGTGACAAAATTTTAATTTTGCATTTCTTCATTTGCTTAATTGTCCCCAAGCTTCTCCCTGCCTTTCGGGTTGGTTTTTCCTCTTCCCAATTTAATTCACTGCCTCTAGCACAAGCTCCTGGAAACTACCTGCAGGAGCAAAGAATGACAGTCTGAAAAACTTTCCGTTTGCATTCAGGTTATCTTTCTAGGGTGGGGATGTGAAATTAAGGATGGGTCAGTTTCTGAAGGCTGGGTACGCATCCCATGGCCTCCTCTGCAAAAGACTCAGCTGCTATTTCATAACAGATTAAGCACAGGGTATGTTCACATTAGGGACGTGGGTAGCGCTGTGGGTTAAACCACAGAGCCTAGGACTTGCCGATCAGAAGGTTGGCGGTTCGAATCCCTGCGACGGGGTGAGCTCCCGTTGCTCGGTCCCTGCTCCTGCCAACCTAGCAGTTCGAAAGCACATCAAAGTGCAAGTAGATAAATAGGTACCGCTCTGGCGGGAAGGTAAACGGTGTTTCCGTGCGCTGCTCTGGTTCACCAGAAGTGGCTCAGTCATGCTGGCCACATGACCCGGAAGCTGTGCGCCGGCTCCCTCGGCCAGTAAAGCGAGATGAGCGCCACAACCCCAGAGTCAGCCACGACTGGACCTAATGGTCAGGGGTACCTTTACCTTTTTATGTTCACATTAGCGGTTTAAAGCACAGCAAAGTCATTTCCTCCTCGCTGCATATCAAGCCATGCTTGCACGCTGTCAAGATTTATGTATAAGCTAAACAAGCTATAGCTTAGAAGCCCGCTCTCTTGGGGGCCCCCAAAAAAAATTTAAAGGAAAAAACCTGGATGTACATTCCAGAATATAAGAGAAACAACAAATAAAATAAAACCTGCATACAGCAACAGTGTTTTGTGTTGTGTAGGCTCCTATGATGTAAGTAATGGGCCCCGTCTGCTAGCTTGCTCCCTAAAATTTCACCAGTTTGCTCAATTCGATATATAGGGTGCCTACATTCTGCATGGACTCTTTGCATGGCAACATGTGCAAATGGCTTTATATACCTATTACAGTGGTACCTTGGGTTAAGAATTCGTTCCAGAGGTCCGTTCTTAACCTAAAACGGTTCTTAACCTGAAGTGTGCTTTCGCTAATGGGGTCTCCCACTGCCGCTGCGCCACTGGCGCACGATTTCTGTTCTTATCCTGGGGCAAAGTTCTTAACCTGGAGCAACCACTTCCTGGTTAGCGGAGTTTGTAACCCAAAGCGTCTATAACCCAAGGTACCACTGTAGGTCCATAAATTACCATATATTCAACACACAAAACAGCAACATTTGTTGTTGACAAAGGAGAGCTGGACATACAAAGGACCCCATAACCTTCAGTAGCTTAGGGCCTCATCAAACCTAAATCCGGCCCTGGAGATACGTGACCCCCGCTCTTCTGTGAAGCTGACTTAGTGACCTTTGTCGAATCTCATCCCAGCCTAACTCAGAGGACTATGCACTGCTAATCTACAAAAAGCTTACCTATGTTGATGATTCGCATCCTGAAAGAAAAAGCCAGGTGTGCAAAATCTCCCTTTCTACTCACCTAGATGTGATTCTTAGTCGCCGCAGGTGACCAGGCTGGTGGTGGATTGTGAGCCTCCGCTGAACTTAATTTCTCTCCCTCTTTCTCTCTCCATAGACTTCCCCCTGACAAAGAATGGCGCTTTCCCCCTCCAGAAGCCCAGGGGGCGCTCTCTCATTCTCTGAGCACTGCATTCCCGCCTCTGGTTGCAGACTCTTTGCACTTTAAAGAGACGGACTGGACTTTCTGCCCAGAAGGTTGACGATGGTTCCGGGAAGTGGAGATAAACGTGGAAAGGGGTGGGACAAACGTGGCTGTCAGTCCATTTTCTGTGTTTTCCTTTTTATTTTATTTTTTGCTTTTTAAAGAAAGAAACATAGATAACAACAGTCCTGCAGAAACCATCTACCTTAGTAGATTTTTTTATATATGTATAAAAAATAAGAAATAATAATCTTTGCTTTATTTTTGCAACGTAATTTTTAAGAGAGAGAGAAAAAAGTGAATGTAAGGGGACTTCCATGTTTGTTAGAGGGTGTTTCAAAAGGCTGTGCTTTTCAGTTGCGTAAAAAAATCAGCTGGGTTTTAAAATGAATTGTAGTCTGTTTATTTGAATCAATAAATTATGGATATACAAGGGCGGTTTCTTTCATATTTCTGGGTTCCTTTACGTGGAATTAATATCAGAGGCCCTACTCGAATATTGAAAATTTTTACTTATCTGCTTGTTGCTGATAAGTCATTTAGTCGTGTCCGACTCTTTGTGACCCCCTGGAGCAGAGCACGCCAGGCACTCCTGTCTTCCACTGCCTCCCGCAGTTTGGTCAAACTCATGCTGGTAGCTTCGAGAACACTGGCCAACCAATTCATCGCCAAAGAACTGGTGCTTTTGAATTCTGGTGCTGGAGGAGACTCTTGAGAGTCCCATGGACTGCAAGAAGATCAAACCTCTCCATTCTGAAGGAAATCAGCCCTGAGTGCTCACTGGAAGGACAGATCCTGAAGCTGAGGCTCCAATACTTTGGCCACCTCATGAGAAGAGAAGACTCCCTGGAAAAGACCCTGATGTTGGGAAAGATGGAGGGCACAAGGAGAAGGGGACGCCAGAGGACGAGATGGTGGGACAGTGTTCTCGAAGCCACAAACATGAGTCTGACCAAACTGCGGGAGGCAGTGGAAGACAGGAGTGCCTGGCGTGCTCTGGTCCAGGGGGTCATGAAGAGTCGGACACGACTAAACAACTAAACAACAACAACAACAGACAGGGTTGCCTTCAGATGTCTTCTAAAAGTCAGATAGTTGTTTTTCTCTTTGACATCTGGTGGGAGGGCGTTCCACAGGGCGGGTGCCACTACCAAGAAGGCCCTCTGCCTAGTTCCCTGTAACCTCACTTATCGCAGGGAGGGAACCGCCAAAAGGCCCTCGGAGCTGGACCTCAGTATCCGGGCAGAACGATGGGGGTGGAGACGCTCCTTCAGATATACTGGGCCTTTGATGCCATTAGGGCTTTAAAAGTCAGCACCAACACTTTGAATTGTGCTCAGAAACGTACTGGGAACCAATGTAGGTCTTTCAGAACCGGTGTTACATGGTCTTGGCTGCCACTCCCGGTCACCAGTCTAATGTATTTGTGTGCAAGCCAGTTTTATCTTATTTTAACCTTCCATTTGATTTCCTTTCCCCTGTTCCCCTGTACCTATTACCCCTTTGTAACCACTTCCTGCCCACCACAGCCTGTTATAACTCGGGTTCCAGTGCAGCCCTGTGTCTGAGGTTGCGGAAAACAAGTATTTTTTTCTATACTTCCCTGCTCACAATTCCTTGGAGTTTTGCGCCCTCTGCTGGAATAACACAGCATTACTTAAGAAGTGTTTATGCTCAGGTAATACAGATCTCTCTCTTCTTAGGTTGCTTACTAAATCCTTTATTTTCATACTCAAAGCGATTCGTTCCTAAAACAAGAGGTGCCGGACCAGGGGCCTGCACAGAAGCTGAAAATCCTGTGCCTCTTTTTCCTGTTCTGCGTAACCTGTCATCAAATGCACAGTCCTATATCTTAAATGGATTTTCTGCCTATATACATAGAAACTAAAGGCTGTCGTCACGCTCTGCAGTTGCGGATGCAGGTAGGGTGATCTGTGGGCGGCGGGTAAGCAGGGTGGTGAGATGTAAAGATAGGGGGGGTTGGTCTAACTTGGACACACCTTCATAGAATTGTAGAGTTGGAAGGGACCCCGAGGGTCATCTAGTCCAACCCCGAATCTCAGCTAATGCATCCACGACAGGGTTGCCATATTGTGAAGAGCAAAAAAGGGGACACATTTGCTGACTGGTGACCCTACTCATGAAAAAGATGTGTCCTGAAAAAAGGTGAGGAGAGCACTCTTGCGCTTGAGGGCTTCCTGTGGGTTTCCCACAGACATCTGGTGGGCCACTGTGAGAGCAAGTTCTTATCACACTCCTATCTGGACTTGGGGAAATGCAGCGGTTCTGTGATGGGACGTGTGCTTTGCACGGAAAAAGTATCAGATGCAAACCTTGGCACCTCCAGCTGGGGCTGGGAGAGATCTCTATCTGAAACTGCCAGTTAGAGTAGGCAGTACTGAGCCTGGTGGACCAATGGTCTGATTCAGTATAAGGCAGCTCCCTGGGTTCCTATGTATCAGGAAGGCCTCATTTACTGCTTCCTGCCACAGCCCCTGGTTTTGCCTTCGGGGAAAAGGTAAAGGGACCCCTGACCATTAGGTCCAGTCATGGCCGACTCTGGGGTTGCGGGGCTCATCTCGCTTTATTGGCCAAGGGAGCCGGCGTACAGCTTCCCGGTCATTTGGCCAGCATGACTGAGCCACTCCTGGCGAACCAGAGCAGCGCATGGAAACGCCGTTTACCTTCCCGCCGGAATGGTACCTATTCATCTACTTGCACTTTGATGTGCTTTTGAACTGCTAGGTTGGCAGGAGCAGGGACCGAGCAACGGGAGCTCACCCCGTCGCGGGGATTCAAACTGCTGACCTTCTGATCGGCATGTCCTAGGCTCTGTGGTTTAACCCACAGCGCCACCCGTGTCCCAATAATAATAATAATAATAATTTATTATTTATACCCTGCCCGTCTAGCTGGGTTTCCCCAGCCACTCTGGGCGGCTTCCAACAGAACACTAACAATACAATAACCTATTAAACATTAAAAGCTTCCCTAAACAGGGCTGACTTCAGATGTCTTCTAAACGCCAGATAGCTGTTTATTTCCTTGACATCTGGTGGGAGGGCGTTCCACAGGGCGGGTGCCCCTACCGAGAAGGCCCTCTGCCTGGTTCCCTGTAGCTTGGCTTCTCGCAGTGAGGGAACCGCCAGAAGGCCCTCAGCGCTGGACCTGTGTCTGGGTAGAACGATGGGGGTGGAGACACTCCTTCAGGTATACTGGACCGAGGCTGTTTAGGGCTTTAAAGGTCAGATGTAGTGCGCATTCTTCTTCTTGTTACCCCACCCATCTGGGTGGCTCCCAACATCATCATCATCATCATCATCACCAAAGCTATCAAACATTACATGCTTCCCTAAACAGGGAAGTGCACATGGACATAAATGCGCAGAACTGCACATGAACACTAGATCCATGCGCCATGCTCAGCCAGCCACATCGCCCACTGCAGCTGCTGACGTACCTTTTGAACTGTGCCTGCACAGCCTGTTGGCATTCTTCCAAATATATATATTTTTAAAAAACCACCAAAGGCCTCCTTGGCTTTTAAATCAGCAGAGGGCAAGGGCTGTTAATGAGTGCAAGCATGCAAGAGACAGAGCGGAGCCGCCAACAAATTAATTTTATTTATTTATGTATCTTATTCATGTATTTATTTATTTAAAGGCATGTATCCAAGCCACTTAATATTTAAACGTCTCGAAGCACTATGCAAAAACGCAGCACAGATAGAACCTAACTTCTGTTGTCAATGCTCTGGTGGCTTCCACGCTTAGATCACCGCAGTGTGCTATACTTGGGGCTGCCCTTGAAGATGGTTCAGAAACCGTAGCTGGTGCAGAACTCAGTGGTTTAGATTGCAGACCAGGGTCTAAGCACATAAACACCAATCCGCCTCAACTGTACTAGCAACTAAGGGGTTTCTAGGATCAGTTTTTGCTTATAAAGCGATAAAGGTTGGAGGATGGATGGCGGCTAACAGATTGAGGTTGAATCCTGACAAGACAGAAGTACTGTTTTGGGGGGGAAGGGGATGGGCTGGTGTGGAGGACTCCCGGGTCCTGAATGGGGTAACTGTGCCCCTGAAGGACCAGGTGCGCAGCCTGGGAGTCATTTTGGACTCACAGCTGTCCATGGAGGCGCAGGTCAATTCTGTGTCCAGGGCAGCTGTCTCCCAGCTCCATCCGGTATGCAGGATGAGACCCTACCTGCCTGCAGACTGTCTCGCCAGAGTGGTGCATGCTCTAGTTATCTCCCACTTGGACTACTGCAATGCGCTCTCTGTGGGGCTACCTTTGAAGGTGACCCAGAAACTGCAACTAATCCGGAATGCGGCAGCTAGACTGGTGACTGGGAGTGGCCGCTGAGACCATATAACACCGGTCTTGAAAGTATGTTTCTGAGCACAATTCAAAGTGTTGGGGCTGACCTTTAAAGCCCTGAACAGCCTCGGTCCTGTATACCTGAAGGAGCGTCTCCACCTCCATCGTTCTGCCTGGACACTGAGGTCCAGGGTCTTCTGGCGGTTCCCTCATTGCGAGAAGTGAGGCTACAGGGAACCAGGCAGAGGGCCTTCTCAGTAGTGGCGCCCGCCCTGTGGAACGCCCTCCCACCAGACGTCAAAGAGAACAACAATTACCAGACTTTTAGAAGACATCTGAAGGCAGCCCTGTTTAGGGAAGCTTTTAATGTTTGATGCATTACTGTATTTTAATATTTTGTTGGAAGCCGCCCAGAGTGGCTGGGGAAACCCAGCTAGATGGGTTTACCTTTGGTTTTTAAATTGGGAAGATAGTTAAATCCATCAATGGCTTTGTACTAATTTTTTAAGTAGAGTGGGCAGGATCCGCTCCTTAAAATTTACAGTCATACCTCGAGTTACAGATGCTTCGGGTTGTGTGATTTTGGGTTGCGCACCGCGCCGAATCTGGAAGTACCGGAACAGGTTACTTCTGGATTTCGGCGCTTGCACATGTGCAGAAGCACTAAAGAGCACTTTGCGCATGCGCAGAAACACCGAATCGCGACCTGCGCATGTGCAGCGCTGGGGGTTGCGAACGTACTTCCCGCACGGATCACGTTCGCAACCTGAGTGTCCACTGTCTAGTATTTTCAGCCGAGTATTTTAGTTTTTGCTATTTTCCTAACTGGGGCTAATGCCTATGTTATTTCTATTTCTTATTATGTGCTGGGCGCTGCCACCCCTTCTCACAGTGCTTGCAGCCCCACCTACCCCCATCAAAACCCCATATCACAGCTCCTCTTCGTCCCCCCGCAATCCCCGCTTTATTCAAACTTCTACTATTGTTTAAGACCACTCTTTTAAAACCTGCCTTCTCTTTCACTCGACTCCCCCACCCTGACCCCGTGCAAATCCAGGACTTCGACAAGGTGCTACAAATCCTCCAACGAGGGCTGCGTGATGACAGCCTTCCTTTTTATGTATATAGGGGAAATTGCTTTGAGACACCTTGGTGAAAAATGTATTATTATTTTTTATAGATATTTATTGAAATTTTCAAAAAATAGAGAAAAAACAAAAAAACAATTAAAAACACATAAAATTTACATTCCTTACTTTCAATAACAAATTTCCTTGACTTCCCCACACCTCCCCTTCTTGTATTCCAGTTCCAATTTTTAGCTCAGCAAGTTCTTGTCCCCAAATTTTACCTTATTATATTTAATTCATTTTAGTTAACCAATTTTAACTTATAAACCTGAGTCTTTATACATCAGTACTTATTCTTAAAAATCTTTTTCTAAGGTCGACCCCAATTCCCTTCCACGAATTCCCCATTTTTATATTAGTAGCAAAACAAAATAAAAGGAAACAGAGTATAATTGTACACCCTTTGGATTCCCAAAGCCCCACCCCCCCTTTCCCGGTTTCGAACCCCAACAAATGTCTATCAGTCTATCTGCTGTCAGCCTGGCGACCTCACGTCCGAGGCTCTTAATTCTCTCTCAATTCCTCTCTGCCGGTTTTTTGGATAGTCCTTTGTATTGGACACCAAATCTCGAAGAAGCTCTGTCCCAATAAGGTTTTTTTTACTGCAAAAATGTAACGGATAATAATTATTGAGCATAGCCCAGAACAATCTGCAACTGGGGAGGGAGTAGACAGTGCCCCTTGACAAATTAAGAATTGGGGTCCCAACAGCGTGCCCCTATTGTCCTCCACGCAATGATGGTCATAGCTCAGTAGCAGCACATCTGCTCTGCAGGCGGACGGTCCCAGGTTCCTTCTCTGCTGTGTCCAGGTATATCTGGGGGAAATTGTGGATCTGAAATGCTGGAGAGCAGCTGCCAGTCAGTGTGGGAAACAAAATTAAAAAATCCTTCCAGTAGTACCTTAGAGACCAACTAAGTTTGTTATTGGGACGCGGGTGGCGCTGTGGGTTAAACCACAGAGCCTAGGACTTGCCGATCAGAAGGTCGGCGTTTCGAATCCCCGCGACGGGGTGAGCTCCTGTTGCTCGGTCCCTGCTCCTGCCAACCTAGCAGTTTGAAAGCACGTCAAAGTGCAAGTAGATAAATAGGTACCGCTCTGGTGGGAAGCTAAATAGCGTTTCTGTGCGCTGCTCTGTTTCGCCAGAAGCGGCTTAGTCATGCTGGCCACATGACCCGGAAGCTGTACGCTGGCTCCCTCGGCCAATAAAGCGAGATGAGCGCCGCAACCCCAGAGTCGGTCACGACTGGACCTAATGGTCAGGGGTCCTTTTTAAGTTTGTTATTGGTATGAGCTTTTGTGTGGGCTCTAACGTGCTACTGGAAGGAATTTTTTTAGTCATACCTTGGGTTAAAGACGCTTCAGGCTGAGCGTTTTCGGGTTGCGCTCTGCGGTGACCCGGAAGTAACAGACGCTCAAAATGGCGTCACGTGCATGCGCAGAAGCAGCAAATCGCGACCCGCGCACACACGAGTTGCATTCTGCTCAGGTTGCGAACGGGGCTCCAGAACGGATCCCGTTCACAACCAGAGGTACCACTGTATTCTGTTTCCAATACTGAGGTAGATAGAGCAATGGTCTAACTCAGGCACCCCCAACCTTTGGCCCTCCAGATGTTTTGGACTACAGTTCCCATCATCCCTGAGCACTGGTCCTATTAGCTAGGGATCATGGGAGTTGTAGGCCAAAACATCTGGAGGGCTGCCGGTTGGGGGACGCTTGATCTAACTGGATACAAGGAGTTTCCTGTGTCCCGAGGAGGGAAGCAAAAGTAACTTGGGAATCGCGAGGCTTCCTCCCCCCGGCCCCCCCCCTTGCTAGTAAAAGCTTCCCTTGCTGAAACGCCCTTCCTTTTTTAAGATACAGGAATAATGGAGGTGGCCAGATGTCATTATCAGCCATCAGAAGTTGGCAACTGTCCTCTTCGCCCAGACTGACAAGTCAGACGACAGCTCCACGCTGAATGGGTGTGGGGGGAGCAGCAGCAGCAAAAGAGAGAGAAAAGGCCCTCCCCCTTTTTACGAGGCCGGAGAGCATGCGCATTAACGCCAGCAGGGAAGGGAGGACCCTTTCCTCTCTCAGTCCGCGCCCTTTCCTATTCCGGGACAGGCTTGCGAGCGAGCAAGCGAGGCGGAGGCGGGCTGTGGGGGGGGGCTGTTGAGAAAGCGCGCGCGCGCGCCAGCCAGCCGAAGCGGGCGGGGTTTTGGCAACCCGGGAAACGGAGCAAAGGGAGATCCCACCCCCCCACACCCCTAGTCCACCCCCCTCTTTCTCCGGTAGGGCTTTTCCCGTCGGGGCGGCTGCTGCAGCTGCGCCCTAACTCGCCCGGCACCCCAAAAAGAGCTTTCTGGGGTGGGTGTGTGTTGCGCGGGGGGGGGGAGTGCCAAGTGAGTGGCCCTGGGGGAGGAAGCTGCGGATGACTTTGCAGCCGACGGAAGGAGCAGCAGCAGCAGCAGCAATTGGAGGTGGAGGCGGCGGCGGCGATTGCGGTTTGAGCAGCGACGGCAGCGGCGCCGGCGAGCTCGGGAGCCCCGTGGAACGTTGAGGCGCCGGGAAGGAAAACACCCCCCATTGTGACGTCGCGTTCTTCGGAAGTGGAAAGTTTGTCCCAGCGTTCGAAAGGCGCGCCCGCTCGCCTTTGATCTCCTGGGCTCCCTTGCTCGAAAAGAAGGGACCCCCCTTCCTCCCCCCGCGGCCAGAGGAAGCGGCTACTTTTCTTTACCCCTCTCCCGCTGCTTCTTCCAAGGTGAGTGGCGATGATGGGGGGCTTCTCCCTTCATTTTCCCTGGGTGGGTGCGCGCACGTTTCTTTGCCCCCCCCTCCCATCCGGAGCAACCCCTCCCCTCCCCACTGGGGGCGGCGGCGGTTCCAACACGTGTGCCCCGTAACGAGGAGAAGCCCGAGCGTGGGTCGGGGGCTCGCTCGGAACCTCTCTTGCCCGACCGATCGTGTGAACGCACTTTTCTCGGTCGACGCTCGCTTGGAGGCGTGGGGGGAGACGGCGCCGGGCCCTTTGATTTGTACACCCCACCGATTTTGACAGAAATTTGGGGTGGGGTTTTTAGAGCTGCTTCGCTTCTTTCGCCCTCTCCACTCAACGTACGCGCCTTTCCAGAAGTTGCCCAAAATCCTTGCAAAAAAAAGTTTGCAAATCTTTGAAGTGGGGGGGGGTCGCGATGAGGAAGAGGGGAGCGTGGCTTTTCCACGACCCCGGCTGCCTTCCTGTTTGATTTCCGTACAGATTCGTAGAAGCGCCTACAGGACTCGATTTGGGGGAGGATGTGGGGTGGGGTCTGATTTGGCTAATCTGGGAGCTTTAACTCGCTTGCAAAGAGAAGCGAGGCGGGTGTGGGTCTCGCCTCCCCCCACCCCACCGACGTTGGAAACTTCTCTTGGGTGGGACATCTGGGGTTTGAATTAAAACTGCCGTTTAGACAGGAACAAGCGGAGCGAGCGCTCGGGCGGCTGCGGACGCGTGTTCGCTTTCCGGAAGCGGCGCGTACGCTTGCCTGAAAGAGGTGGGGCGGGGGGGGGTTGACTGGAGCAAGCAAGGGGGTCTCTCTCTCTCTCTCCAAATCTTTAATGTGGGGAGGGGCTGCCCACCCCGTTCTTTCCCTGCTTGGACAGTACTTTGCTAGATTTGAATCGGTGCCATATTCAGAAGACGCCCTAGAGAGCCGAATCTGGTGTGTTGTGTGAATTGGAGCACTTTCTCCGAACTGGAGGGGTTTTTTGGGGGGAGGGATCTAATTCATCTGAGACTCCCCTGGGGGGGGGTGGAGAGGGGCTTGGGCATCTCATTTCCTTCCAGTTATCTAAGGACCCGTCTCTCCCTCGCCGCCCCGCGCTTTTCCCTTTGTTACAGCTGCTCACTCCAGAGCAGGCGAAAACTTCTTAATAGAGGCAAAAGACACGTGTTTTTCGCGCTCTCGTCTGGATGGTGCCCTTTGGCCTGCCCCACTCCGGTCACGTAGAGCTCTTTGACCCAGTTCCTCTGTAGCAATAGCGAGGGAGGGGGAAGGAGTTGAGCCGCGGAGGAAATCTGTGTGAACTCATTTTTGTTTCCATTCAGATCTTTCTCTCTGTGTTTCATTCTTTTCCATATCTGTCTGCCAAAAAAAAGGGGGGGGGGAGAAATCTGCAGCTTCTTGGAGGCTGCCATTTTGAAACGGGGGGAGTTGCCTTGGTTTTCGTTTTTTAAAAAGTCCTGGCATGATTTTGAAATACTTTGCGGAGCCTGATTTCCATTTCATTTTGTTACTTCCAGTATGGAGGAGAGAAACTTTCCTCTGCGTCTATGTCTAAAACTTTTGTCACCTGTTCCTCAACTTGGCTGAAAGTTATTTTTCTGCCATGCCTCTCTTTTTGTGTGTGTCTTCCTTCTCCCCTGTCCCAAAGTATTTTGAATTTTTGGAGAATTTTTTTGGGGGTGGGGAGAACGACAGACACCTGGAAAAGTAGTATGGCAATAAAATCAAGTCTCCGTCAACGTAGAAACTTCTTAACGCTCAGGATTGCAAACTGGGCGAGTGTAGTAGCCTTGCAGATACCCACCCACTCGCAATTAATAACTTTTTCGGCTGCTGGGCCCTAGCAAGGAACTGAAATCAAAAGCCCGAGTTTGAAATGAGCGTGGGGAGTACATGCATCTAGGAGTCTCTGTAAACTTGAGAGTGACCTTCATACCTGTCCTGTGATGTTTTCTTCCATTGATGTGGCTTTAGCGTGTGGGAGAAGTTGGGAATCAAAATGGAAGTTCACACTCTTGAAATTAGGGACGCACACAAACACAACCAGGTTACGGATTTGGAGCCTAGGCAGTCTCACCGAAACGAGGCTTTGTGACCCCGCTGCCAGTCCCTTTGGGAATTTGCGGTGGAAGAATCCCACCCGCTCGCTGAGATCTGGTGTGGTGTTGAGGCGGGTTTTAGGCTGGGGAAATCCTTTTTCCCGGTCCTTGCTCAGCCCCGAAGCACACTGGGAGGCCTTTTGCCAGCCTTGCAGGCTGTTGTGAGAATAATAATAATAATTTATTATTTGTACCCCGCCCGTCTGGCTGGGTCTCCCCAGCCACTCTGGGCGGCTTCCAACAAAGATTAAAAATACATTAAAATGTCACACATTAAAAACTTCCCTGAACAGGGCTGCCTTCAGATGTCTTCTAAATGTCAGGTAGTTGTTTATCTCTTTGACTTCTGATGGGAGGGCGTTGCACAGGGCGGGTGCCACCACCGAGAAGGCCCCGTGCCTGGTTCCCTGTAGCTTTGCTTCTCGCAGTGACGGAACTGCCAGAAGGCCCTCGGCGCTGGACCTCAGTGTCCAGAATATAAGGCAGGGGTAGGCAAACTGCGGCCCAATCGCCTTCTCAATCCGGCCCATGGACAGTCTGGGAATCAGCATGATTTTACATGAGTAGAATGTGTCCTTTTAGTTAAAATGCACCTCTGGGTTATTTGTGGGGCTTGCCTGGTGTTTTGACATGAGTAGAATGTGTGCTTTTATTTAAAATGCATCTCTGGGTTATTTGTGGAGCGCAGGAATTCGTTCATTATCCCCCCACCCAAAAAAAATATAGTCTGGCCCACCACATGGTCTGAGGGACGGTGGACCAGCCCCCTGCTGAAAAACTTTGCTGACCCCTGATATAAGGGGATAGATCACCCGTGGCTTAGAAAAATTGGGGTGTTCTTAATCTCCCATACTTCCCTGCTAGGGGATTAGGATAGGACTTCTCCAGGAATCCTTGGTTGTTGTGGGTTGGAGAGAAAAGGGGAGAGAGGTGTTATTGCCTGGTTTCTGTGCTGCTTTGAGGAGGGTCAGGGTTCAAGTGCCACCCCTGCCGCAGAATCCTTACATGACCTCTCACAGCTCGCTGGCCACAGTCCAGAGCAAAGGACGTGTATCGACGTTCTGCTGGAACGAACAGGACTCTGAACCTCCTGTGGGCTTCCCCCGCTGCCTCCCAGTCTCACTTCCCCTCTCTGTGAAATGGGTTTAAAAAAGCCCTAGTTTTATTATTACTTTCTGCATTTTGGCCCCACCTTCGAAGGAGCTCAAGGTGGCGGGCGTGGCTCCCCCCCATCTCATTTAATTCTTCCGTGCGACAAGGGTAGGTTAGGCTGAGAGGTGGTGACTGGCCCCAGGTCACCCGGTGAGCTTCGTGTGGCCCGGTGGGGATTTGAACTCTGGTCTTGCAGGGCCTAATCTGGTGCATTTAACCGCTGGCTCTCGGGGTGATTTGTGAAGGCAAATTCAGTACTGTACCTGAGCCCATGTCAAATTAAGGACATAGGAAAGAGAGGCCTGTGTGCGCTTACTCCTACCACCCTAAACTGCTGGGACGCGATCTGCCCCCACATTGGCCAGCTAGATGTCTGCTCACAAGCAGGGCACAGGAGGAGTAGAATTGGAGAGTGGGAAGGGCTCCCAAAGGTCATCTATTCCAACCCCTGCAATGCTTATTTTGCCCCCCTGTGGGGCTCAGACCCACAGCCCAGAGATTAAGAGTCGCATGCTCTAGCCGTCTCTTGGTGTCCGCAATCTGATCCTGGAGGCAAAATATAGCCACCAGGGATAGCTCAGTCGGTAGAACCGAGAGGCCCTTGATCTCAGGGTCAAGGGTTCAAATCCCGTGTTGGGCAAAAGATTTCTGCACTGCAGGGGGTTGGACTGGATGGTCTTTGGGTGTCCCTTCCAACTCCAGAATTCTGTGACCTTTCCTCCAGGGAGCTCGAGTACGTGGTCCTCCCCAATATTACTCTCACAGCAACCCTGTGAGGTAGGTTAGGTTGCGAGGTAGTTCCTGGCCCAAGGTCACCCAGTGAGCATCGTGGTTGGGTGAGGACCAGAACCCTGCTCTCTCCCAGGGCCTGGTCCGACACACTAACCACTACACCACACTGCCTGCCTGCCGTTATCTGGACGCCCACAAATTCCCCCACCCATGCGCTACCACAACTACTATTTTCGAGGCCACAGATGTATGGGGAGAAAGATCTAAAACCGAATGCCAGGTTTGGCATTCTGGAAATCTTGATTTTTAAAAAAGCCTCGCAAGTTTCTAGACCTTATGACTGTGACAGTCAGGTCAGATTGAAAGTGGGGGGGGGATCCTTTCAGATAGGCAGAAGTGAGATTGGTAGGGCTTTTCAGTGGGGGTGTAATAGTAGTAGGGGCTTCTGTGCCTCCCCTTGAATAAAACAAGTAGAACTAGCCGTGCAACTCTGCAGATTTCAGGAACGCTGTTGCAATAAGGCTGATAACGACAACAGCAGCGAAAATAATTTTATTATTCATACCCCCCCCCCTTTCTGGCCCGACCGCCGGCCTGTTTCGCATTGCCATAGCGCTGGCGGTGACAGATGGAGCGTTTTGAGGCTGGCACACACACACACCCAAATCTGGGGGGCTCCCTGTGCATGTCGGTCGGCCACTTGTAGTAATGGGAGAATCGAGACCGTTAAATGTCAGACCGTGAGAAACAGTGGAGGAGAAGGCAGCCAGGGGCTGAAGTTGCAGGAAGGGGAAGTGGTTTGAAAAACGGGGAGGGAGAAGCTGTTCCAAAGCGAGAAGGAGCCCGAGTGAAATAGGGTGAAAAGGCAGGAATTAAATCGGGAGAGCCAGAGTCGCTAGGGCAGGAGTAGAATCACAGAATCCTAGACTTGGAAGGGACCCCGGGGGTCATCCAGTCCAACCCCCTGCAACGCTAAAGCATCCATGACAGATGGCCATCCGATCGGCGGTTCTCAACCTGTGGGTCCCCAGATGTTGTTGGACTACAACTCCCATCATCCCTGAGCTCTGGCCTTGCTAGCTAGGGGTGATGGGAGCTGTAGTTCAACAACATCTGGGGACCCCACAGGTTGAGAAAGGCTGGTTGTCGTTCCGGACTATAAATCCCATCAGTCCCTGCCGGCGTGGCCGTGGATGATGGGAATTGTAGTCCCGCAAGAGGATGCTTTCCTGCATGTTGCCTCCCCTGCGCTAGAGTGACGCGCAGCCCACATTTTCAGAGGCGGAAATGGAAGTTGCCATTAACCCTGGATCTCTGTGGGTGTAGGGTGACTGTGCCCTTTCCCTTTGGGTAAGTAAGTAAATAAATCTACACTTCGTACAGGAAGTTAGTGGGAAACCAGGTCAATTTCAAGCCCCAGAGAATGGTGCGAGTCTAGTCTTTCTGCCTCTAGGGCCGCTACGTAATCCTCACTTCCTGTTCCTGTTCAGAAGCTGCTGTTTGGTTGGCGGAACCGTGGTGCCGTTGTTGAGAATCGAGTCCTCGCATGTGACTAGTCCTCAGTGCAATGGCTGTCCTGTGTGCATTCACCTCTTTCTAGCGAATCAGTTGCCCCAAAAAAAGCTACCGTATTTTTCGCTCTATAAGACGCACCAGACCACATGACGCACCTAGTTTTTGGAGGAGGGAAACAAGAAAAAAAATATTCTGAATCTCAGAAGCCAGAACAGCAAGAGGGATCGCTGCGCAGTGAAAGCAGCAATCCCTCTTGCTGTTCTGGCTTCTGGGATAGCTGCGCAGCCTGCATTCGCTCCATAAGACGCACACACATTTCCCCTTACTTTTTAGGAGGGAAAAAGTGAGTCTTACAGAGCAAAAAATACTGTAGTTGTGTGCGGGGGGTGGGGGGAGAGAAAGGAAGGAACCAACTCTTCCTATCATGGTCACCCGCCAGAAATTCTGAGCTCGCCACAGGCGACCAAGCGGACGACTGTTTTATATAAGCTTTGCCTGATATCGGTTGCCACCCTGAGTGTCATTGTCCGGATACAAATTGCCAGAGGACATGGTGATGGGACCAGCCAAAGGAGAAAAGGGCGGACTGATTCTGGAGGAAAGTGGCTGGAGTAGGCAGCAGCTGTGGCGTGTAAGGGTGAATATGGTAAAATGAAATGTAGGCCAGAACACCCTATTTATTTATTGCATATTCCTGCCTTGCAGGGGGTTGGACTGGATGACCCGCAGGGTCCCTTCCAACTCGACAATTCTATTATTGATCTCGCATCTTTTCCTCCAAGGAGCATAAGGGATCACCTCATTTCATCTCCACAACAACCTGTGTGGTAGGTTAGTCTGAGAGGCAGTGACCGGCCCCAGGTCACCCATTGAGCTCCGTAGCCGAACGGGGATCCAAACCCTGGTCTCCCGTGTCCCAGCCCGGCACTCTGACCGCTGCACCGCGCTGGCTGGCTGCCTTTCCTTGGGGTGCCAAGGTCTTAAGTTGCCCTGGGGAAGGTTGGGGAGGGGCTGATTAAGATGGGGGCACACAGATTAGAGGATCATAGGAAGGGACCCGAGGGTCATCTAGTCCAACCCCCTGCAATGCAGGAATCTCAGCTAAAGCATCCATGACAGATGGCCACAAACGTCTGCTTAAAAACCTCAAAGGAGGAGAGTTCTCCCGAGGGAGACCGTTCCTCTCTCAAACAGCTCGTATCGTCAGAAAGGGTCTTTTACCCCCTTGTTGTTGTTTAGTCATTTAGTCATGTCCGACTCTTCGTGACCCCCGGACCAGAGCACGCCAGGCACTCCTGTCTTCCACTGCCTCCCGCAGTTTGGTCAAACTCATGCTGGTAGCTTCGAGAACACTGTCCAACCATCTTGTCCTCTGTCGTCCCCTTCTCCTTGTGCCCTCCATCTTTCCCAACATCAGGGTCTTTTCCAGGGAGTCTTCTCTTCTCATGAGGTGGCCAAAGTCTTGGAGCCTCAGCTTCAGGATCTGTCCTTCCAGTGAGCACTCAGGGCTGATTTCCTTCAGAATGGAGAGGTTTGATCTTCTTGCAGTCCATGGGACTCTCAAGAGTCTCCTCCAGCACCAGAATTCAAAAGCATCAATTCTTCGGCAATCACCCTTGAATTTTGTGGGAGATGTCATTGAAAGGCTCATCCCCCCAGCATCCGGCTCACAACCAGTACGTCTGCAGACGTCCATCTCCCTAGCCCCTGCTTCCCCCAAACAGCCGCCCATTGTGGAGCTTTCCCAATCCAGCCCTGTTAAAACTCAGGTATACTATGTAAGCTAGGATGCGGGTGGCGCTGTGGGTTAAACCACAGAGCCTAGGGCTTGCCGGTCAGAAGGTCGGCGGTTTGAATCCCAGCGATGGGGTGAGCTCCTGTAGCTCGGTCCCTGCTCCTCGACTTCCAATATACCACTGTAAATTCTTGGGTTAAGAACTTAATTCGTTCTGGAGGTCCGTTCTTAACCTGAAACTGTTCTTAACCTGAGGTACCGCTTTAGCTAATGGGCCTCCTGCTGCCGCCGCACAATTTCTGTTCTCATCCTAAAGCAAAGTTCTTAACCTGAGGTACTATTTCTGGGTTAGTGGAGTCTGTAATCTGAAGCATCTGTAACCTAAAGTGTCTGTAACCCGAGGTACCACTGTAAAGGTAAAGGGACACCTGACCATTAGGTCCAGTTGTGGCTGACTCTGCGGTTGTGGCGCTCATCTCGCTTTACTAGCTGAGGGAGCCGGCGTACAGCTTCCGGGTCATGTGGCCAGCATGACTAAGCCGCTTCTGGCGAACCAGAGCAGCGCATGGAAACTCCGTTTACCTTCCCGCTGGAGCGGTACCTATTTATCTACTTGCACTTTGTGCTTTCGAACTGCTAGGTTGGCAGGAGCAGGGACCGAGCAACGGGAGCTCACCCCGTCATGGGGATTCAAACCGCCAACCTTCTGATCGGCAAGTCCTAGGCTCTGTGTTTTAACCCACAGCGCCACCCGCGTCCCTAAAGCAAAGTTCTTAACCTGAGGTACTATTTCTGGGTTAGCGGAGTGTGTAACCTGAAGCGTCTGTAACCTGAGGTACCACTGTACTCTGTTCTATATTGCATGGGGCCAATTGTAACCTGAAGTAGACAGAATGGAGGGCCTTGTTAATGTTGATATTCTCCTGTTTCTTCCCTCTCTTCAGCCTTGTATGGACTGTGGTGCTTGCCCGCAGCCATGGGGAAGATGCTATCTAAGATATTCGGCAACAAGGAGATGAGAATCCTCATGCTGGGCTTGGATGCCGCCGGCAAGACCACCATCCTCTACAAGTTGAAGCTGGGCCAGCCGGTGACCACCATCCCCACCGTGGGCTTCAACGTGGAGACGGTGACCTACAAGAACGTCAAGTTCAATGTCTGGGACGTCGGGGGGCAGGACAAGATCCGCCCTCTGTGGAGACACTATTACACCGGCACCCAGGGGCTGATCTTCGTGGTGGACTGCGCCGACCGCGACCGGATCGACGAAGGCCGGCAGGAGCTCCACCGCATCATCAACGACCGGGAAATGCGAGACGCCATCATCCTCGTCTTTGCCAACAAACAGGACCTCCCCGACGCCATGAAACCCCACGAGATCCAGGAGAAACTGGGCCTCACGCGCATTAGGGACAGAAATTGGTACGTCCAGCCGTCCTGCGCGACGTCGGGGGAAGGACTTTACGAAGGTTTAATGTGGCTTACTTCCAACTACAAATCATAATTCTAGGGCTATATATCTATATATATATATATATAATTTACGCGCGCACACACAAAAAGAATCTCTAACCAATGAATCCTAGAACATATATATATTCTCTTTTCCTCCTCAACAAAAAATTTGAAACGGATTCTTCGCTCTAGCAGGAGCGGAGAGTTTTCTCGGCAAATCGCTTTGCTGTGGCAGAAGCGGAGAGTTTTCTCGGCAAAGGGACGTGGCAGCAAGTTTGTCCACAAGAGATTTTTCTCTCTCTCTTTCACCGCCTCCTCTGTCCTGGGAGATGGCGGCGTTGGATATATTCTGATGGGAGCAAAGGGGTGGGGGGCAGGGAGACGTTTAGCCCCAACCCTATATACGAAAGCTATGTCTGCTAGGTTTGCACCCCTTTAATCTTTCTCTCTGCCCCCCAACTCCTCTGGTTCTCCAAACTGTGGTGTCCTCAGCCTGAAAGCTGAGCTGCCTTGTGGGCAGAGCTTGGCGAGGTTGCCCATGCCATAATGGCAGTGTGTTTGGGTAGGTGGGCACCTTGTTGAGAGCGAAGGATGGATTCTGGTCTCCTTGCTTAGCGTTCCTGTCTTCCGCAAGCCTTGGGTTCAAGGGCCGCAAGTGGACCGACTGCCCTTGCCCGTTTTTGCAGGGTGGGTAGGTGGGCACGGGAGAGAGACACTCCCCCACCCCGAGACGAGCCGTGTTCAAGTCCTGGTGCCATCCTGTGCTGCCGATGGAGGTTCACATTCCGGAATGCCTCGCTTGCTGCAGGCTGCGCCCTGTCCTTCCTTTGCTGGGAACACCCGTCTCTCCTTCCCTGCCTCTCCCCTCTCTCTCTTGACCTGCTCAACCTGCCGGGGTTGCTTGCTTGGTGCAGGCAGGGATGTGCGAGGCCAACGCCCAGCCGAACCAGTTCCCCCACCGCAAGGTGGGTGGAATTGAAGGAACCATTAATCAGAGCTGGGGCTGGCTCGCTGGAGCCTGGATCTTCCTGACGGAGGCGGCTGGAGTTTCCCTTCACTTTTTCAGCAAGGGACAGGTGGATTTTTTTTGGGGGGGGGTTACAGCTCTGGGCAGCTTCCTGGGTTTTCCACTTGACTTTGGGTTGGGGAGTTCCTGCCTTCCAACCTGGCCAGATTTCTAGCCGGACTGAATCGATCTGGGTCTGTTTTGCTCCTCTGCCCTGTTCTGATGTCATCCTTCTGCAAAACTTGTTTCCCCAAACGGGGAATCGCCTACGCCACCCCCTTCTCTCTTTCCCCATCTCTGGGCCACAGCCTTGGCTAAAGATCTGCCTTGCCAAGTTTCCCATCCTAGAGAAAGGACCATTGGACCCAGTATTTGACAACCTGGTGCCCTCCAGCTCTTTTGGGCCACCACTCCAAACAGCCCCTGCATTTGGGGGGGTGCCATGTACGCAAGGCTGATTTAACTCAGCTTCAGCAGTAGTTGAGACCGTCTTCCAACTTGGGAACTACGCGTTCATTACCGGGGTGTGTTTGTGTGTGTGTGTGTTTGATTTGAGAAACGTGCTCCACCGGTTGTTTTCAAGGTGGGTGCGAATTCTCCTCGCTTGCTAATCTTACCGACAAAGTTGGTAAACTTTTTGGTCCATAGAAGCTTAAACTAAGCGCAGGATCCGAGGCACAGAACAAATAAGAGCCTTCTTTTCAGGGACCATGAATCACTTTGCCCTGATTTCACACTTCTGCTGTAACTCGAGATCTATTTCCCCTTATTTCACCCCCCCCCCCTTTGCATTTGAGGCCGATTCTTAAGAAGCAGTGACCAATTTGGGGCGGAATCTCTCTTTGTCATCCCTTGATTCACCCTGGGCAGGGAGGACTCGCAAATGACCCCGCCCTTCCAAATTGCTAGCTTTTGAACTTGAAATGGATTCGTCCTCTGTCCCCACCCCACCCACCCAGCAAAATGGTACTCAGGTAGTCGGGCATTTCCACCTCCCTCCCCTTCCTGCCCAGGATCACAATGGGGAGATCTCCTCAATTTAACTTTGCAAACTTCTTGCTTGAATGCCTTGCTGGGTGAGAAACCTCCTGTCCCTTTGACACAAGATCCGGTTAGTTTTCCCCGATTTCCTTTCACCCCCTGAACTAACAGGTGAGGACCATGTGTGTATGTTGCAGGGGCAAATTCTCAGTGGGGATGGTTTTTTGGCACTGTAGCGGGAAGAAAGCTTCCCGACCCCCATGAAAAAGAGGCAGCCGTTGCATGGCCACATGGCTCAGGCCTTGATTTTTCTGGTACCCCTTGTTTCGATGCGCACAGGGGTCCCCAACTGCAAACTGAATCTTAAGGTAGATTTTTGTTTTTTGCGCGGGGCACGGATCGGGAGCCTGTCCCTCTGTGCTTTGAAGAGAAAGGAAACAGCTCGTTTTCTGGAAAACACCGAGTCGTGGTGGTGGAATGGTACGGAAGGTACCAAGTGATCTGGGTAGGGTTCTTCCTCACACACACACCCTCTCTGGGACCTATCGGGCCTCGTGCGCCTGCTGTCCCTGCAGAGAAGTCTTGTCCGCTGTCCTTTGTGCCATGTTCCCACACCGCAGCCTGCTCTGCTTGGGCGTGATCTTTTTTGAGCAAGTGTGACTCATAACTCCCACAAAGAGTGTTCGTTCTCCTTTCACCCCCCCCCTTTCAACAGGGGGAGGGAGCGGTTCTGCACAGCTCAGCGAGCTCTTAACGCACATCTGCAGCAAACTCTTCGTCCCTCCTTGCCAGCCTTAGAGCGGCAACCACATCTCGCCTGCTTGGCCCCCTCCCGAATTGAACCTGCGGCGGCGAAGGGATCTGTGCCTCTTCCTCCCCCCCCCCCCAAAAAAAACCCTTGCACCCAGGACCAAAAGAGTGGTGTGGGACTTGGATGCAGAACTCTGTGCCTGAATTTCATGGTGGCAATATTTTGTGCAAATGCACCGCTCTTCCCTTACCCTACAGAACGGAAGTTTTGGTGCTGATTTTTTGTGCCTGTTAAAACCCTTGATTTTTGCTCAGATCCCTGAATAGTGGGGTTTATTATTTTTTTGGGAGGGAGGGGGTGACCAGGTGTGCCCTCCCCCGCTCCTGGTGGCAATCTTTCTTTCTCCCCCAAATAAGCTGCATTTAACCACGGTTAGAAACTGCACTTGAAAAGTACGCTTTGAAAGTATCTCGCGGGGTGGGAGGTTTTAACTCTTTATTCCTGCGCTGTATATGTTTCTCCCCCTCGCTTCCAAAATCACCCGATCGCACCACGCACTTCTCTTCCCGCCCCCAATCTTGCTGACATTCCAACGGATCTGCTTTGCTTTCGGGGGGGGGGCGGGATCCGCCAGCCGGATTCCCGGGCGATCGCGTCGGAACGAGACAGAATTTAAAAGTCAGGTGACGGCCATCTGGTTAGGCGTTCCGAGATAATCCAATTCCGCTGGCACGAAACGTGTGTGACCGCGGACGTCATCGGGAATTTGTGTGATGGGAATTCAGGCTTGGGGGGCGGGGGGCGGGAATAGAACCTCTGGCCTCTTTCTCTCTCCCAGATACCTTCTGCCTCCCTTTCATTTCTTCAGAGTAAAATGTTGCTTTTGGCTGTTTCCCCCGAGTTTTTTTTTGGGGGGGGGGAAGGCTGTGTGCTTTACCTTGCAAAGAAATAGGTGGAAAGACGTCACTGTTTGCCCCCCCCCCCACCTTATGATGAAAAATAACCACCTTAAACAAAGCTCTTCAAGCCGCAACACCTGGGTAGGGTGAATGTGGCAGCCAGGTCTCTGCGGATTCTAGGGCACAGATGGCTGCAAATTTAAGCTGGAAGGCAGTGGTTAATTTGGGTGGGCCAGGCCTTAATTTGCTGGCAAAGATCTGAGATCTTAGCCACTAGGATACGTGTTTTAACGCACTTCTCCCCTGACTTGGAAAGTTCTGTGTCGGTGGTGATGATATAAGAAGGCACTTAATTTCCCACCTCCTTGCTCCTTGCCTCCCTAGTTTTTTGTGTTTTGTGGGCTTTTCTGCCTGTGTAGTCACATTAAAATAATTCCCAGATCACGCACAACGGAGGCACGGAGGTGCTCTAATTTCTTGCGGGTGGGAGGGAACGATGTGTGTGAATATATCTGGGAGGGTTTCTGCGATGTCAATAAGGGCTTCTCAGTTCCTGAACGGAAGAACAAGGTACTTTTTGTAAACAAATCTGCAGCTGTCTTAACTGGAATACATTGGGTTTGTCTTCGGGGTTTTCTTGGTTCCCTCCTCCTCCCCCACCCCCCCAAAAATTATGTTTTCTTTCTTCCCCCTGACTAGCAAAATGAGGGGTGTGTTTATCAGAGGCTGATCTGCATGTGCAAATGTACTGTACATTTAACGCTGGAATTTCTTTTGGAATCTTTTCTTTCAGGTTGGGGAAATTCAGAAGTGTCTTGTGGTTATGGGTTCCCGGGGTGGGGGGACACCCTAATCTTTACAAACAAGGGCTCACTTCAGTGAACTGTTTTTTAAAAAATTAAAAAATAAAAATAAATGATTTTTCTTTCTAGCCTTCATGAAAATTGTGTGATTTTTCCTTATTTAAAACTAAAAATGAGAGAAAGAAATTTCAATTCATTGAGGTTCGTCTTACCAGCCTTACGGATAAGCCCTCAAGTCTTACGCTGGCCCACTTGCCTACAAGTGTCTGTGATAAAAGGTAAAGGGACCCCTACCGCTAGGTCCAGCAGCGGACGACTCTGGGGTTGCAGCGCTCATCTCACTTTATTGGCCGAGGGAGCCGGTATACAGCTTCTGGGTCATGTGGCCAGCATGACTAAGCCACTTCTGGCGAACCAGAGCAGCGCACGGAAACGCCGTTTACCTTCCCGCTGGAGCGGTACCTATTTATCTACTTGCACTTTGACGTGCTTTCGAACTGCTAGGTTGGCAGGAGCAGGGACCGAGCTACAGGAGCCCACCCCGTCGCTGGGATTCAAACCGCCGACCTTCTGACCGGCAAGCCCTAGGCTCTGTGGTTTAGATCACAGCACCACCCATGTCCAAATTAAGACTTGGGGGGCGCACTTGCCTGCTGGTCGCCTAGAGGCCCTTCCAACTCTCCGCAGGCGACCAGGTGAGTAGCAAATACAAGGCTGTGGCTTATGTTTGTAATTCAAAAGTGGTTATTTTCTTCAAACGCAACACTCCTGTAGTTTCTTTTCCTTCTTTGTCTCTTAACAGCCGCATGACAGGCAGACATTCACCAGGTCCATTTTTCTTGGCTGTGGAAATTCAGCGTAGAGTGGTACCTCCGGTTACGAACGGGATCTGTTCCAAGAGCCTGTTTGCAACATGAAAAGAGCGCAACCCGCAGCGGCACGTTTGCGCACGCATGGGTTGTGATTCGCCGCTTCTGCGCATGCGCGTGACGTCATTTTGCGCTTCTGCGCATGCGCGTGACGTCATTTTGCGCTTCTGCGCATGCGCGAGCAGCAGAACCCGAAAGTAACCCTTTCCGGTACTTCCAGATCGCCAAGGGACGTAACCTGAAAGAACATACAGTGGTACCTCAGGTTACATACGTTTCAGGTTACAGACTCCGCTAACCCAGAAACAGTACCTTGGGTTAAGAACTTTGCTTCAGGATGAGAACAGAAATCGTGCTCCGGTGGCACGGCGGCACCGGGAGGCCCCATTAGCTAAAGTAGTGCTTCAGGTTAAGAACGGACCTCCAGAACGAATTAAGTACGTAAGTTACATGTCACTGTAACATGAAGCGGACGTAACATGAGGTATGTCTGTAATCGAAAGCACCACTTAAGTGGATCCCAGCTTCGTTTACATACGGCAGGGGCTGTTACTTCATCACAGCTTCAACTTTCCCCTTGTGGTGGTTAATTCTATGCACCCAACTCCTCCCTCAAAGCAGCAGGCGGGATGTACAGGAGGCTCTGCAGGGCTGTTGTGCGACGCAGCTATTTAGCCCAGCGACCAGCCTCTCAATCACAGTGGAGGGTCTAGGCCTCAGAAGCGAGGGAGGGGGGAGAAGCTACAGGACCCACCAGATATCATAGAACTAGCACAGGAAGGGACCCCTTTCAGCAGGGGGCCAGTCCACTATCCCTCAGACCTTGTGGGGGGCCAGACTATATTTTGGAAAAAAATAAAATATTTTGGAAAAAAATAATGAATGAGTTCCTATGCCCCACAAATAACCCAGAGGTGCATTTTAAATAAAAGCACACATTCTACTTGTGTAAAAACACCAGGCAGGCCCCACAAATAACCCAGAGATGCATTTTAAATAAAAGCACACATTCTGATTGTTAACATAGTAGATAGATAATATAAGGATTTGTACAATTTTACAGTATGCAGAGAATAATATGTGTTGAGAAATCAAGAGAGAGGACATGAGGGAAGTATCGGGGCCGGGGCAGGTTTGATGGGGAGGTGGCGGGGAACGCGGGGAAATAATGAATATGTTATCTTTTGATATTTTGATATGTTGAAATTGTTAATAAAAAAAAAAACGAAAAAACAAATAAAAGCAGACATTC
Source organism: Podarcis raffonei (assembly GCF_027172205.1). NCBI lineage: Eukaryota > Metazoa > Chordata > Lepidosauria > Squamata > Lacertidae > Podarcis > Podarcis raffonei. The sequence goes on along the minus strand of NC_070609.1, from coordinate 6,843,351 downwards.
TACTCGTGTGAAAACACCAGGCAGGCCCCACAAATAACCCAGAGATGCGTTTTAAATAAAAGGACACATTCTACTCATGTGAAAACACGCTGGTTCCCGGACCGTCTGCAGGCCAGATTTAGAAGGCGGTTGGGCCGGATCCGGCCCCCGGGCCTTAGTTTGCCTACCCCTGATCTAGTCCAACCCCCTACAATGCAGGAATCTCAGCTAAAGCATGACAGAAGGCCGTCCAGCCTCTGTTTTGAAACCTGCAAAGATGGAGAGGCGTTGGTTTGCAACGCCGTGGCTAATGTCTGGGGGTGATGGGCACCGTAGTCCAAGTAATCTTTGTCCCAGTGGAATTACGGGCCGCAGACTGCCCATCAAATTCACTCCTTTCCTCTCTCCCAGCTGCTCTGCGTTTTCCTTTTATTCACTTTCCCTCCCCATTTCAGCCTTGACAGGGCCTGTGGCCCTCCAGATGGCAAGACTACAACTCCCATCATCCGCCTGCTGTGGCCGATGGGAGTTGTATCTGACAACACCTGCAAGGCTACGGGTTCTGCCCTCCCTGACTTAAGCCCTACAGGAAGCTTGGGGGGCCCTTGGCCTTCCAGGTGCTCCTGAACTACAACTCCCCTCATCGCTGGCCATTGGCCAGGCTTGCTGGGGCTGATGGGAGTTGTAGTCCCGCAACATCTGGAGGGCCAAAGCTCCTCTAGGCTGGAACATCCCCTGTTAATTCCGACTTTCCCATTTCGTGCCAGTTTCAGAACATAGCAACGGGACCAGGGAATGCCTGTTTTCCTCAATGTTTCCCTTTTAGCCCCCATTTGAACCACTAAGGTGCCGTTTTAAAGGGTCACTGCTTCCCGCAAAGATTTCTGGAGAGCCGTCTTCCCCTTCCCAGAGCTACACTGACCAGATGCTTGGAAGCTGTGGCTGGTTGGTTTCGTGGGAGCCGACTGAAACTAAATCCTTCAAAGACAGAGGTCCTCTGGCTGGGTCGGGATGGCATGGGGATGAGGGACCATCCCTTCTCTTGCGGGGGCCCAATTAGTGCCATTGCCTTCCGTTAAGAGTTTGGGTGTAATCCTTGACGCCTCCCTTTCCATGGAGGCGCAGGTTACAGCAACAGCCAAGGCGACATTTTTGCACCTTCGCTGCATCAAGCAGTTGGTCCCTTACCTTTCCCGCCCCGACCTGGCCACAGTGATCCATGCGACGGTCATCTCCAGGCTTGACTACTGTAATTCGCTCTACGCGGGGCTGCCCTTGAAGCTGTCCGGGAAACTCCAGCGGGTGCAGAATGCTGCAGCGAGGCTCCTCCTGGGGTCTCTGTCGTGGGAGCATGTTCACCCAGTGCTTTTCAAGCTGCACTGGCTCCCGGGGGAGTACAGGGTCAGGTTCAAGGTGCTGGTTTTGACCGTTAAAGCCCTTCATGGCCTAGGAACCTACGGGACCGCCTCTCCTGGTATGCCCCACAGAGAGCCTCAAGGTCCATAAATAGCAACACCCTAGTGGTCCCAGGCCCTAAGGAAGTCAGATTAGCCTCAACCAGGGGCAGGGCTTTTTTAACACTGGCCCCGGCCTGGTGGAACGCTCTGCCTCATGAGACCAGGGCCCTGCAGGATCTGATTTCTTTCCGCAGGGCCTGTAAGACAGAGTTGTTCCGCCTGGCCTTTGGCTTGGAGCCAGTTTGATTCCCTCCCTCCCTCTCTTTCTTTTTCCTTTCCTTCTCTTCCTGCAATGAGGCTACATTTTAATATTTTAACGTTTCAATATTTTAATGTTGTGTTCTAATTTTGTTTTTAAGTTGTAATCATTCCATTTGTTTTTATTATTGCTTGTAAGCCGCTCTGAGCCCGGCCTTGGCTGGGGAGGGCGGGGTATACCGTATTTTTTGCTCTATAAGACTCACTTTTTCCCTCCTAAAAAGTAAGGGGAAATGTGTGTGCGTCTTATGGAGTGAATGCAGGCTGCGCAGCTATCCCAGAAGCCAGAACAGCAAGAGGGATTGCTGCTTTCACTGCGCAGCGATCCCTCTTGCTGTTCTGGCTTCTGAGATTCAGAATATTTTTTTTCTTGTTTTCCTCCTCCAAAAACTAGGTGCATCTTGTGGTCTGGTGCGTCTTATAGAGCGAAAAATACGGTATATTATTATTATTATTATTATTATTATTATTATTATTATTAATATTACAGTTCCCAAAACGGCTTTAACAATCCCAATTCACAAGGAATTTTGGAGAGTTGTAGTTCCATGACGGGAATGGGCTTCTCAACAGCACCCTCATAACAAACTACAGCTCCCAAGGTGCTTTGTGGGAAACTGGAATCGGACTGAAATGTATGGTGAGGCCCCTATTCCCCTCGGAGAACTACAATTCTCAGAGCTCTCTAGGAAGAGGGACAGGTTAAACTACTCTGGGAATTGTAGCTCTGTGAGGGGATAAGGAGGGGCTCTTATAACGCCTCAGCAGCTAACAGATTGAGGTTGAATCCTGACAAGACAGAAGTACTGTTTTTGGGGGACAGGGAGCGGGTTGGTGTGGGGGATTCCCTGGTCCTGAATGGGGTAACTGTGCCCTGAAGGACCAGGTGCGCAGCCTGGGAGTCATTTTGGACTCACAGCTGTCCATGGAGGCGCAGGTTAACTCTGTGTCCAGGGCAGCTGTCTCCCAGCTCCACCTGGTACGCAGGCTGAGACCCTACCTGCCCACGAACTGTCTCGCCAGAGTGGTGCATGCTCTAGTTATCTCACGCTTGGACTACTGCAACGCGCTCTACGTGGGGCTACCTTTGAAGGTGACCCGGAAACTGCAATTAATCCAGAATGCGGCAGCTAGACTGGTGACTGGGAGTGGCCGCCGGGACCACATAACACCGGTTCTGAGAGATCTTCATTGGCTCCCAGTACGTTTCCGAGCACAATTCAAAGTGTTGGTGCTGACCTTTAGAGCCCTAAACGGCCTCGGTCCAGTATACCTGAAGGAGCGTCTCCACCCCCATCGTTCAGCCCGGACACTGAGATCCAGCGCCGAGGGCCTTCTGGCGGTTCCCTCATTGCGAGAAGTGAGGCTACAGGGAACCAGACAGAGGGCCTTCTCGGTGGTGGTGGCCGCCCTGTGGAACGCCCTCCCATCAGATGTCAAAGAGATAAATAATTACCTGACATTCAGAAGACATCTTAAGGCAGCCCTGTTCAGGGAAGTTTTTAATATGTAATGCTGTACTGTTTTTAACACTGATTGGGAGCCGCCCAGAGTGGCTGGGGAAACTCAGCCAGATGGGCGGGGTATAAATAATAAATTATTATTATTAAATTATTATTATCAGCGCCCTTAAACTACAGTTTCCAGGGTTCTCTGGGGGAAGCTATTTACATGTGCAGTATGAAGATATCCACAATTTCTGGCAGTCTCTTTCAGGGAAGCTCTGATCCTCACGGAGGGTGAAGGGAAGAGAGGGGCAATTAATTTCTGCTTTTCTCCTGTGACTTAACCCACTTGTGACGTCCGCGGAGTCTTTTTTTGGTTCCCCTTTAATTTAAGAGGTGAGGTGCAGCTGGGACTTTGCACCAATCACCAGGGAGCTGCCAGGCGGATGTGCTGCTGTCAACAGGTTTTCATTTCCCCTTTTCTAAACATAACAAAAGAGAGGTTTGTTTGTTTCTTCTGCTGTTGAGAGGGAAATATTGAATGGCCTCTGCAGCCGCCTCCCGCAACCCTTTGCCCAGATGGTTTGGGCTGCAATTCGGGCACCCTCTTAGCCAGCACAGGGAAAACCCGCTCTGAACAACAGCCTGAATTTCAAAAAGCAAAACCCGAGACACCGTTTTCTCCCTACACCCATTTTCCAACATGGTGCCCTCCAGATGTTTGGGACTGATAATTCCCATCAGCCTCCATCGTGCAAAACATTTGAAGGGGCACCAGGCTGGCAAAGGGTGTACATGGGTTGTTTATTGCCAACCTGATGCCCACGAGCAAGTATAGGCCTCCTAGAAAGAAAGTTATGCATCAAAATGTTCAGGTACCTTTTAATAATATTACCGTATTTTTCGCCCTATAGGACGCACTTTTCCCCCTCCAAAAATGAAGGGGAAATGTGTGTGCGTCCTATGGGGCGAATGCAGGATTTCCCTGAAGCCTGGAGAGCGAGAGGGCTCGGTGCGCACTGACCCCTCTCGCTCTCCAGGCTTCAGGAAGCTATCCGCAAGCCTTGCAAGCCCGGCGGGAGGTCCCGCCGGCTCGCAAAGCTTGCGGGCAGCAGCCTGCAGCCCACAAGCTCGGGGGATAGTGGGGAGGCGGAGCGCCGCCACCCCGCTATTCCCCGACCTGATCTGAAGGCTGGTGGGGGGGGGGAGAAGCAAGCTTCTCCCAAGCGCCAGCCCCATAAGCTCGGGGGATAGCGGGGAGGCGGAGCGCCGTCACCCCGCTATTCCTGGACCTGGTCTGGAGGCTGGCGGGGGGGGGGGAGAAGCAAGCTTGCTTCTCCCCATCGCCAGCCCCATAAGCTCGGGGGATAGCGGGGAGGCGGAGCGCCGCCACCCCGCTATTCCCCGACCTGATCTGAAGGCTGGCGGGGGGGAAGAAGCAAGCTTACTTCTCTCCCCCCCCCCGCCAGCCCCACAAGCTCGGGGGATAGTGGGGAGGCGGAGCGCCGCCACCCCGCTATTCCCCGACCTGATCTGAAGGCTGGTGGGGGGGAGAAGCAAGCTTGCTTCTCCCCCCCCCCGCCAGCCCCATAAGCTCGGGGGACAGCGGGGCAAGCTGCTGCCTCACGGAGGCTAGAGAGGCTGTCCCTGAAGGCAGAAGAGGGAGACGGAGCGCTCCGTCTCCCTCTTCTAGCTTGGGGATGGCTGCGCAAACCTGGGGGGGAAATAAAAATTTTTTCCTTGATTTCCCCCCCAAAAAGCTAGGTGCGTCCTATAGGGCGAAAAATACGGTAATAATGATGATAATAATTTATTATTTATACCCTGCCCATCTGGCTGGGTTTCCCCAGCCACTCTGGGCGGCTTTCAACAGAATATTAAAATACAATAGACTACTAAACATTAAAAGCTTCCCTAAACAGGGCTGCCTTCAGATGTCTTCTAAAAGTCTGGTAGTTTTTATTCTCTTTGACATCTGGTAGGAGGGCGTTCCACAGGGCGGGTGCCACCACCGAGAAGGCCCTCTGCCTGGTTCCCTGTAACTTGGCTTCTTGCAGTGAGAGAACTGCCAGAAGGAACCTCGGCGCTGGACCTCAGTGTTCGGGCAGAACGATGGGAGTGGAGACGCTCCTTCAGGTATACTGGATCGAGGCCATTTAGGGCTTTAAAGGCTTTTAAGCACTTTCTGTAAAATAGGAGTAAGATATATATATATATATATATATATATATATATATATATATATATATATTCCTGGTACAGTGGTACCTCGGGTTAAGAACTTAATTCGTTCTGGAGGTCCGTTCTTAACCCGAAACTGTTCTTAACCTGAAGCAGCACTTTAGCTAATGGGGCCTCCCGCTGCCACTGCGCTGCCGGAGCACGATTTCTGTTCTCATCCTGAAGCAAAGTTCTTAACCCGAGGTACTATTTCTGGGTTAGCGGAGTCTGTAACCTGAAGCGTATGTAACCTGAGGTACCACTGTACTGAGGAATGTTCCTTGTTGCTATTAGGCGGCTAATTCTATTCTAGGCTGCATTAATAGAAGCAAAACGTCCAGAACCTTTGTTCTGCCCCTAAATCCTGTTCACATGCACTGCTAGTAAGCCAGGTATCCCCCATCTTAGATTTGTGCACCTGGTTTTTCCTGCCTAAGTACAGAACCTGACATTTTGTCCCTGTCGAAATTCATTTTGTGAGCTTGGGCCTGGCCAGGTCTCCAATCTGTTAAGGTCATTTTGAATTCTGATTTTTTGCACGCAGCCCCAGGATAACTCAGGAGAGGACTCTTAAAAGCGCCGAGACACCTGGGGAAAATGGTTCGTGCGAGGCGCGGCTCCTGGCAGTCCCCCAACGCCTTGCTGCGACACCAGTGGGTTGTGCGAAGTGGGTGGGGTTTTGTGGCTTGAAGGTGTGGCGCCGCACCTACTTTTGAACACAACACCTTTATTCTTTCTCCTCTTAAGCAGGTAGGGCTTTCTCACTGGCAGGGCTCCAGGATGGGGGTTCAAGGGCCGTGAGCCACGCAGCTTGCAAGGCCGTTGCGGTTTCCATTCATTCGCGTCTTCCCAGCAGGACTCTCATGCCTTTGGCTGCTGTGTGGCAGGCAGGAACCCCACAGGTCTAGCTTTTGCTGTTGCATTTCATCTCCATGCCGGGAAGCAATAATCCCAGTCTAATTGCTACCACGGGATGCGGGTGGCACTGTGGGTTAAACCACAGAGCCTAGGACTTGCTGATCAGGTCGGCAGTTCGAATCCCCGCGACGGGGTGAGCTCCCGTTCCTTGGTCCCAGCTCCTGCCAACCTAGCAGTTCGAAAGCACGTCAAAGTGCAAGTAGATAAATAGGTACCGCTCCAGCGGGAAGGTAAACGGCATTTCCGTGTGCTGCTCTGGTTTGGCAGAAGCGGCTTAGTCATGCTGGCCACATGACCCGGAAGCTGTACGCCGGCTCCCTCGGCCAGTAAAGCGAGATGAGCGCCGCAACCCCAGAGTGGGTCACGACTGGACCTAATGGTCAGGGGTCCCCTTTACCCTTTAATTGCTACCACCTGCCATGTAGCTTTTATTTTTTTAAAAAGGCACAATTGGAATCCTGCCATGAAAATAGGCTGCAACACTGATAACAACATTTATTTATATCCCACCTTTTTTCTCTGATAGAGGCTTAAAGATAATAGTTGCTGTTAGAATCGTAGAGTTGGAAGGGGCACCGGTGTCATCTAGTCCTACCCTCTTCAATGCGGGAATATTTTGCTACTTCTTCTTTGGCGATCCCTCGTAGCCGAGTAAGATTGTCTTCCATAAACACGGTTTTAACAATGAGTCCGTAGGTGACTGTGGAGGCCAATTCTGGATCCACACGTCCTTCCACAGTGGGGACATTGGTTTCTGGTCGGGAGTTGATCACGGTGTGGATTTGCCAAGCGTGCCTTCCTCTTAGCACGTTTCTCCCTTTTGTCCTGAGTTTGAGTGTCTTCAAAGCCCATGACACCTTTGGTAAAGGCTGTTCTCCAGCTGGAGCGCTCACAGGCCAGTGTTTCCCAATTGTTGGTGTTTATACTACTTTTTTTTAAGGGATGCGGGTGGCGCTGTGGGTAAAAGCCTCAGCGCCTAGGGCTTGCCGATCGAAAGGTTGGCGGTTCGAATCCCCGCGGCGGGGTGCGCTCCCGTTGCTCGGTCCCAGCGCCTGCCAACCTAGCAGTTCGAAAGCACCTCCGGGTGCAAGTAGATAAATAGGGACCGCTTACCAGCGGGAAGGTAAACGGCGTTTCCGTGTGCTGCGCTGGCTCGCCAGATGCAGCTTTGTCACGCTGGCCACGTGACCCGGAGGTGTCTTTGGACAGCGCTGGCCCCCGGCCTCTTGAGTGAGATGGGCGCACAACCCTAGAGTCTGGCAAGACTGGCCCGTACGGGCAGGGGTACCTTTACCTTTACCTTATACTACTTTTTTTTTTTAGATTTGCCTTGAGACAGTCTTTAAAGCTCTTTTGTTGGCCACCAGCATTACGTTTCACATTTTTAAGTTCAGAATAGAGTACGGTGAAACCTTGGGTTGCGAAAATGATCCATGTGGGAGGCATGTTCGCAACCCGCAGCATCCACAACCCGCAGTGCCGCATCTGCGCATGCGCGTGATGTGTTCCGACGCTTCTGCGCATGCGCAAAGTGCGATTTAGCACTTCTACGCGAGCACCGAAATCTGTTCCGGTACTTCCGGGTTTCGGCGCATCCGTAACCTGAAAACGCGCAACCCGCAGCTATCGCAACCTGAGGTATGACTGTAGTTGCTTTGGAAGACGATCATCAGGCATCCGCACAACATGGCCGAACTCAAATCCTTGAAGATAAGAGTCTCATGCTCTACTGACCGAGCTAAACCACATAAAGACTGTAAGAAACACAAAAGCAACAGATGCGTTTAAAACACAGCTGAGGCCCTAACAAATGGGACACTCAGGGTAGAGACGAAAACTGGGAACACCCATTGGAAGAAAAATATCTGGCCCTGTCTATCCGGCCTTCCACGCCAAGGGGTACCAGCCCCCACCAAAAGCCTTCAGAGCTGGGAGGTTTTTTTAAAAGAAGGGAGGCAGAGAAGACCAACTTTCTAGTCCTCAATATTCTAGTGAGCAGCTTTTGTAGCCAAGCAAGGCCTCCCACCCTTCAGAGATGCAGGTCTTTGTGAAACCTGCGCCCTCCACCCCGAGATGTCTCACCCTTCCCCGACTGTAGGCTCATTCAGTAGAGACACATAACCTCAGGGTTGTGGGTTCGAGCCCCATGTCGGGCAAAAGTTTCCTGCATTGCAGGGGGTTGGGCTAGATGATCCTTGTGGTCCCTCCCGCCTCTATGATTCTATGACATGGGTAGGCAAACTAAGGCCCGGGGGCCGGATCCAGCCCAATCGCCTTCTAAATCCGGCCCACGGACAATCCGGGAATCAGCGTGTTTTTACATGAGTAGAATGTGTCCTTTTATTTAAAATGCCTCTCTGGGTTACAGTGGTACCTCGGGTTACATACGCTTCAGGTTACATATGCTTCAGGTTACAGACTCCGCCAACCCAGAAATAGTACCTTAGGTTAAGAACTTTGCTTCAGGATGAGAACAGAAATTGTGCAGCAGCGGGAGGCCCCATTAGCTAAAGTGGTGCTTCAGGTTAAGAACAGTTTCAGGTTAAGAACGGACCTCCGGAACGAATTAAGTTCTTAACCTGAGGTACCACTGTATTTGTGGGGCCTGCCTGGTGTTTTTCCATGAATAGAATGTGTCTTTTTATTTAAAATGCATCTCTGGGTTACAGTGGTACCTCGGGTTACATACGCTTCAGGTTTACATATACTTCAGGTTACAGACTCCGCTAACCCAGAAATATTACCTCGGGTTAAGAACTTTGCTTCAGGATGAGAACAGAAATCATGCAGCAGCGGGAGGCCCCATTAGCTAAAGTGGTGCTTCAGGTTAAGAACAGTTTCAGGTTAAGAACGGACCTCCAGAACGAATTAAGTTCTTAACCCGAGGTACCACTTTATTTGTGGGGCCTGCCTCGTGTTTTTCCATGAGCAGAATGTGTCTTTTTATTTAAAACGTACCTCTGGGTTATTTGTGGGGCCTGCCTGGTGTTTTTACATGAGTTGAATGTGTCCTTTTATTTAAAACGCATCTCTGGGTTATTTGTGGGGCATAGGAATTAATTCATTTTTTCTCCCAAAATATAATCCGGCCCCCCACAAGGTCTGAGGGACAGTGGACCAGCCCCCTGCTGAAAAAGTTTGCTGACCCCTGTTCTATGACATGGCCCTGAACTGCCTGTGTGTGTGGATCTTTCCCCTTCACACGCTGCAAAAGCTTTCAAATGCCAGGCACTCAAACCCGCCAGCTCCCTTCTCTCTGACAAAGCCAACCTCCCTTGTGTTGTGGGAGACATTCCTCTTTTGCGTTGGAGGGTCCTGATGAACCCAGCGCCTGCCTCTTGCGAGCCGAGGCTCAAGGTCTAAGTGCGCAACTGAATCGAGCCCGTGGGAGAAAAAACCTTCGTTTTATTTCAAAACCGAACAAGCCTCTGGCAGCTTCCTTCAGCTCCTTATAGTTTCTTTGTTGCCGGGTTTCCTAGTGGGATGGACAGTGTAGCAAGGTGTCCGAAGGCTAACTCTTTCTGCTTTTCTCAGGCCACTCTGTTCCAGAGAGAGTGGGCTTTGGGGGCGGATTTGCAGTCCTCAAAATCCTGGAGCCAGGCCTGAGCGTAGGAGGAAAAAGAGAAGAGAGGAAGAGTGCCAGCCAGGAGTTGGCAAGCTGGTGAGCTTTGCCAGTCCACAGTCCTGCACATGCTGAGGTCTGGAACTTCACACTACGACGGCGACGCCTTGTGGGGCAGCGGCGCAGAAGCAGCTGTGGCCTTTGGGGCCCGGTCCAAGCCAAATATTAAATGCCGGAGGGTGGGGGAGAAGGAGCATGTCTCTTGAATTCTTCCCATCTGGCGGTTCTGTTTGGAGCGATGGCTGGTTGCAGCAACAAGGAGAGTCCAAGGAAGGTTTTTTCTGTGGCAAGGCAGCGTCAAAGACGAGGAACTGGCGCTCAACAGCAGGGATTATCGCCACATCCAGGCTAGTCCCAGCAAGAAGCTGGGAATCTGATAAGGCAGCTGGCATCTTGCAATGGTGTAAAAACATGCAGGGGATAATAGGACGGTTGGCCAATCTTATAAAAGAGATGTTGTTGTTGTTGTTTAGGACAGGTTGCAACAGCCAAAACACAATACAGTGGTACCTCGGGGTTAAGAACTTAATTCGTTCCGGAGGTCCGTTCTTAACCTGAAACTGTTCTTAACCTGAAGCACCACTTTAGCTAATGGGGCCTCCCGCTGCCACCGCCATGCGATTTCTGTTCTCATCCTGAAGCAAAGTTCTTAACCTGAGGTACTATTTCTGGGTTAGCGGAGTCTGAAGCGTCTGTAACCCGAGGTACCACTGTATTGAAAACAGTTTGGCACAACTTAAAAATTACAGAAATAAGGTGGGAATATGCACCCCAAGTCTCAAGAGTCAGAATAAAGAGGTAAGACCTGCACCGAACATACAGTGGTACCTCAGGTTACAGACACTTCAGACTCCACTAACCCAGAAATAGTACCTCTGGTTAAGAACTTTGCTTCAGGATGAGAACAGAAATCGTGCGGCGGCGGCAGCAGGAGGCCCCATTAGCTAAAGTGGTGCTTCAGGTTAAGAGCAGTTCCAGGTTAAGAACGGACCTCCGGAACGAATTAAGTACTTAACCCGAGGTACCACTGTATTGGGAAACGTTATTTATCAGAAGGTGAAGTGCTGTGACCGTTCAACCTTATCTATTATTTTCTCTTGTATGATTTGACCTTCTGCTTAAAATATAATGGAAACCAAGGACACCTAATAAGTTATGTAATGCTCCTTAAACCGCAATTGACATTTTGTGTGTGGATGCAGCATATTATGAAATGATATACAGATGAAATTATATATATATATATATATATATATATATATATATATATATATATATGGTAAATATTTTCCCCCCCTGTAGCAACATCATCTTCTTAAAAATGAGGAACTTTTGCAGAAAGGAAGAGCGAATGCATCAGGCAGGAAGTGGGTGGCAAAGAGGTTGCAGATTCGTGGCTCCACCAAAACCGCAAAGGGACGTGTGTGTGTGTGTGTGTGTGTGTGTAACCGGTCCCAAGAGCCCAAGAATCCGCCTTTGCGACTGAGTCAGGCTTGTGAAGTATGACTGATATTTATTCTGACTGGTGTTGGCTCTCTGTGATCTCAGACAGAGAAGTCTTTCCGGACGGCACCTGCCACTTTGGAACAAAGGAAATCTACCTTATTCAGAGTTGAACCGGCCATCCCTCTGGCACAGTACTGTTTAACTGGAGATTGAAGCCAGTGTGTTTGACCGACTGGGATGGCTCAGTCGCTAGAGCACGAGACTCTTAATCTCAGGGTTGTGGGTTCAAGTCCCACATGGGGCCAAAGATTCCTGCAAGTATTTTTTCAAAAAAAAATTTAAAAAACAAACAAACAAAAATCTCAACCATATTTAAACCAAACTTTGTATCATTGTTAAGTGACTTCCTCGTATTCCCCTGGTTGTATTTCAGTGTATAACTTTTTATTTATTTATTTATTCAAAATTATAACAAGACATATTATCCAAAAACATATCATCCTTGTTTTTCTCCCCATTTTTCCTCCGTCCCCCCCCCCACAAAACCCACCCACCCCCACCCCACCCCCCGACTTCCCTCTGCTCCAGTCTTTGGTTTCTCTAAGAATGCTGTTTTCTGCATCTTACAAAGTTGTATAGATCCTCAAACTATTTAGCTGATTATTATCAATAAAAAGTTTGTGAATGTTTATTCAAAACCTGCCAAGGAGTCCAGTTCACTTTGTTGCGTCTTCAGATACTTTGTAAGGGGCTCCCATTCATCTTTAAAGTCACAGTTATCCTTGTCCTGTAGCTTATATGTCAGTTTTGCCAGTTCTGCATAGTCCATCAATTTTTCTTGCCATGATTCTTTAGCTGGGGTTTCTTCAGTCTTCCATCCTTGTGCTACCAGAACTCTTGCGGTCGTTGTCGCATACATGAAGATGTTTTTCAACTTTTTTGGCAGGTCTTTCTGGCAGGTCCTACAATCCCCAACAAAAATGCCTTGGGGTTTTAAACAAATGTTAAATGGAACATTTTCTTCAATTCGTTGTATATCATTTCCCAAACTTTTTTAATTACCTTACAATCCCACCACATATGATAAAATGTCCCCTCCTTTTCCTTACACTTCCAACATATATTTGAACTAGTTTTGTACATTTTCCCTAACTGCACTGGTGTTGTGTACCATCTGTACATCATCTTCATGTAATTCTCCTTCAACAGGGAACAATCTGTAAATTTTAAGTGTATAACATTTTAACGGTTTTCCAAAACCTAAATTCTTTTTAAAAAATTTACTTAAACACTTCACATCTTTCTTTCTTTCCAATTCAGCATTAAACATATCAATTCATCACATTACATATCTAAATCCTAAGCCTATCTGGTATTTGCAAGCTTTTCCAGTTAATTTAACTTCACATATTTAACTAAATAGTCTTTAAATTTCTTCCGTTCTTCCTGGTAATCCTCCTCCTTCTGGTCGCAGACTTTTCCAGTCAGGTTGGCCAGCTCCGAAAATTCCATCATCGGACTGGATGGCCCCTCTCAGCTCTGGGAAGCCGTTATTCAAATCTCACCCTGGCCACGAACTTGGTAAGCTGGCTAGAGAGAATTGTCTCTTAGCCCTCCTTCTGCAATGTGTGGATAATAGTGACACCACCTTGCAGGGCTGTTGATTTAATAGGAGTTGGCATGGTGTACTGACGCAGAGGATGTGGTGTTCCTAGAATCATATATTTGTAGAGTTGGATGGGACCACTAAAGATCATCTAGTCCAACCCCTAGCAAGGCAGGATTCTCAGCTAAAGCATCCATGACATGCAGCCACTGGGAGAGATCATCAGGAGGTTTGGGCTGGGTGTTCATCAGTATGCGGATGATACCCAGCTCTACCTCTCTTTTAAATCAGAACCAGTGAAGGCGGTGAAGGTCCTGTGTGAGTGTCTGGAGGCGGTTGGAGGATGGATGGCGGCTAACAGATTGAGGTTGAATCCTGACAAGACAGAAGTACTGTTTTGGGGGGACAGGAGGCGGGCAGGTGTGGAGGATTCGCTGGTCCTGAATGGGGTAACTGTGCCCTGAAGGACCAGGTGCGCAGCCTGGGAGTCATTTTCGACTCACAGCTGTCCATGGAGGCACAGGTTAAATCTGTATCCAGGGCAGCCGTTTACCAGCTCCATCTGGTACGTAGGCTGAGACCCTATCTGCCTGCAGACTGTCTCGCCAGAGTGGTACATGCTCTGGTTATCTCCCGCTTGGACTACTGCAATGCGCTCTACGTGGGGCTACCTTTGAAGGTGACTCGGAAACTACAACTAATCCAGAATGCAGCAGCTAGACTGGTGACTGGGAGTGGCCGCCGAGACCATATAACACCGGTCTTGAAAGACCTACATTGGCTCCCAGTACGTTTCCGAGCACAATTCAAAGTGTTGGTGCTGACCTTTAAAGCCCTAAACAGCCTCGGTCCAGTATATCTGAAGGAGCGTCTCCTCCCCCATCGTTCTGCCCGGACACTGAGGTCCAGCTCCGAGGGCCTTCTGGCGGTTCCCTCACTGCGAGAGGCCAAGTTACAGGGAACCAGGCAGAGGGCCTTTTCGGTAGTGGCGCCCGCCCTGTGGAACGCCCTCCCATCAGATGTCAAAGCGATAAACATCTACCTGACATTCAGAAGACATCTGAAGGCAGCCCTGTTCAGGGAAGTTTTTAATATGTGACATTTTAGTGTATTTTTCATCTTTGTTGGCAGCCACCTAGAGTGGCTGGGGAAACCCAGCCATATGGGCGGGGTACAAATAATAAATTATTATTATTATTATTATTATTATTATTATTATTATTATTATTATTATGACAGGTGGCCATCCAACCTCTGCTTAAAAACCTCCAAGGAAGGAGAGTCCACAGCCCGAGGGAGACCGTTTCCTGGTCGAACTGTCAGAAAGTTCATCCTGGCCTAGGACCCACGTACCTATGGGACCGCCTTTTCTGGTATGTCCCGCGGAGGACCTTAAGGTCCACAAATAACAACACTTTGGAGGTCCCAAATCGCAAGGTGGTTAGATTGGTCTCAACTAGGGCCAGGGCCTTTTCAGTACTGGCCCCGACTTGGTGGAACGCTCTGCCACAAGAGACCAGGGCCCTGCGGGACTTGACATCTTTCCGCAGGGCCTGCAAGACAGAGCTGTTCCGCCTGGCCTTTGGTTTGGACTCAGTCTGACCCTTATGTTTCCCTCCCGTTATGGTTTTGACTTTTAAAATGAGGCTGCATTTTAAATTGCATTTTAACCTGTATTTTAAATTGGGTGTCCCCCCCCCATTATGTTTTTACTGTGATTTTACTGGTGTTAGCCACCCTGAGCCTGGCTCTGGCCGGGGAGGGCGGAGTATGAATAAATAAGTAAGTAAGTAAGTAAGTAAGTAAATAAATAAATAAAATTAGTTGAAATCTCCTTTCTTGTAATTTGAAGCTGCTGGTTCAATTCCTACCCTCTTCCATGTAACAGCCCTTGAGATATGTGAAGATTTGTGTTGGGTCCTTAATTCAAACGTATTTCTTTTATACCCCAACTTTTCCTTCAAGGAGCTTGAGGTGGCAGACCTAGTTCTCCCTCGTCTCATTTAATCCCCGAGACACCCCTGCGGAGGGGAAGCTGAGGGGCAGTGAATGGCCCATGGTCTCACCCCACTGAGCTTCATAGCCGAGGGTGGATCCAAACCCTGGTCTCCTAGGTCCTAGTCCGACCCTCTAACCACTACACCACGCTGTCTCCATGTTACCCCAAGCATTGCCTGGTTAGGTGGCCTTAGGGAAACGCAGGTCCCTTTCTCTCTTCGCTGCAATAGGAAGGTATCTCACAGGGCTCTTGAGCGCGAAGAGCGCTGACGCCGCAAAAGCGCCTTACAGGTGTGATCAGCATTCCCTGTTTTAAGACGGAACTTAGCAGGAGGTGGGGAAACGAAACCCGCTTTCGGATTAATCTCTGAGGCTTTTGAGTGACAGCCGACAGGGTGGAGCCAGCGGCTCTGTAATCTGCCTCTGAACGGACTTGCATCTCACAAGGTGAGCGTGCGTCTCTGGAAAAAGCAGCCAAACAGGTTAACGGCGGTTAATGTTCCACCGGCCATCAAAGCGTGAACTGATGCCCTTCCTGGCATTAAGTTTGCTCAGTCAGCTGGTCTTTGAACTTGCAGAGGGGGCGGCAAACGGGGGGGACGGGACCGTGCCAGAGATCAGGTTGTGCCACAAGTTGCAAGCACTTAGCATATTTTTCGCTCTATAGGACGCACTTTTCCCCCTCCAAAAATGAAGGGGAAATGTGTGTGCATCCTATGCAGCGAATGCAGGCTCCTTGGCTTCAGCGAAAGCAATGCGAAGCTTCCAAAGCGCAGAGGGAGCTTTCGCTGAAGCCTGGAGAGTGAGAGGGGTCGGTGCGCACCAGTGGCGTAGCATGGGTTGTCAGCACCCGGGGCAAGGCAAGTAATTTGTGCCCCCTAACCCATGGATTTTAGCAGGGGGCAGAGAGCTGCGAGTGCGAGCGCCCCCCCCCAGATGTTGCGCCCGGTGCGGCCGGCCCCCCCTGCACCCCCCACGTTACGCCACTGGTGCGCACCGACCCCCCTCGCTCTCCAGGCTTCAGGCAGCTATCCGCAAGCCTTCGGAGTGCAGCAGGAGTTCCCCCCGCGCTCCGAAGGCTTGCGGCTAGCAGCCTGCAGCCTGAAGCCCGGGGAGCGCAGCGCCAACTCCCACTGTGCTCCCAGGGCTTCAGGCAGCTATCCGCAAGCATTCGGAGCGCTCTCCCAGCCCCGCAAGCTCAGGGAGCCGCGGCATGGCTGCGCTCAACCTTGCCACCACTCCCGGACCTGTTCGAGCTGTCTTGGCTTCTTTGCTCTTTGAGGCTGGGGGGGGGGGAATTTCCCCCCCTTTATTTCCCCCCCTAAAAACAAGGTGCGCCCTATAGTCCAGTTCACCCTATGGAGCGAAAAATACGGTATTTCAAAGCGCTGCATCCTTCAGCCCAGTGATGCAACTTGCCCTCCTGCAGCAGAAGCCAATGCTCAGATGGGTCTTCTCTCTTTGTGGTCCAGGGTTGCCAACTGGTCGGTATTGACAGGTGCACGGGGCCCCCTCTCTTGTCTGAGGCAGTGGAGCATCTTAATCTCAGGGTTGTGGATTCGAGACCTACATGGGGCAAGAGAGTCCTGCACTGCAGGGGGTTGGACTTGATGGCCTTGTGGTCTCTTCCAACTCGATCGTTCTGGGGCGTCCTGTGGACGATAGGTGGGTGGTCCCATGCAAGTGGGGAGGCCTGCCTTATCAGAGCATCACCTACGTGCTGGCGAATAAACACACGAGACATAACTGGCTGTGTTCATAGAAAGGTACACTATTCATAGTATCAAATTATAAATTTCAGTGGAAGTATGGTGCCGGAGGAGACTCTTGAGAGTCCCATGGACTGCAAGAAGATCAAACCTATCCATTCTGAAGGAAATCAGCCCTGAGTGCTCACTGGAAGGACAGATCCTGAAGCTGAGGCTCCAAGACTTTGGCCACCTCATGAGAAGAGAAGACTCCCTGGAAAAGACCCTGATGTTGGGAAAGATGGAGGCACAAGGAGAAGGGGACGACAGAGGACGAGATGGTTGGACGGTGTTCTTGAAGCTACCAGTATGAGTTTGACCAAACTGCGGGAGGAAGTGGAAGACAGGAGTGCCTGGCGTGCTCTGGTCCATGGGGTCACGAAGAGTCGGACATGATTAAACGACTAAACAACAACAACAGTGGTACCTCTGGATGTGAATGGGATCCGTTCCAGAGCCCTGTTCGCATCCTGAAATGAACACAACCCGCATGTCGCGATTTGCTGCTTCTGCGCATGTCGTAATTTTGAGCATCTGCGCATGCGTTTGCGGTGAAACCCGGAAGTAACGTGTTCCAATACTTCTGGGTCGCCACAGAGCGTAAGCTGAAAATGCTCAACCTGAGGCATATTTAACCCGAGGTATGACTGTACTTCATGTTGTTGTTTAGACCAGACCGCCACCCACGTCCCACCCACCATGTTTAAAGGTAAAGGTACCTCCTGACCGTTGGGTCCAGTTGTGGCCAACTCTGGGTTTGCAGCGCTCATCTCGCTTTATTGGCCGAGGGAGCTGGCGTACAGCTTCCGGGTCATGTGGCCAGCAGGACTAAGCCGCTTCTGGCAAACCAGAGCAGCGCACGGAAACACCGTTTACCTTCCCACCAGAGCAGTACCTATTTATCTACTTGCACTGGCATGCTTTCAAACTGCTAGGTTGGCAGGAGCAGGGACCCAGCAACGGGAGCTCACCCTGTTGTGGGGATTTGAACCGCTGACCTTCTGATTGGCAAGCCCTAGGCTCTGTGGTTTAGACCACAGTGCCACCCACGTCCCATCCACCGTGTTTAGCTGTGTGCTAAAACATACCCTCCAAGTGTCCTGATTTCCCAGGGACTGTCCCAAATTGTGAAAGCTATCCCAGCTTCTGATTTCATCCCGAAATGTCCCTAAGGATGGCGGATGAGCCAGCACTTGTCCCAAGTGGCAGCTGCAGGGCAGGAAAATATCTTTTTGCCTCTCCGTGGCTGCTAATAGTGGTTGCTGGAGAGAAGATGAGGAGAGGCTGAGGCCTATCCCAGCGTGATGTCCCAGCTCTGAGGGGTAGGCAGAAGGCAGGACCACCCTGGGAGAGAAGAAACTGGGAACTGAGCAAAACACAAGGAGTCTTGAGGATTTTTTTAAAAATACAGTGGTACCTCAGGTTACATACGCTTCAGGTTACAGACGCTTCAGGTTACAGACTCCGCTAACCCAGAAATAGTACCTCGAGTTAAGAACTTTGCTTCAGGATGAGAACAGAAATCGTGCTCGGGCGGCACAGCAGCAGCAGGAGGCCCCATTACCTAAAGTGGTACCTCAGGTTAAGAACAGTTTCAGGTTAAGAACGGACCTCCAGAACGAATTAAGTTCTTAACCCGAGGTACCACTGTACAAAAATGCTTTGTGCACCTGCATCTAATTTTACCCCTTTCCAAAATTTACGTACAGTGGTACCTCAGGTTACAGACACTTCAGGTTACGGAAGCTTCAGGTTGCAGACTCCACTAACACCGAAATAGTACCTCAGGTTAAGAACTTTGCTTCAGGATGAGAACAGAAATCGCGCGGTGGCCATAGCGGGAGGCCCCATTAGTTAAAGTGGTACCTCAGGTTAAGACCATTTTCAGGTTAAGAATGGACCTCCAGAACGAATTACGGTAAGTTCTTAACCTGAGGTACCACTGTATTGGTGTGTGTTTTTCCTTTTTGTAAATATGCCAAAGAATTTTTTTAAAAAGGGGATTAAGGAGTTTTCTCAGGACAGCTGAGGGCATGTGTTGTGTCCCCTTCGTTCAGTGGTAGTGGAAATATTCTTGAGGGGTGGAAGGGCAAAAAAGGAGGGTTGAGGAGAGTCAGTTGTGCAGGGGAGTGAGAAATGTCCCTATTTTCATCTGAGGGATGTTGGAGGGTTATGTTACGGTGCTCCACTTCCATCACCTTCAAAACCAGCTGCACGGCCAGGTCAGCAACTCAGGCAGAAACACAAAGATTTGACCTCCTCTGTGGCAGGTATTTCTTATATTCTCACAGTGTAACAGGAAACCTCTGTGTGTTTGTACATCTGCATGTTCAGAGTGGACTGTGCCTTCCATTTTAATCCAGGAAGAAGAAGCGTGCTTCTGCTATCAGAAGTTTGGGGAACATGCGGGTTTTGACATTTCCCAAACAGCCGACTGTAAACTGTGAAGGAGTCTGTAGCTTTTGCTCTGCATCACTCCTGTTTGCTCCGGATTCACAGCAGCGAGGTTCTGCAGATAACCCTCTGCTCCTAAATCCTGCTTACTCGAGTAACCACAGATTTAACTGACTTGCGATATGGAAAAGCGGACGAGGCAGCCAGAGGGAAGGCGAGAGCGGCGGAAAGTTTGACGCAGGCGACACTGGCTTTCAACGCTCGCAGGGTACCAGTGGAGAGACGGGTTTCAGGGCTCCCTCCCCTTTTAACTACAGAGCTTGAAGATATCTCGCTTCTAACAAGCAGCCTCTCAAGTGTAGGCTGCAGCTGCAGAAGCCTCACACGAGTGATGGGACTCAGGGACAGCTGCCCAGGTTGCAGCTGTTACCAAAACAGTCTTTCTCTCTCCCCCCCACTCCCAATGCAATCCCCTTTCCCTGTTCACTCAAATCCTATTTGGAATAAAATACATTTTTGCTACCTAGTTCCTGAAATAAAAAAAATTAGGTCATATATATAAAATGTGAGAGCTGGACCATCAAGAAGGCTGATCGCCGAAGAATGGATGCTTTTAAATTATGGTGTTGGAGGAGACTCTTGAGAGTCCCATGGACTGCAAGAAGATCAAACCTCTCCATTCTGAAGGAAATCAGCCCTGAGTGCTCACTGGAAGGACAGATCCTGAAGCAGATCCAATACTTTGGCCACCTCATGAGAAGAGAAGACTCCCTGGAAAAGACCCTGATGTTGGGAAAGATGGAGGGCACAAGGAGAAGGGGACGACAGAGGACGAGATGGTTGGACAGTGTTCTCGAAGCTACCGGCATGAGTTTGACCAAACTGCGGGAGGCAGTGGAAGACAGGAGTGCCTGACGTGCTCTGGTCCATGAGGTCATGAAGAGTCGGATACGACTAAACGACTAAACAACAACAACATGTAAAATGTTCATAAATGGACCAACCAAGCACGTACATAGATACGTGGACTACATGTCTGGAGCAGCACAGGAAGACCGTCCTGAAACCATTTTGACTCCCACACTGACCAAATGTTTTCTCTGCAAGGAGGGAGGGGGTGAGGGAACCTTCTCGTTGTCTCAGGAATTGGGAAATCACCATCTCAAAGGAATGGCCAGACTACCAGGAAAGGCAATCAGATAAGGTGTTATCAGATAATCTGATAGACAGGAAAAGCATTCAACATTTCTGTCATTCAACATCAAATTTCCATTGTAGACCACCTTTTCTGTGATGTAGGTATGATGTTTGTGAGGGTGGTCTTGGGTTACACCCCTTCTGTGATGTAAGTATGATGTATGGAGGGGTGGTCTATATAAGGGGGGGCACACCTTTGTTCGGGGTCCTCCTCCTTTCCTGCGTGTGAGGGGAGCACCCTGTTGCAACAGTTCAATAAAGATCAGGCTTACGAGCTGCCTTGCTTCTCAATATTCTCTGGTTGGCCTCTGTTATTTTCTCCGACCGATGGAGAACCTGCAAAGGACTCTATAAGGGCTCTTGTGTCCCCCATAAGGGAATAAGGGCAGATTTTGTTTACAACACTCCCTTCAAAAAGAGGCTGGAAACTGTGGGTGAAAAAGAAAGGCAGTCTGACGTCTCCTTTCCACAAGCCCATCACGCTATTCCCACCCCCTTCCCACAAGGGTATCTGATGTTTATCAGCCAAAGGCCTGGTTGAAGAGGAACGTTTTTGCCTGGCACCTAAATGTGCACGATGAAGGTGTCAGGTGGGCCTCCCTGGGGAGAGCATTCCTCAAACGGGGAGCCACAGCAGAAAAGGCCCAGTTCTTGTGGACCTCTCACGAAGGAGGCACACAAAGAAGGGCCTCAGAGGATGAACACAAAGTCCAGGATAGTTTGTATGGGGTAGGATAGTTTGAATTGTGGTCCTGAGTTGTTTAAGGCTTTATAGGTCAAAACCAGCACTTGGAATTGGGCCCAGAAACTAACCTGCAGTCGTGCCAGGATCGATGTGATATGCTCAAACCGTCCTGCCCGGGTGAGCAACATGGCTGCTGAATTCTAAACCGGCTGAAGTTTCTGACCCGCCTTCAGAGGCAGCCCTACGTATAACGTGTTGCAGTAATCTAACCTCGAGGTTACCAGAGCATATTAATATTTTAGATGTTTCTGCTCTGGTTATGACAATCTTGTGACCTGAAACCCGCACCCTTTCAGATAGAATTGGATGATCTATAGCAGCAGTCGTCCGATTCACTCTCCTTTGGTTATATCTTGTCTCCTAATGCTACCAAAATTCTGCAGAATCGCAGGATGAAAGAACACTTTCCCTAGAGAACTGAGGGGCAAAACCTCAGAAATGCTAAATAATAATAATAATAATAATAATAATAATAATAATAATAATAATTTATTATTTATTCTCCAGTCACTCTGGAGGCACAAGGAGAAGGGGACGACAGAGGACGAGATGGTTGGACGGTACAGCGTTAAATATTAAAAACTTCCCTAAACAGGGCTGCCTTAAGATGTCTTCTGAATGTCAGGTAGTTGTTTATCTCTTTGACATCTGATGGGAGGGCGTTCCACAGGGCGGGCACCACTACCGAGAAGGCCCTCTGCCTGGTTCCCTGTAACCTCACTTCTCGCAGTGAGGGAACTGCCAGAAGGCCCTCGGCACTGGATCTCAGTGTCTGGGCAGAACGATGGGGGTGGAGACGCTCCTTCAGGTATACAGGACCGAGGCCGTTTAGGGCTTTAAAGGTCAGCACCAACACTTTGAATCGTGCTCGGAAACGTACTGGGAGCCAGTGCAGATCTCTCAGAACCGGTGTTATGTGGTCTCGGTGGCCGCTCCCAGTCACCACTCTAGCTGCCGCATTCTGGATTAATTGCAGTTTCCGGGTCACCTCCAAAGGTAGCCCCATGTAGAGTGCGTTGCAGTAGTCCAAGCGGGAGATAACTAGAGCATGCACCACTCTGGCGAGACAGTCCGCATACGGGGGGGGGGGTTGCTGCCCTCATTCCATCCTTTGTCTGTAGTCCAGGGGTCAGCTAATTTACTGTGCCTCGGGCCGGTGTCTCCAGCGCCGATTGTGCGGTGGGCCAGAGGGCAGGGGAGCGCGTGCCCATACGAATGCGCACACGCTATTTGCGGCGCACTTCCGGGTTAGAGGAGCACCGGAAATAGCTTGTGTGCATGTGCACGGGCCTCCTCCGACCTGGATGTGCACCGGAAATAACGCACATGCGCAAATAACGCTTGCGCATGCGCAGAAGCTATTTCTGGTGCTCCTCCGACCCGGAAGTGGGCAGCCGTGCAGTGCCGGTAAGAGTGGGTGGCGGCAGCGGGGGTTGCTGCGGGCCGGATAAACGAGTCCCTTGGGCCTTATCCGGCCCGTGGGCCATAGTTTGGGGACCCCTGCTCTAGTCTGACGAAGCTTTGAACAGATGTAGCAAGGGGCTCTCCCTCCCATAGCAGAGATGGGCGAGATGGTGCTCAAAATAGCCACAGTAGAACAGGCTGTGCTGCCTCCTTTTTGCTGAGTAATCCCTTTGGCTGCATAGTAATCCCCTGCTATTAAACTGCTGAGCAAACTCCGTAAATCCTGCTCCGCAGACACAGTTAACTATTGCTGTCCAGGCCCCCGTGTGGCCGTAGAGAGCTCTCAGGCATAGCTGTCAACTTTCAGATTTGAAAATAAGGGATCAGCAGCCTCACCTGTCCCTAGGACAGTCTACGGGATATCTAACAATCCGGGAGAGCAGCGGGAAGCAGCGGGATACGGCGCTGGAACAAGGGAAATTCCCGCAAAAAAAGGGAAGGTTGACAGCTATGCTCTCAGGACACATCATAGGGAACCTTTCCCACCTGAGGACCACACTTCTTCCTGAGCAACCTTGTGGGGGCCGCATGCCAGTGGAGGGAGGAGCCAAGGGCAAAAGTGGGCGGAACAGCACATTTTCTCCCTGAATAGTAGGCTTGTTTCTATGACCCTCACTAACTTCCTTTCAGGCAAGCAAGGACACATTCCAGCCAGGTGAAAATTGCTTAAGGAGAAATAAGAAATAGTGCAGGTGAGGGGTGTGGTCTGGGAGAGTCCTGGTGGCCAGGTAGAGGCCCTGAGGGTCCGCAGGTGACAGTGTGAAAAATTAGCCAGGCACCAGGCGTGTTTTGCAGCTGATGTGGGTCCAGCTGCGACCATGTGATCTGGGATGCCAGGTTGGCGACTTGGGAATCCAAAATGTCACTTGGAAAAAGATATGAATTATTTTCCTTGAAGCTTGTTTTATTCTGGATTGTTTGATTGTAATGTTTTGTAAACCGCTTTGAGATTTGTTCTTTAAAATATAAAACAGTATAGAAATGAAATTCATAATAATAAAACTAAATTGCAAAAAAAGAAGCCCCTAGGCATTCCATTGTGGCAACCCTAACCTAGTGTAATAAACAAAGATCTGCCCTTATTCCCTTCTGGGGGAGCCCTTATAGAGTCCTTTGTAGGTTCTCCATTGGTCGGAGAAAATAATAGAGGCCAACCAGAGAATACTGAGAAGCAAAGCAGCTCGTAAGCCTGATCTTTATTGAACTGTTCCAGCAGAGTGCTCCCCTCACACGCACAAGGAGAAGGACCCAGAACAAAGATGTGCTCGCCCTTATACAGTGGTACCTCGGGTTACATATGCTTCAGGTTACATATGCTTCAGGTTACAGACTCCGCTAACCCAGAAATAGTACCTTGGGTTAGGAACTTTGCTTCAGGATGAGAACAGAAATCGTGCTGTGGCGGTGCAGCGGCAGCAGAAGGCCCCATTAGCTAAAGTGGTGCTTCAGGTTAAGAACAGTTTCAGGTTAAGAACAGACCTCTGGATCAAATTAAGTACTTAACCCGAGGTACCACTGTAATTGCCTTCCCTGGAGCTCAAGACCACCCCCCATACATCATACATACATCACAGAAAAGGTGGTCTACAACAGAAATTTGTTTTTTTTTTTTTAAAGATTTTTATTGGAGTTTTACAGAAAAGAAAAATAAAAGTTCACAGAATAAAAAAACCCTAAATTACAGAAAAAAGAGAGAAACACCAAAAATACAAGAAGAAAACACAACTAATTAAGAAAAATTAAATTTAGACATAAAAAAGTTAAAACCAATCCATTTTTCAAATAGCCTCAATTTCATATGCTTATGTTCTTGACCTCCTCCCGCCTCCCCCCTTTTGTATTCCCATTCAAATATTTAGTTCAGCAAATTCTTACCCTTTTTCAAATGTTAAACTTTATACCATAACATTTACTATATCCATATTTTCAAGCATATCAATACCTATTTTTTTGCATAATCTTATTAACTTTTATCACTAATTACCACTTATTGCCAATCCAAGCACAGTTTTAACATTCATTAATTTTATAATATTTCTGAAGATAGTCTTTGAATTTCTTCCAGTCTTCTTCCACCAACTCTTCTCCCAGGTCTCGGATTCTGCCAGTCATTTCCGCCAGTTCCATATACTCTATCAGCTTCATCTGCCACTCTTCCAGGGTGGGTAGCTCTTGTGTCTTCCAATACTTTGCGATAAGAATTCTTGCCGCTGTTGTTGCGTACATAAAGAAATTTCTATCTTTCTTTGGCACCAATTGGCCCACCATGCAGAAATTTGAATGTTGTTGCTTTTCCTGTCTGTCAGGTTATCTGATAATGCCTTTCCTGGTAGTCTGGCCATTGCTTTGAGATGGTGATTTCCCAACTCCTGAGACAATGGGAAGGTTCCCTCACCCCCTCCCTCCTTGGAGAAAAATCTGTTCAGTTTGGGAGTCAAAATGGTTTCAGGATGGTCTTCCTGTGCTGCTCCAGACATGTGGTCCGCATATCTATGTACGTGCTTGGTTGGTACATTTATGATCATTTATTATATATATAAAGGTAAAGGGACCCCTGACCATTAGGTCCAGTCGTGACTGACTCTGGGGTTGCGGCGCTCATCTCGCTTTATTGGCCGAGGGAGCCGGCGTACAGCTTCTGGGTCATGTGGCCAGCATGACTAAGCCCTTCTGGCGAACCAGAGCAGCGCACGGAAACGCCATTTACCTTCCCGCCGGAGCGGTACCTATTTATCTACTTGTACTGGTGTGCTTTCGAACTGCTAGGTTGGCAGGAGCAGGGACTGAGCAATGGGAGCTCACCCCGTACCAGGGATTCGATAAAGACCTTAATTTTTTTATTACAAGCCTTTGCAGCTGTGCACCCACTGGCTCCCTCAGGAAGGTGCAGGGCTGCTCCCATGATTCTTTGCAACTTAACCAAACTCAGCCATATACAGTGGTGCCTCGCAAGACGAAAAGAATCCGTTCCGCGATTCTTTTCTTCGAGCGGTTTTTTCGTCTTGCGAAGCAACCCCATTGGCGGCTAAGCGGATTAGCGCTATTAGCGATTTAGCGCTATTAGCGGCTTAGCGGCTAAGCTGTTAAAAGGCTATTAACAGCTTAGCCGCTTTGAAAAGGGGGGGGGAAAGCGGGGGGGAAATGGCGAGACTCGCAAGACGTTTTCGTCTTGCGAAGCAAGCCCATAGGGAACTTCGTCTTGCGAAGCGCCTCCGCGACGGAAAACCCTTTCGTCTAGCGGGTTTTCCGTCTTGCAAGGCATTCGTCTTGCGGGGCACCACTGTATGCCCTTGGTCACACCCAAAGGTCCATTGGCTTCCTTGGCCAAAGTGTTAGGTGGCTCCCACAATCCTTTGCACTTGTGCCAGAAGCTCATTGGTTCCCTAGTCCTAAAGGCATGGCGGCTCCCATGATCCTTTGCAACCTGACTGGGTTCTAGCTAGTGCCTTGTAGTATCTTGCCCAGCTAAGAAGCCCATTGGCTAAAGTGAAGAGCCACTCCCACAATCCTTTGCTGTTATGCTTCAGCCAAGCTAGACGCCCGTTGATTTTCTTGGCCAACATCCAGGAAAACTCCCACAATCCTTTGCGTTGTCCTCGGCCTGAGATGTGTAGGCGGGATTCGTTTTAACGATTAGAGTGGATAGGCCTTTTGTGGAGGGAAAATCCCGCCTCCTGTTTTATTTTATTGGCTCAAACTCACAAGGGACGGAGGCGGGGGAATAAAATCGCGCTCACCAATTAAAATAAAGAGCACGGGCTTTAAGTCCAATGGTTTTCAGCGAGCAGGGCGACGGACACAAAAACTAGCCAATAAAATTGACGCAGAGAGACAATGCGTTCCGTTATAGGAACAAATACGCACGAGGGTGTCTTCTTTCGATATGGCCCAATCAGACTTTGCATTGCTATGATGGATACTCCAAGTACCCAATAAGACAACAGGAGCGAACTGCAGCGTTTTCTGGGGGCCAACGGTTTTCTGGAGAAGAAGGAGGGCGCTCCATGAGAGGCAATGCGGTGGGGCGGGATGCCGACTGGAGAGACGTCGTTTCCGTCCAATTAATTTGAAGGGACGTCTGATGGACGCTGCCGCCGCCCAACCGGGCTCGCCGAGCCTCTTGAAAAGCAGGCACGAAAGCGAATCAATCCGGCAGGCGGGAGACACCCGATCCAATGGCGTCGGAGGGCGGGACGCAGGTGGGTAAGGGAGCTGCTGGACCCAATGGGCGCCTGGGCGCCGCTGAATGACGGGAGGCGCGCCCAATCGAGGCGTACCTAAGGTGGGAGCGAGGGTGGGCTGCTGTAGTGCGGGCGCCATGTCGCGGCGGAGGTGGCGCGGTTCGCAGAGCGGCGAGGGCGGCGGCGGCGGCTCGGGACGCGGCGGAGAGATGGTGAAGATGGCCGGCGGAGGCGGAGGAGGCGGGTCGGGGCGCTACTATGGGGGAGGCCCTGACGGCGGCCGCGCGCCCAAGCGCCAGAAAACGGAAAACGCGGATCACGGCCCGGGAGGAGCGGCCGGCGGAGGCGGGGTGAGGAGAGCCGGGGCCGGCGGCGGGGCGGGAAGGGCCTGAGGAGGAGGAAGGCCGCGCGGCGGTACTTGGCGGGGGGGTGAGAGAAAGGGGGAGGGGGACGTGCGCGCGCAGCGTGGAAAACGAAGCGAAACGGGCCTGGTGGCGGAACCTCCATGCGCAGGAGCAGCCTACCCCTCCCGGGAACCTCGCGCCCCCACACGCCGCCTCCGCTGGACCTAGCGGAAGCTCAAGAGCGGAGCCTCCACGTGCGGGAGCAGTCTACCAGAGGCAGGCGGGCGTCGGCCTTTCCACGCGTGCGCCGGCTTTCCTAAGGGGGAAACAAGGGCCCTCATTCTACGCGAATGCAATTCTGGTTCTAAACGCAGCATAAGGGGTCTCTATAGTATAGTGTATTTTTTAGCATAGTATATTGTATAGTATAGCATAGTGTATTTTAAAATGGGGTTTCAGAGTTCTTAGGGGTTTTTATAGTATAGTATAGTGTATTTTAAAATGGGGTTTCAGAGTTCTTAGGGGTTTTTATAGTATAGTATAGTGTAGTTTAAAATGGGGTTTCAGAGTTTTTAGGAGTTTTTGAATGTTTTATGTAGCTTTTCAATTTCATTGTTCTGTATGGGACAATGACAATAAAGATACTGTATATCGTATCGTATATCGAACCCTAAAAACGCTTTGGATTTCATATTCGGTGTACTGCATGCGGACGTACAGTACGTAAACACACGCATGTACAGTGGTACCTCGGGTTACAGACGCTTCAGGTTACAGACTCCGCTAACCCAGAAATATTACCTCAGGTAAAGAAATTTGCTTTCGGGTGAGAACAGAAATATAGCGCGGCGGCAGCAGGAGGCCCCATTAGCTAAAGTAGTGCTTCAGGTTAAGAACAGACCTCCAGAATGAATTAAGTTCTTAACCCGAGGTACTACTGTACATGTTTATAAAGGCACACAAGGAGACCTGTGTAAACCTGGAGTTCAGCTGCCTCATTTTTGCAAAGGTTGGGAGGGTGCTGTTTTTCCCCCCAGGTGACAAAGATGCAACCCATAATAGTCCCTGCTGAATGCCAGGCGCATGGCAAAGGCCTCATTATTTTAGTAGGTATTTTAAGGCAGTTCTTTTGCTTTTGTAATGAATATTCATGGCTCTTACTCTCTTTATGTTGGTTGTTTTTCTAAAAATAAATAAATAATCCCCACCACATGAATACATAACTAAATCCGAAGCGGAGTACGCCCATTGAAACCTATGAAACTATGTTAATTGGGTCAATTAACTTCCTAGGGTCTACTATGAGAAGGATTAGCATTGAATGCCCCCATGATGCCTCGCTTTGTGTGCCCTTTCCTGCCCTCCAGATGTTTTGGACTGCAGGGCCAGTTGTAGTCCAAAACATCTGGAGGGCAGCAGAGTGAGAAAACGTACTGACGTAATTGAACAGGGTAGTAGGTGTGAGGTGGTACTCTTGTGCTCCACTAAGGGACTCTTTAGCAACTGCCACAGGCTTTGATGGCTGGTAGACTGGGTGACACTTTAAAATAGACATTACACCTGTGAAGTAGAGGGACTTAACTCATAACTTGCAAGCAGAGCCTGGGAGTATAGGGCAGCATAGCTCTCAAGTACCAGATACAGGGCACAGAACATGGGGTCGTTGTCACTATCTCTCCTCCGATTCTGCACCAATCGGAAATGGCAAGCTCAGTAAGATGGTGCCCTTCATTCTGATTCACAGGGTTTTTCCTTCGCCTCGTCCTTAATACAGAGGCAAAGTAGTGTGTTGCTAATAAAGTTATATTGATGATAGGAGAAAGTTTAGGGTTTTTTAAAATTAACCCCAAATTTGCTATATTTCAGCTGCCAAAAGCAAATTTCAGGAAAAGCAAACACCCCCCGCCCGCCCCCCAATACATTGTGGTGTGGAGGAAATAAAATGTAATTACGGTGGATAAATCTGAGAAGAATACCTTGCTCCACACATGCTGTGAGGTGCTAGGCAGGACAAAAGCTCTTTTTCAGATTTCTGATGGGATTAGGACAGTTCATTGCTAACACAGTGGAACCACAGGCACGAAGCAGTCACGGAACCTTGGATGAGGGTTTGTGTTGAAATAAGGACTGAACCTCTTGGCCAGACCTTTTTTGACCAGAGGGCCACATTTACTTTTAGCTCACCCTCCTGGAGCCCCATATGAGTGCTGGTTGTGGCTGCACCACACTTGGGTATAAGAGCCAGCATTGTGTAGTGGTTAAGAGCAGTGGACTCGTAATCTGGTGAACCGGGTTCGCGTCTCCGCTCCTCCACATGCAGCTGCTGGGTGACCTTGGGCTAGTCACACTTCCCTGAAGTCTCTCAGCCCCACTCACCTCACAGAGTGTTTGTTGTGGGGGAGGAAGGGAAAGGAGAATGTTAGCCACTTTGAGACTCCTTCGGGTAGTGATAAAGTGGGATATCAAATCCAAACTCCTCTTCTTCTATACTCGGCTAGCACATACAGGTAAACACACAAAGGCACACAGCCTCTTCCTCAGCTGATCTGTGCAGATTAGCCAAGGGGGATGATTATTGCTCCTTCTCCACTCATCAAGTCATGCTGTCATCAGGGTGTTGGGCTCATCCACCTCAGCACTGTCTCTACTTTTGCCTCTGCCACCAAAATTGGGATGGGGACAGAAAAAGTGCTTGGTATCAGGCCGCCAAACTAAGACAAATCCAGAGATCCTCAACTAGTGAACTCCACTGTCTGCTACTAGCAACATGGACATCTCTGGAAGAAGTTTGATTGGCTTGTGAGAGGTGAGAGGAAATAATGATGACTTGAATAGAGGGTGCTTTTCACAGTGTGCCTAGATTGAGAATAGGGAGAATTTTGTAACCATCAGTTGCAAAGTAGTCTCCCCCCCCCCAAAAAAAACAAGAGTCTCAGATGAAGGCATGAGTCTTAATTTCTCTGGGGGAAATAAATGTCTTCTACAGTTCTTGGCAGTAACCTCTTCAGCTGCCCAAGGGCAACTTTGTTATCTTTGCTCAGACTGACAAGACTGGTTTTGTTTTGTTATTTTAAAAATACAGTGGTGCCTCGCAAGACGAAATTAATCCGTTCCGCGAGTCTCTTCGTCTTGCGGTTTTTTCGTCTTGCGAAGCACGGCTATTAGCGGCTTAGCGGCTATTAACGGCTTAGCGGCTATTAACGGCTTAGCGGCTTTAAGAAAAAGGAAACAAACTCGCAAGACGTTTCGTCTTGCGAAGCAAGCCCATAGGGAAATTCGTCTTGCGGAACGACTCAAAAAACGGAAAACCCTTTCCTCTAGCGAGTTTTTCGTCTTGCGAGGCATTCGTCTTGCGGGGCACCACTGTAAAGAGTCTAGGTTTTTTCAAATTTACTTGCCATTGGGAGGGGTAGTTACTTTTCTCACAGAAAAAAAAGTGACTGTGGTGTTGGAAATGAAGCCTATATTTTGATCTAGAAATGTGTAGTATCAGGATGGAGCCTGCTTTTAATTGTTAAGTATATAAAATAAAATGCCTGAGTGTAGCAAAGGAGGGTTTGGAGAGTCAAGTTAATACAAAAAGTTTTTCCTTAATGTTTGATTACTCCGCTGAGGAGGCTCCATGTCTTTTTGCTTGTGGGGCAATTCCTAGCGAGAACTAACCTTTGTGTAAAGAGGCTATTCTTCATTTGCAGCTAGAGTGGTTTGCAGTAGAGAACTAAGTTTTTCT
This sequence comes from Podarcis raffonei, assembly GCF_027172205.1. NCBI lineage: Eukaryota > Metazoa > Chordata > Lepidosauria > Squamata > Lacertidae > Podarcis > Podarcis raffonei. Next base: position 6,812,599 of record NC_070609.1, on the reverse strand, counting down.
CTTCTTTCGCCCCTGGCAGGAGAACTATGATGATCCCCACAAACCAGCTGCTTCCCCTGTCGTCCACATCAGGGGCCTGATCGATGGTGTTGTGGAAGCTGACCTTGTAGAGGCCCTGCAGGAATTTGGCCCCATAAGGTTAGGAGTGGGCAAATTGGGCATCTGACGAGATGGAATGGAGGATGGTTGGACATTTGTGTAGTGCTGACTACTTCGGCAGTGTAAGCAGCCTGGTTCCTTTTCTTCCCCCAAGCTATGTGGTGGTGATGCCCAAAAAGAGGCAGGCTCTGGTGGAGTTTGAGGATATCTTGGGAGCCTGCAACGCTGTGAACTACGCAGCTGACAACCAGATCTACATCGCTGGGCACCCAGCCTTTGTCAACTACTCCACCAGCCAGAAGATTTCACGCCCCGGCGACTCGGATGATTCTAGGGGAGTCAACAATGTTCTTCTCTTCACCATCCTGAACCCCATCTACTCCATCACAACGGTGCGTAGTGATGCTGCGTGTACTCGGCCAGAAACACTTGAACGTAATTGGTCCATGCCTTTGTTGGGGGCCCCAGGGTTCATTTCATACACGGTGCAGATGAATAAATTATAGCTGCCAGGATAATTGCTGTCCTTGCAAGTCCATCTAGGTCCACAAAATAGTTTGCCTGGATCCTAGGGTGGATGGCAGCAGTGTGTTCCATTGTTTTTGAAGATGCTCTGTTGCCTTTTCTCTGTTGCCTGTGGCCTTGTGACTAGTAGTCAGATCTACTAGGTTAGTGTCTGACCTTTCAGATGTTGGACTCCAGGTCCCATCAGTCTTTGTCACTGTGGCCAATGATCAGGGATTAGGAGGGTTGTAGGCCAACAACATCTAAAAGGCCATATGTTCCCCAGTTTTAAAAATATGCGATTGTTTTTCATCTTACAGGATGTGCTGTACACCATCTGCAACCCATGTGGCCCAGTGCAGCGGATTGTTATCTTCCGAAAGAATGGTGTCCAGGCTATGGTGGAATATCCTTTTCCCCCCTGGTGTCTAGGAAACCTGTAGTAATTGAACCATGTTTGTCCTTGGAATAGTTCAAAATAAGTGCCTAGCAGCTTGGGCAAACAAATTGCTTTTATCTGTTGTCTCAGGCTTTTTGACAATAACATTTGCTGTGCCACTAGCCTGAAGAAAGATTATTACTGTTCTGTCTTCATTTGAGTTTCAGTGAGTAGTCTCCTACTTCAGCTCCTCAGAAGACAGTTACAGTGGTACCTCGGTTTTCGAACGCCTCCATAGTCAAACATTTTGGAACTTGGAACGCCGAAAACCCAGAAGTGCACCTTGGAAGTCGAACAGGAAACACGGCTCCTGTTTTGAGTTTTTCATTTTGAGACTTCCGCTTCCGGTTTTCTGACATTTCAAAACTTGAACAGACTTCCGGAACGGATTATGTTCGAAAACCGAGGTACCACTGTACTTCTGTTTTGTGGACTCCCTTGATCAGGGGTAGGCAACCTAAGGCCCATGGGCCACAAGCAGCCCACGGGTCATTTAACCGACCCACGAGCTGCCCCCGAACCGAGCCGCCCACTTGGCGAGTCCCTGCGTGTTGCGCTAAACCGGCGCAGAACAGCGCGGGGGCTCGCTTCCGCAGCACCAGAAATCTGAAATCGCGTCTACGCAGATGCTGGTAATCCTGTCTGCACCAAATGCAAATGCTGGAAATCGCGGGCACTCACATGCGCGTGTAATCCAGCCGACGGAGGGATCTCCGCTGGAGTGAACCGGCCCAGGAGAGGTAAACCTTGCCGACCCCTGCCAAGTCCTGTTTGAGCCTCTGGCTTTGGTCAAGGCCTGGAGCCATCTGGGAATTGGCAGAACACTGTGTCAGGCTTGTTCACACGGCCCGCACCTGGTTACCTGAGCACTATGCTTGCACACCACAGGTATCTCCACCACTAACCTGAAGGAGCAGTCTCTACAATAGAAGGCAAGAGGCAATTGCAGTTTCAGTGGGGTGGGTTTAGTTCTGAATGCATGTGATCTCAAGCTGGACATATGAGGTGGAAGGGAAGGCAATTCTAAGACACTGATGTACGTCTCAAAGGGTCCAACAACAAGAACTTCAAAGTTGAAGCGTTAAGTTTTTCCGATGGCCAAAAGGCTTCCCCAATTTCTCCAAGGCTTCCTTAACACTACAAACATTTGACTCTGTGCAGAGCGCTCAGAGAGCAAAAGCTTCTTTGAATGGGGCTGACATTTATTCTGGATGCTGTACTCTGAAGATTGAATACGCAAAGGTGAGTTTTGCTTTGAAGAATTTGATAGGGTTCTTTGTGCCCGCTGAAGGATCTTCTGTGTGATCCTTGGTGAATTGAAAGGGGCCTGTAGAAAGGGAGATGACCTTGCCACCAAACATGTGTATAAGTATTCTGTCCCTTAGTTCAGGTATGTCACTCCCTGTTCCAGGGCTTGTGGAACAGGGCTATTCTACAGTATGTTTTTTCCAGCCCTAAAGCCTCCCTTTCTAATGCTGCTCCCTCAAAATTTGCAGTAGCAAAAAGTACACCTGCCAAGTTAATGTTACTGACTCATGGGCTAAAGTTGGGTCAGTAATGGTCACTGTACCTTGTTAATGGCTCTTAGACTGAACTGGGTGAATTGCTGGCCTGCCCTAACCTGTGCACTGTATTGCACTCAACCATTAGTGCAGTCAAGCTTTTGGAAGAGGCGTAGCTAAGGGTTGGCCACATAATTTGGACATCTTGCATTACTTTTGTATGGCTGTGTGTGTTTGTTTTTTAGCCAACCCGCCTGAATGTGTTCAAGAACGACCAAGACACATGGGACTACACCAACCCCAACCTCAGTGGACAAGGTAACCTTGATAGACTGCTCTGCAGCCACACATGAACCCTTGCCTTTCCCGTTGAGTAGCACACTCCATAGATCTGATTTGTGTGATGTAATGCCATTTGCCTGCTGTCCAGCATTGTGGCTGATTTTGGAAGTCTTGCGCTAGTGCAGCTGTGCTTTGACTTCTGACGTTTTTTGTAAGGCATTATCAGGCCACCAGAGCCTTTTATTAAGGAGGCCTAATAAGACGTTTAAGATAAGCGGTTGTAAATAGTGACAAGTAGTTTTGAAGGGAAATGTGCATTCTCATTGATATGTTTAAGGTCTCCGGGACAACAATGAATTCACTTCCTCCCCCCAGTATAGGCAGGGCCATGTGACCAGGCTTCAGTCACAGCGCCAGTTTCTCTGGCTCCACCTTCCTTCCCTTCCCTTGCCTAGGATAGTCTCCAATCTACTTGTGGCAAGATTCGAGAACTGGAACACAGCATTGGGAATATGGTGGCACAGTTAAAAGGAGGTGGTTCCTGAAGTTGAACTTCAGGGCACGTGTGGAGCCTGTGTAAGGTACAGCTAACCAGGGTGAAGAACGGGCATCGCTAATACTATTTTGCAAAAGGCAACGCCAAATGGACTTTCAGGAAGCGCTTGATCCTGGAGGTATCACTTCAGGGAATGGCTGTTCTCATCTGCTTGAAAAACAAGGTGCATTGTTGAAAGCAGGAGCGTCAAAATGGCCTGTTGCCCCAACCCTGATCCAGCTGGGGGTGGTTGCATAGCGCGCCTGCCGTTCAGTGGGTTGGGTGTGGGCTCCTTCCCCCTGAGAAGTCTCAGGTGACACCTTGCTGTGCACATAGCACAGAGATGGTGAAGGAAGGGGGCTTTGCTCAGGCCGAAGGTAAAGCTGTGCATTAAGCTCACAGATATTTTTAGGGGCGAGGAATGTGGCCTTTCAGCTGGTGGTCTCAAGCGCCATTTCCTTGAAAGTGGAATTAAGGAGGATGAACAAGTTAGAACGTTAACATGCTCCAGATCAGCCCGCAATCGGCTGAAGAGCAGTGTCTTGGTTTCTGAACCGGAGGGGAGTGGCAGGTCCTATCTGACCCACCTTATTTTAGCGGCTTGTGTGATGCTGTCTTTTTGTGTGTTACACCGCAAGCAGTGTAATTCACACAACAGGCATTAAATTGGCTTAAAGATGGGGTTTGTGTGGTCTTGGACCCTTAATACTTCGGCGTTGCACTGCCTTCCTCCACGGATGTAGAGATCACCGAGTGCTGCAGGAAAGCAGTTGTGGGGGGCGGGCTGGAGGAAGCTGTTGATCAAGGGGGCTGGCCAAGGTCATTTTGGGCCCCACCCCATAGCAAAGCAAGCAATGGCATTACATGACTTGACATGAACATGACTCACTTTCTCCTCCAAGGTACATAACTAGAAGATTGTACAGATTGGCAGTGGCTAGTTGGCAGGACTGTGCAATTCAGTTAGCTGCCTCCTGGCTCTCCTGTCTTTAGGCTGGGCAAAGAGGAGGTACACTAACCTGGCCTTTCCCCAGCTCTGAACAGTGCGTTCACACATGACCCTGGGGGAACCGTATGCTACTGCAGCCGAAGTCCTGAATTGCTTGTGATCTGCCTTCTGCTACACATGCTTTAACACCACACAGTGTAGGAAAAAAAAGCCAACCTTCCACTAGCTCTGCCTGGAGAAAACACGCAGCATCTTAACAAAGTACCTGAAAAGCAGCAGATTTGAGTTCCAATTCTTTTACATCAAGAACACCACACCGTGATCCAAGAAACATCTACAAGCACAGAGTGAGACAGAGAGAGAATGAGAGAGAGAAAGACGCACCAGGCCACGACATTCTTACAAATCCAAAACAAACAAACCAAACCTTGAACCCAAGAATGTTACACAGAAACTAGGAAAACACAGACCAGATGGGTCTCAGACAAATGCACCAGCGCTCTTACCGGAGAACGGAGTAGATCCCAGAGGCCCTCCAAGACATAGGACGCTCTCCATATCAACACGGTTTGGTTTGGGAGGGCAGTTTATCACTCCTTTTCTCGCAGTCCACGGCTGCCAACATTTATCAGCGCCGAGCGGAGACAGACAAAAAAACACCAAGTACCCAGAGCCCCCAGCTCCCTAGAGACTTGGGGGTGCTTTCTGCTCCAGGGGGCACTTGGGATCCAAGGCACATTCCATTATCAGAGGAGAGACATGCACACGGGAGACCTACACAGAGCCAGAAGCACCAAACCTGTTAACAGCACATGACAAAAACATCAGGAGATGCAACACGGAAGGGACACTCATTATTACACCTTTGTTATGTCCTTTTTTTCCTTGATACCATCTGAAGACAAACAAAAACATCTCTGTGAGCCCTATTTTTACTTTAAAAAACTTTTTTTTACTTGAAATTGTATCAGTTTGGTGCCTGTTGACTTGTATTTGACTCTGAAACCATGTAACGCAGGGTCGCAGTGTATGTTTGATGGGACGCCATCTTTCAGAACTGTGCTTACACTGTTGAAGCGTCCAATGGTAAGAGAAATGCAGAATATGTATGTGACAATGGACATTGTACTGTGTACTACTGCTGTAAGTAGCCCTTTTCAATCTTTGTAATGACTATCGAAATAAACTGCAAAACACCCCTTTTTTTGTTTTGTTAGAGCAACAGTGATATTGTATGGATTGCTTAAATTCTTCTGCCTTGTATACAATCACGTGTTTTAACTTGACTGCTGTTTTTTTTTGCTTTGCTTTTGGCGTACTCTCCTCAGTCTCTCGCTTAGTCCCTTTACCTTTGCTAGGGTTGGGTGGGGATGTTAGTTTGTTTTTTAAATTATTATTCTTGTTGCCCTGAGTAGAACTGTCAAGTCCTTTGATTCCCTTCTCCTCTTCCTTCCTCCCTCCTCCCCTCGGCGAAGGTCGCCTATCTTTATAACTCGTTTCCATGTTGATAAGGTTTGGCATGCTCTCAGACACCACCGGGTGCAGAAATTGAACTTCACTTAGGCCAAAAGGCAGCTGTTTTGAGGAGAACACTGGATCCAAACGCAAACCTGTGCCGACCACGACCTCGGAGTAGGTCAGACAAGTGGCAGCGCTCTGCTTAAAAGCCATATCAGCCTAGAAAAAAATGGCTGGATTTGTAGCGTTTCAAGAGAAAGCAAAATGTCCCCTTCCAGAGCTGCTGCCCCTGCTCCCTAGCTCAAAGTTTGTGTTTGGGGGTGGGGTGGAGCTGTTTGTCTGCCTCAGGAGAAGAGTTGGGTGCACTTTGGACCCTTGAAAATGAGTAGACCTTTCGCCACCTTCTGTCTTCCAGTGGCTGGAGGCAGATCTTATTCTCAAGGTGTTGGAAATTAACTTAAGGGAGAGCCATGGGGGTGGACTTGTGACTTTCTAGCATCCAACACGTGCCCCAGAGATACAAGTGCCGGGCATTTGCTGCCTTTTCCTAATGGCCTCCTCTTTTTGGACAGGTGAGCCAGGTGGGAACCCAAACAAGCGTCAGAGGCAGCCTCCTCTCCTTGGGGACCATCCAGCTGAATATGGTAAGAAGCTGGCACATCAGCATCCAGGGGAACAAACGCTGGCGCTTCTCCAGCCTCGCCTTGAGCTCTTGATGTTTGTTCCCTCCCCAGGAGGACCTCACGGTGGCTACCACGGGCACTATCACGATGAAGGCTATGGCCCTCCACCGCCTCATTATGAAGGGAGGCGGATGGGCCCACCTGTCGGGGGCCGCCATAGGGGGCCGAGCCGCTACGGGCCTCAGTATGGACACCCCCCTCCTCCACCCCCACCCCCAGAGTATGGCCCCCATGCTGACAGCGCAGTCCTGATGGTGTATGGCTTGGATCAGTCCAAGATGAACTGTGACAGAGTGTTCAACGTCTTCTGCCTGTACGGAAACGTGGAAAAGGTAATTAAGCTGACTGTCTCCTTCTCCCAGAGCCTGCTCTGTCTTGCTCCTTTTACCCAAATTTGAGAAGCTCAGTCGGAGAACACATGTTGAGCTTGCTGGCAAAACGACAGTGCAGTTCTGCTTGCCATCGTGATGATGGATGGGCCTAGATTATCTTTCAGCAGTAGAGGTTAGCCAGCAGCAGATTACTCTTCCCCCTTGATTTGGATGCAGACCTGTGCAAATGACTTGAGGCCACTGGAAAGAGACACTCTCAGCTCTCTTTATAATAATAACAACAACAACAATAATAATAATAATAATAATAATAATAATAATAATAATAATAATAATTATTATTTATACCCCGCCCATTTGGCTGGGCCTCCCCAACCACTCTGGGCGGCTTCCATAAAAACCAAAAATACAGTAAAATATCACACGTTAAAAACTTCCCTGAACAGGGCTGCCTTAAGATGTCTTCTGAATGTCAGGTAGTTGTTTATCGCTTTGACATCTGCTGGAAGGGCGTTCCACAGGGCGGGTGCCACTACCAAGAAGGCCCTCTGCCTGGTTCCCTGTAGCTTTGCTTCTCGCAATGAGGGAACAGCCAGAAGGCCCTCAGCGCTGGACCTCAGCGTCCAGGCAGAATGATGGGGGTGGAGACGCTCCTTCAGGTATACTGGACCGAGGCCGTCTTTGTCATGATAGCAGTTGTATACGGCATTGAGATTACTTCCATGTCTCGTCTTCAGGCTCTTAAGTCAATAAGAGGGTGGCCACCTCTTTTCAGTAGCCCCATCTCCTCTTCCTCTCTCTGTTCATACCGCCCACTTGTGTGCCCCATCTTTCTGGGGCCATTCCACCAACACACCCATGGTGATGAGCAGGGCAAAGCGAGCAAAGATTGCTGCTGCTGTTCTTGTTCCTTGTTCCTCTCACTGCTCTCTGTTGAGGTCAGATGAACAGGCAGCAACAGGAAAAAGGAAGAGAAGGGACACCTGGAGGTGTTGGTTGAAGCAGATATTTAATAATGTCAACCCCTGAAACTGATGAGTGTGAAATTTGACGGCAGTAGGATTCTTTCCGGGGGCTTTCTGATACTGGGAATTTACTCTTTTGAGAAGACAATTTTCATAGGTTCTCAGTCATTGAAAGTTGAACCAGATTACTCAGAATGCCAAGAGTATCGAACCTCGTTCCTAATGCACCTGGAAAACAGGGCTGAGTTTTAAAAAGGCAAGTGGTTGCTGAGTAAGGGAAGCTCGTACTTGCAATTCAATTCAAAAATGTGCCTCCTGCAAACCAGTGGCCAAATGAAAGATGGTGGCGGGATTGGCTAAGGAATCTACAGGCAACTGAGGAAAGTTAATACTGGATACACTCTTGTGCCCAGTGTCCACACAGTAAATGCCTCCTAAAATGAGTGCAGGTTTGTGGCTGTACCTTGGGGGGTTTTGTCTCCAAAAGGGATCGATCTATGCCAACCGTTGATTGTGTTTCAACAAAGGTATGTGTTTTGTTAGGTGAAGTTCATGAAGAGCAAGCCTGGAGCTGCCATGGTGGAGATGGCTGACGGTTATGCGGTGGACCGAGCAATCACTCACCTGAACAACAACTTCATGTTTGATCAAAAGCTGAATGTATGGTGAGTGCTGCTACCGCTAATTTTCATCGGGGCTCATTCATTTTTATATATATATATAAATATACACACACACACACACACACACACACACATCATTTTCAACCGTAATTAAACATACTTTTACATCTTCCATCAGTCTTTTTGACTTCCATCAGTCCTGTCTGAAAATTTTCTAATCTAATCTCCTAGTATGCATTTCTTATTTTCCCTATTACATGTCAAACTCATAACCAATATCTCTTATCTTTTTCTACTTTGTAACACTTTGTATATTTCTCCTTACAAAACTTCTTGTAGTCCTACTAGCGTAATTTGTTGATTACAGTTGCTCTTCAAATAATTCATATACTTCTTCCAATCTTCTGTAAATCTCTGGTCCCGCAGGTTTCGAATCCTTCCTGTCATTTTATCCAATTCTGCATAGTCCATTAATTTCGTCTGCCATTCTTCTTTTGTCGGAATTTCTTCTTGTTTCCATTTCTGGGCTAACAATACTCTTGCCACTGTTGCTGCATATAAGAACAGTTTGGCATCTTGTCTATTAATGTCTTGGCCTATAATACCAAGTAAAAATGCTTCTGGTTTTTTTAAGAATGTATATTTCAACATCTTTTTCATCTCATTATATATCATTTCGCAGAAGTTCTTTTCTTTCTTACATTTCCACCACGTGATAAAATGTTCCTTTTTCTTTACATTTCTAACATTTATTATTTGTCTTATACATTTTAGCTAATTTCACTGGTGTAATATACCATCTAAACATCATTTTCATCAAATTCTCTCCTCAGGGCTCATTCTGCTTCGTTCTCTGCCCTTGAAGGCTGCTCCTTGCCCTTAATGTTTGCCCGCTCTTAAGCTGTGCGTTTCCTTCCGACAGTGTTTCCAAGCAACAGGCCATCATGCCTGGCCAGTCTTATGGCCTGGAAGACGGTTCATGCAGCTACAAGGATTTCAGTGGCTCTCGGAACAACAGGTTTTCAACCCCAGAGCAAGCAGCCAAGAACAGGATCCAGCACCCCAGTAACGTGCTTCATTTCTTCAATGCTCCTCTGGAGGTGACAGAAGATAACTTCTACGAGGTAATGCCTCAGGCCCATCTTGGAGTCAGGTAACATAGAAAAGGGAGTTCGGCAGTTGGTCTGGCCAAGGGAGAGTCTTGAGAGGTGTGCAGAGGCCTGCTGCCCAGATGGATCACAGGCCTCGCCCGGTATTTGGCTCCCTAGGCGGATTGCCACATCATAGGTGTGGGAAGGAAGGGACGATGTGGCAGTGCTAAAACATTCTGTGAAAATAGGACTACAAGTTATTTGTCATGTCCCCAGCACCTTGCATTGTAGATAAGTAACTGTTCATGGTGCAAAAGCATTTTTCTTCTCTGGGATTTGGAAACGGAACATGACTTAACATGCATGTTATAAAAAACTCTGCCATCAGCTTCATAACTTAACACTTGCATTGTATTTTTATCCTGTCAGATCTGTGATGAACTGGGGGTGAAGAGACCAGCTTCAGTCAAGGTGTTTTCGGGGAAAAGTAAGTACATGCTGCAGTTATCAAGCCTCGAAATGCTGCTACTCAGCAAGCAGGAATAGGGGCTGGAGGGTGCAACTCAGCTGGCTAGTTAAAACACCGGGCTCCACATCAGCTTGTCCATTTTACCTTATACTGGTGTTCAGAACAGTGTTTGTTGAGGCAGCAAAACTAAGGCTGGCTGCAACATGCTTTCACTTGGGCCAGGGAAGAGCCTTGAAGATTTAAATGGTGTATGGGTGGGGAAACAGCATTGTTCCCCTTTCTTAGCCAACCAGCCAGTCCTGTGCACATTCTCCATGGCGGCCCAACTATGTCTTCACTGTTAACATCTTCATAGGTGAAAGGAGCTCCTCTGGCTTGCTGGAATGGGAAACCAAGGGTGATGCCCTGGAGACTCTGGCATTCCTCAACCATTACCAGATGAAAAACCCAAGTAAGCTCTGTGGGGTGTGCATGTTGTGGGCTGGAGGCCTTTTCCCCCCGCCTTACTCATTTTTTCTGGTCTCATTTTATGTAGAACACTTTCCTCAATGGGTAATGGGTGAGCTGCTTTTTTCCTAAAACTTCCTGCTGGCAGGAAGTGGAGTAGGTGCCAATAGGTTTCTGACACTTTTGGAATTGTTAAGGCAGCATCATCTATATGCTCCCCCCATGTTGCTGGCCTGCAACTTCATCCTTTACCATTGGCCACACTGGCTGGGGCTGATGGGAGTTACTGTGATGTTTGAAGGGCCACAGTTTCTGCACACCCGATCTAGGGCCTACTAGAAGCTCTGCTATTGGGCTGCTGCTGCCACTACCACGAACATAAACTATGTTGAAAAGGGCAGGGGGCAGGGCAGGTTCCTGCATGGGCTCACTGCCAACTGGGCCTAAACTTTGAGGTTCAGCCTGTATTGTAATGGGCTCATTTTTCTGACCCCCCTTTTCAATACTCTTGATACCATTGCTTTTGCCAATGTAAGTAGGCAAGCAGGTCCCATCAGATTGGTCCAAATCAGAGATCGCCAAACTTTAAAAACTTGTCCCATGAGCACACTCGCAAACTGGAGGAACTGTCATGGGGCATCCCAGCAGTGACACCCACTCCCTGGAAATTGCCCCATATCCATTGTATGGTAAAGGTAAAGGGAGCCCTGACCATTAGGTCCAGTTGTGGCTGACTCTGGGGTTGCGGCGCTCATCTCGCTTTATTGGCCGAGGGAGCCGGCGTACAGCTTCCGGGTCATTTGGCCAGCATGACTAAGCCGCTTCTGGCGAACCAGAGCAGCGCACGGAAACGCCGTTTACCTTCCTGCCGGAGCGGTACCTATTTATCTACTTGCACTTTGACGTGCTTTTGAACTGCTAGGTTGGCAGGAGCTGGGACCGAGCAACGGGAACTCACCCCGTCACGGGGAATTCGAACCGCCGACCTTCTGATCGGCAAGTCCTAGGCTCTGTGGTTTAACCCACAGCGCCACCCGTGTCCTTGTCTCGATTGTAGTTACCCCTAAAAAATGTTTTCTTCTGTAGCCAGTGAAGAAGTTTTTTCCAAGCTTAGTTGAAAGTGGGGGAATTTTCCCATATTGCAATTAGATGTTGTTTTTTAAAAAGGCTTCCAGTGGCTACAATAGAATTCTTCAGTCTAGCCTGTTGGCTGTGGGGGCCTAGACTCTGCATATGCACCTATGGGCATGACACATACTCTAAGTAGGTTGGAGTGTGTGGAGACAACAAATCTGGAAACTTATGGAAACCCTCTTTTCACTGGTTCATCCCTCTGAATACATACATCCCTTGTGTTGCCACAAAAACAAACAAATCTCAGAGGACCCTGATGCATGTCTCCTCTTCTGCCTAGATGGGCCGTATCCGTACACACTGAAACTGTGCTTCTCGACTGCTCAGCATGCCTCGTAAATTTCGTTTGGCTCCTGCCAAGGAAGACTTCCTCCGTTACTCTTTTTGTGTGTGTGGGTTTTTTCAAAGTGCCCTGCATTCCTTTTTTTAAAAAAAGAAAGAAAAAGCTTAAGTAGAGGCTGCCTGCAGCTATGTCAGCTGGGAAGAAGAAGAAGCCCTGTGGAGTTCGGGCGACATTTTAAAACTATTGTACATGTGACTTGTTCCCCCCACCCCCCCAGTCTTACAATGTGCTGCCTGTGCAACTTGGCACACCTTAATAAAGCTGTTTGGAAAATACCTCTGGTGGTTGTCTATATTGGTGGTGTAGTGGGGCTCTTGAAAAAGTTTGCTTGAACTTTGCCAGGGATTTTTCAAGTACAGCGGAGGGATGTACATGGTTAGTATTGATGTGGGGCCTTGGTGTGTGGTTTTGTCCCCTTAACCTTTGATTTCATGGAAGGAGGCATAATGGAATTGTCAAGACTGACTGCTCAGAAATCAAAAACACTAACTAGAATAATTTACTTATTTCTGGATTTATAATCTGCACTTTCATGAAAAATAATAGCAATGTGGAATGCAGCATTTAAAAATAAAATCAACAGAAACATACAAAAAATAAATACTGCTTGGATTAATAAATAAAATACTGGTAAACAAGTACGAAATACTTACTTGTCTAAACATAAACCTTTTCAAAATAGGTCTGGCAAAAAACACTCTTCTCTCTTCAATCTTTTACCAGTAGGGAGTTCCACAGGACACACTTAATTCAAACGTGGACTCAGAATCTTCAATTTCTTCTTGTATATTCTGTTTTTGAGAATTTGATGTCTTAAGCAAAGACTACAGGAATTAAAAGTGCAATGGTAATGTGTGTTATCTGCTTGACTCCATATGGTGCTCTCCCAGAGGGCTCAACTGTTCTCTAGTCAAGGGCCAACCTTATTTACTTGGAAGTAGATTTCTCTTATGAGAGAGTGCATTTGACAGCATTGCAGCCTAAATGTACAGTGTCTGCTTTAAAAATTCAGTGGCTTCCAGTCATGAATGAAATGCCAAAAACTGCCATGGATGCTAAGAGGTGACCTCCACCTGCCTGCAATTAGCTTGTGTACCAGTTAAGTTTTCATACTCGCTCCAAAGTTGGAAAAACAGGTAATGTGGTGGTGTGACTGTGGTTCCTGATCTTACCTACCATAATAATAATTTAAGAACAGAAGCAACGCTTCAGTTTTCGTAATTGTGAAGAACCAATGTCTATCCAGCCTTGAGTTTAGTAATAATTGGCATAAATTTAACACACCCCTCCCAAAGCTTTTCCCCCAACCTCCGTTGCAGAGGCTTCTAACAGGGACGTTGAGCGAGAGATTCCTTCATTGCAGAGGAATGGCCATCTACTCACAGTTAAAAACTAGCAGTGATCTACCCCATTTTGGGTGGTTCAGGTCTACCTTGTTGAGAGGGAGAAGGAAGGCCAGTTTTTTTGGGGGGGGGGCAAAGTTGTTGAGCTTTGGGGAGAGCTGGTGATTTACTACAGACGTCCAGTGATCTACCGGTAGACCACGATCTACCTCAGGCATAGGCAAACTCGGCCCTCCAGCTGTTTTGGGATTAAAACCCCTATCATCCCAGACCACTGGTTCTCGTTAGCTAGGGATGATGGGAGTTGTAGTCCCAAAACATCTGGAGGGCCGAGTTTGCCTATGCCTGATCTCCCTTTTGGACGTGCCTGGACTAGATGATCTCCAGGGATCAACTGCTGAACTCCCTTTTCTGTGTTGTATTGAATATTATTTTGGTCACAGACCAGTTCCAGCCCACATACAATATCAAGGAAGTCATAAAACACGATAGAGATACATTTGAATTTGCAATTAGGTATAACAGGGACAAAACAGATATAGTTAAAAAATATATAAATTAAAACTTAGTTTTTCTGTGCTACTTGACTTCCAAGATGGGCCTTCGATTCTATGGCAAGGCAAACTTCAAGCGGCGCTTCCAGTTTGCCCTTTCCCACGTGCTCCTTCCGGCGCAGCAAGAAGGTGGAAAAAAGGGACGAACCGATTGGATATTGGGCGAATAGGCCCCGCCCCTTACTCTTGCAATATTCTTTGCGGAGCAGAGAGAGAGAGAGAGAGAGAAGAAGTGGGAGCGGCGGCGACGACGATTGGCTGGCTGGAGCGGAGGCGGAGCTAGATGAGGGGACCTTCTAGCCTTCCGACTCTGTGGTGCGGCCTCCAGCCTCCCCGCCCACCTTCGCCCTCCCGTCAGTCGCAGGAAGACATGGCGGCGTCTGCGGGAGCCGTTCTGAGGGGTCTCCTGCCCAGGCGTGAGTGGGGGGCGCCCCACTTCCTTGGAGGGGGGGGGTTCCTTCTCACCTGCCTTATTTCTCTCCTCTTTTTGCTCTCCTTGTGGAGGGAAGGCGTGTCTTTACCCTATTATTTTTATTTTATTTATTTATATTTTTATTTATTTTTTATAAAATATTTATTTTTTATTTTTTATTTTTTATTTGTATTTTTATTTATATATTTTATATATTTTATATATATATATATATATAATATATATTTTATATATATATTTATATATTATATATATATATATATAAATATATTTTACATATTTTATTTATATTTATTTAATTTTATATTTTATATTTATATTTATTCTTTTTATATCGTTTCTATTTTATTTTAATTTTAATTTTATTTTATTGCAGGGGCTCAAGGCAGCGAGCCTGCGGGTTAAAAACAAGAACCGCCTTAAAACATAGGGGGGTTTGGTGTGTATGTTTGAAAAATAATATTTGGGGGTGGGGTGGGGTTTAAGCACTAACAGGATTCAAAAACTACCTTTAGGGAAGCTTTTAATGTTTAACAGACCACTGTATTTTAATACTTGGTTGGAAGCTGCTCAGAGTGGCTGGGGAGACCCAGCCAGATGGGCGGGATATAAATTTATTATTATTATTATTATTATTATTATTATCTGCGTATATATAATCTGTTCAAGAATATAAGGATATATACCAATAAGAAATCACCGCTGCTTCCTTGGACTTAGACGGAAAAGAGAAATGGAGCGGATGGCACAACGGGTGGCACTGAACCCCAAAACTCTGTTGTTGTTTTTCGTTATTTATTCATTCGTTTATTTACTTACTTATTATCCACCACCTTTCCCCCCCTGTCAGAGACTCTCTTACCTTTCCTGTCGCCCTTCCCCTCTCCAAAGTAGGGCAAAGGTGACTCGACAGTAAATAAGGTCTCCTGTTTTTAAACGGCTTCCTGAGCCCAGGAAGAATTGTGAGGACACTTTGCTAGGGGGTTTCTCTCTCTTTTTTTTGTGGGTGCATTGGGGGCTTTAAAAAAAAAGAAAGAAAAATGAGTTTTATTTGAGTCACCCCTTTCCAGGCACTTTGAACCCTAAGCTGCTTTATTGCATTGTATTTCTATCCAGCCTTTTCCTTCAACTAGCTCAAGGTGGAGCCTACATTGTTTTCTCTCTCCTTCTTGCTCAATCCCCTTCATTTTATTTGACCCCCTTCTGAGTCTGCAGAGGGGTTTCCCCATTTGTTGTTGTTGTTGTTTAGTGGTGTCTGACTCTTCGTGACCCCCTG
Organism: Podarcis raffonei; assembly: GCF_027172205.1. NCBI lineage: Eukaryota > Metazoa > Chordata > Lepidosauria > Squamata > Lacertidae > Podarcis > Podarcis raffonei. The sequence goes on along the minus strand of NC_070609.1, from coordinate 6,797,138 downwards.
GACCAGAGCACGCCAGGCACTCCTGTCTTCCACTGCCTCCCGCAGTTTGGTCAAACTCATGTTCGTAGCTTCGAGAACACTGTCCAACCATCTTGTCCTCTGTCGTCCCCTTCTCCTTGTGCCCTCCATCTTTCCCAACATCAGGGTCTTTTCCAGGGACTCTTCTCTTTTCATGAGGTGGCCAAAGTCTTGGAGCCTCAGCTTCAGGATCTGTCCTTCCAGTCAGCACTCAGGGCTGATTTCCATAAGAATGGATAGGTTTGATCTTCTTGCAGTCCATGGGACTCTCAAGAATCAATCCAACACCATAATTCAAAAGCATCAATTCTTCGGCAGTCAGCCTTCTTTATTGTCCAGCTCTCACTTCCATACATCACTACTGGGAAAACCATAGCTTTTACTATACGGACCTTTGTTGGCAAGGTGATGTCTCTGCTTTTTAAGATGCTGTCTAAGTTTGTCATTGCTTTTCTCCCAAGAAGCAGGCGCCTTTTAATTTCGTGCCTGCTGTCACCATCTGCAGTGATCACGGAGCCCAAGAAAGTAAAATCTCTCACTGCCTCCATTTCTTCCCCTTTTATTTGCCAGGAGGTGATGGGACCAGTGGCCATGATCTTCTTTTTTTGATGTTGAGCTTCAGACCATATTTTGCGCTCTCCTCTGTCACCCTCAATAAAAGGTTCTTTAATACCTCCTCACTTTCTGCCATCAAGTTTGTGTCATCTGCATATCTGAGGTTGTTGATATTTCTTGGTTTCCCCATTAACAGTGCATTTTTGCCCCCAGACCTGCTGACCCGTCCTGCTCCCTGCCTCAGTTTAAGGACGATGTCGTCGCAACCGCCGGAGAAGCCCAAAGCCTTGGACACCTATGAAACCCTGAAGCTGGAGCGGGTGAAAGACAAGGTTTTGCACGTGGAGCTCAACCGGCCAGAGAAAAGGAATGCCATGAATGCTGCTTTCTGGAGGTAACAGGGATGTAATGGAAAAGATCGCAGGAGGGGGCATCTGTTTTCAGTATGCAACAATCTGAGTGTTTTGAAGATGGTAGATAAGACGCCAGCTACCTGCTTTTTAAGAGGCTTGGTAGGGGCAGAAGACCCAGCACCATTGCAACTTCTCATTGGCCCAGTACTTGCAGCCTAACACAGCAAGGCACATTCATTCAGCTGTTGGATAAGAAACTAAGGCATGTGACCTTGGACCATTTTCATCAGCAAGTGTTTTGTTTTGTTTTGTTTGATTGATTCTCCCCCATCCTCATCCCCAAGACAGCTTTAGAGCAATCTAAGCAACGAGACACGGGTGGCGCTGTGGGTTAAACCACAGAGCCGAGGACTTGCCGATCAGAAGGTTGGTGGTTCGAATCCCCGCAACGGGGTGAGCTCCTGTTGCTCGGTCCCTGCTCCTGGCAACCTAGCAGTTCGAAAGCACGTCAAAGTGCAAGTAGATAAATAGGTACCGCTCCGGCGGGAAGGTAAACGGCGTTTCCGTGCACTGCTCTGGTTCGCCAGAAGCGGCTTAGTCATGCTGGCCACATGACCCGGAAGCTGTACGCCGGCTCCCTCGGCCAATAAAGTGAGATGAGCACCACAACCCCAGAGTCGGCCACGACTGGACCTAACGGTCAGGGGTCCCTTTACCTTTAAGCAACGAGAACTTGGATTTGTCAGCAGCAAAAATCTTTTCAGTTATACAACCGGGCTGAATTCGTGCCAGTTTTTGAAGGCTAGGTGTGTAGGCTTGGGAGCACGGAAACAAATTGTCTGGGCAGTGGGGGCTGGTGGGGCGGGGCTCAGAATTTCTTTTATGGATAAGATGAAATGTCAGCTCTCTTGTCTCCAGGAAAGGAAGTGCCCAAGTGATACGTATTCTGAAAATTTTAATTTTTATTGGAAATTTTATTTACAACATAACATAAACCCCCCACCCCCCCAGTACAGAAATACAATAAACAAAACATACAACAATACAAGCAACCAAATAAAAGACTTCCTTTATCCTGGTTCTGGCCTCCTTATTTGCTTCTTATAAGAAAAATCGTAATAATTATTCATAAAGGAAACAGTGATAGGTATTCTCTTGATGCTCCCTCCCCCACCCCGGAAGCTGGTCCTTTTCACAACATCAGAAGATTCACTGGAGATTGCAGAGGAGGAAAAAGCCACAGAATAAACTCAGTGAGTGGCGTTGCTGATGGCTGCTTGTGCTGCCCCAGCGTAGGTCTAGCAGAAAATGAATGGGCCATTGTACTCCCTTCTCGAAAGTCGAAGCCCTGTACACAGTCATATGCGCTGTCGCCTCCATGTGGCGCCACGTGAAATTGTTTAGAAGACTTGTTAGGCAAGACATGCGTCAACCTGTTTCAGTCAAATGGCTTCCTCCCACTGCTAACAGGTGTTCTCCAGGTGGCAGGAGGTGTTCCCAAACTCACACTCTTTTTTTGTCTCTCCCCCTCCCCTCTTGTCCCAGGGAAATGGTGGAGTGCTTCAACAAGATTGCTCAGGACTCCGAGTGCCATGTGGTGGTGGTATCTGGTGCTGGGAAAATGTTCACCTCAGGTAGGTGAGGAGAGATACTGAGGACTAGAAATATGTTTCTCCTTCTTTAGGGTAGAAAGTTCCTGGGCTGTTGTAGAGGCTGGCTCCTGGGGGGGAAATTAACTCTTCTTAAAGTGGGGGACCCCTGGCTACTGGGCCCATCACCTCCTGGCAAATAGAAGGGGAAGAAATGGAGGCAGTGAGAGATTTTACTTTCTTGGGCTCCATGATCACTGCAGATGGTGACAGCAGTCACGAAATTAAAAGACGCCTGCTTCTTGGGAGAAAAGCAATGACAAACCTAGATAGCATCTTAAAAAGCAGAGACATCACCTTGCCAACAAAGGTCCGTATAGTTAAAGCTATGGTTTTCCCAGTAGTGATGTATGGAAGTGAGAGCTGGACCATAAAGAAGGCTGATCGCCAAAGAATGGATGCTTTTGAATTCTGGTGCTGGAGGAGACTCTTGAGAGTCCCATGGACTGCAAGAAGATCAAACCTCTCCATTCTGAAGGAAATCAGCCCTGAGTGCTCACTGGAAGGACAGATCGTGAAGCTGAGGCTCCAATACTTTGGCCACCTCAGGAGAAGAGAAGACTCCCTGGAAAAGACCCTGATGTTGGGAAAGATGGAGGGCACAAGGAGAAGGGGACGACAGAGGACGAGATGGTTGGACAGTGTTCTCGAAGCTACCAACATGAGTTTGACCAAACTGCGGGAGGCAGTGGAGGACAGGAGAGCCTGGCGTGCTCTGGTCCATGGGGTCACGAAGAGTCGGACACGACTAAACGACTAAACAATAACAAAGTGGGGCAGGGAACCTTTTCTTTCTGGAGGGCCTCATTCCCTTCCAGGTAACATTCTCAGGGCCACATGTCAGTGGTCGGTGGAGGCAGAGGGTAAAATGGGCTGGAGGGCAATTGTTGCAAACACTCACACACCCCTCTCCATCCTGACACACAAAAGGCATTGTCGGAGTGCAAGGATCCAATCCAGCCTGGCAAAAGTACTTGAGATGTAAAGTGTGTCCTTTTGTTTGTGCAGAGTCTGTTGTGTCTTGTGCGTGTGAAAGACGTACGTTTAAAAAAAACCACAAAAACAGTTTTTCTGACTGTTATGGGGAGCATTAAAACTGCACATGCATGAGTGTCTGTTGTGCAACCGTTTTGCACAGCGCAGAACGTGGAGGTATTTGGAACAAAACGTTGGGTACCTACAGACTGCCGCAATTTTAGGAGTTCAAGCGTATACTGTAACTTTAGCGTTGTGAATTTAAAGGAGTCCATCACCCTAGCTCAACAAATCCACTTTTAAAAAAGAAGACTTTTTGCCGTTTGGAAAGTGGCCAGGAAATGCGTTCAAAAGCATGGGACATGCTTTCCAAGTGTTGGTGCTGAACTTTAAAGCCCTAAACAGCCTCGGTCCTGTATACCTGAAGGAGCGTCTCCACCCCATCATTCAGCCTGGACAATGAGATCCAGCACCGAGGGCCTTCTGGCAGTTTCCTCATTGCGAGAAGTGATGTTACAGGGAACCAGACAGAGGGCCTTCTTGGTAGTGGCGCCCGCCCTGTGGAACGCCCTCCCTTCAGATGTGAAAGAAATAAGTAGCTATCTTATCTTTAAAAGACATCTGAAGGCAGCCCTGTTTAGGGAAGTTTTTAATATTTAATGCTGTATTGTTTTTAACACTCGATTGGGAGCTGCCCAGAGTGGCATTATTATTATTATTATTATTATTATTATTATTATTATTATTATTATTATTTATTACAAGAGACTGATTAATGGGTAAACACCACGTAAGCAAGAGAGGATGAGCGCTTATTGTCTCATAACCTGTCCCATATACAAAAGGATGCTCAGTAAAGCTTAGGCAGCCTAACCACTGCGTAAGTTTTGTGCAAGCGAATCAGGATAAACAAACCGGTTTTCTGAAGAAGCCGGGAAGTTTCTTTTGAGCAAAGCAGCGGCACAGAATTGAGACGGCGTGTCACTTATTTGGGAGTAATGTGGACCGTCCTGGTTCTCCCATGCTCTCGCCCGGCAGGTATTGACTTGATGGAAATGGGCAGCACATTTCTGATGATACCAGGAGACGACACAGCCCGCAAGGCTTGGAACATCCGCCAGAAGATCCGGGAGTATCAAGAAACCTTCACGGTCTTGGAGAAGGTGAGTGGGCTGATCCTGCAGGTTGCCCCACCCTTGGATGAGAAACCATCTCCATCCACGGCTAACCGTTCCTTTGTCTTTTAGTGCCCTAAGCCCGTAATTGTTGCCGTCCACGGGGGCTGCATTGGAGGAGGTGAGTCTGCAACACTTGCGTCATAAATAGCCTGAAACCCCCCTCTTCCCCGCTTCCACCATTCCCCCTCACAACTGCAGTAGTTTTGTGGATGTTGCAAGTTGCAACAGGTAACCGTGGGCCAAATCTGGCATTTCAGCAGCGGCTTTTATTTCTTTTTCTTTATTATGTATTTTGATCTTGGTTTTTTTTTTTTCATTAGTTTTTATTAAATACAGTGGTACCTCGGGTTACATACACTTCAGGTTACAGACTCCGCTAACCCAGAAATAGTGCTTCAGGTTAAAGAACTTTGCTTCAGGATGAGAACAGAAATCGTGCTCCAGCGGCGCTGCAACAGCGAGAGGCCCCATTAGCTAAAGTGATGCTTCAGGTTAAGAACAGTTTCAGGTTAAGAACGGACCTCCAATTTGAATACCTATGACTACACCTTTTTAACAATGTTTTCCCACCTCTCTCCTCCCCCTACTTCCCACCACTATCCGTCTTATCGCTTAAATATTCATTCCAGATCTCTTCATATTCATCCATTCTTAATTTGCTTCGACATGCAATTCGTTCGTATGTAGCTAATCTGTCCATATTATCAATCCATGTGCTCAATGGAATCTTTTTGCAGCTCTTCCAATTCATCAAGACAAGTTTTTTTGCTTCTAATTTGTGTCTTTTAAACTCCCTCTGCTATCCCAACTGCAGGGGGCAGTGTTGTAACGTTTATTATTTTTAAATATAAATATATTTTTAAAAACCATTCTGAAAAGCACTTGATCCACACTTCAGCTACATAATCAACTTTCCTTTCTCTTAAATGGGTGTAAACTGAAGGCACCCGAGGATGTCACACAGCTGAAGCGAATCAGGTCTGCACCTGGTTGCAGGTTCCCAGACATATTAAATATATAATGTTTAAAACATATAACGCAGGCTTTCCTGGACTCTCAGCCCTATTTTTTTAATTTCTTTTGGTGCATGTGTTCCTTGCTCAGTTTTACATAAATAGTTTTCCTCGGTTTTACGAAGTTCTGCTGAGTATTATTGCAGCACACTTATATACTGGTATTTAACGAAACATGTATACCGCTTGACTGTAATAAAAAAAACCCACACCAAGTGGTTTGCATAGTGTATCACGTTATCAGTACGTTGCTGACTTTTTCTAATACAGTGGTACCTCGGGTTACATACGCTTCAGGTTACAGACGCTTCAGGTTACAGACTCCGCTAACCCAGAAATAGTACCTCGGGTTAAGAACTTTGCTTCAGGATGAGAACAGAAATCGTGCTCCAGCGGCACAACGGCAGCGTGAGGCCCCATTAGCTAAAGTGGTGCTTCAGGTTAAGAACAGTTTCAGGTTAAGAACGGACCTCCGGAACGAATTAAGTTCTTAACCCGAGGCACCACTGTACTTCAACTATTTATTTGTGCTTTTATCTAGTGCTTTTATCTTGTGAACTGCCCTGAGATCTTTGGATGAAGGGCAGTAAAAAAATCTAATAAAAATTAAAATAAAATTTTGTTTTTTGCATTCAGCGTGCTTTATGTGAACCATTTAGATTCGCTGCCGTATTAATCAGCATGTAAACTATACAGTGGTACCTCTGGATGCAAACGGGATCCGTTCCGGAGCCCCGTTCGCATCCTGAAGCGAACGTAAGATGCGACTGCACAGGTCGCGTTTCGTCGCTTCCGCGCATGCGCGTGACATCATTTTGAGCGCATGCACGAGCAGCGAAACCCGGAAGTAATGTGCTCTGCACCGCGGAGCGCAACCTGAAAATGCTTATCCTGAAGTGTATTCATCCCGAGGTAAAGGTAAAGGGACCCCTTACCATTAGGTCCAGTCGTGGCCGACTCTGGGGTTGTGGCGCTCATCTCGCTTTATTGGCCAAGGGACCTGGAGTACAGCTTCCGGGTCCTGTGGCCAGCATGACTAAGCCGCTTCTGGCGAACCAGAGCAGCGCACGGAAACGCCGTTTACCTTCCCGCCAGAGTGGTACCTATTTATCTACTTGCACTTTGACGTGCTTTCGAACTGCTAGGTTGGCAGGAGCAGGGACCAAGCAATGGGAGCTCACCCCGTCGTGGGGATTCGAACCGCCGACCTTCTGATCAGCAAGTCCTAGGCTCTGTGGTTTAACCCACAGCGCCACCCGCATACCTCATCCTGAGGTATGACTGTATAAATCTTCTGGCCCTAGATCTGGAAACGTGCTGAATGTTCAGCTGCTGAGCATCCTTCTATTGGGACGTGAACAGCATTGTTTATCTGTTCTTGTTCCCTCTGCAGGTATGAATCTCATCTCCGCCTGTGATATCCGCTACTGTACTCAAGATGCCTGGTTCCAGGTTAAGGTGTGTTGTGAGAGCTCCTATCACTTTTCTTTCCCAGGAAACCTGCCTGGCTTGGTAGTCTTGCTCCAAGCCCCTTAGGAACAGAGGAAGGTTCCTTACACCAAGTCATATCCTTGGTCTGTCTAACTCATTATTAACTACAGTGACTGACAGCAGCAGAAGCTCTCCAGGATTCCAGACAAGGGACATTCAGGAAAATTCAGGAGAAACATAAGAAAATGTTTCAGTGCATAGTTACATACCCTCCAACATTTCTCCAGTGAAAAGGGGGGCATCCTATTGCGTGGCAAGTCCCGCCTCCCCCCTTGGAAAATAAAGACACCTTAAATACTGTGTCCTATTTAAGGTTAATGGGCGGAAAAGGCCACAACTTTATTGATTGCAGGAATTGAGCAGTATTGGCTTAGGCATTGGTCCTATCGACTAACCGGCTTCAGCCTGATTGCATGAAGGCCGGCAAGGGTTAACCACCAGTAGGGGGAGTCCTGCTGATGTACATCAACTAGGATCTCCCCCGGGGTCACCACTCGGGGGCGTGCCTTGGGCCCACACCTCCATAGGCTTTGGACAGGGCAACGCCCCCCGGAATCCTTTGCCGGACTACCCTTCAATATGCGGGGCAGGTGATGGCGCTTCCTTCCCCCCCTCTCATTCCTCCCCCCCCCCATCCAGAGCAGCTGGAACGAAGCAGAGAGGGAGGTCCTCGGTCGTGCCGGCCCTAAATAGCCCGGGCCACGCCTCCCTGGCCAGCCGATTGGCTGGACAGGGAGATGACGCGCCCGAGGATTCCCTCGTTCTCGCAGGGACTGTGAGTCAGCCCCCGCATGCGTGGGGAGGGGGTGAGCCCGCAACCCCACCTCCTTTCCAGCTTGGAAGTGGCGTTCCATAACAACAACAGCACTAATAATAATTTTATTATTTATACCCCAACCCCCTGACTTGGTTGCCCCAGCCACTCTGGGCGGCTTCCAACATATCTAGAAGCCTAATAAAAACATTTAAAAACTTCCCTGAACAAGGGCTGCGAGGATCAGATAACTTCATGCCCTTCAACATTTCTCCAATGAAAACAGGAACATCCTACAGAAAAGCGGGACATTCTGGGATCAAATCAGAAACTGGGACAGCTTCTGTAAATCCAGGACTGTCCCTGGAAAATAGGGAAACTTGGAGGGTCTGAATGGTTGCCTTCAGTTGTCTTTTGAAGGTTTGTATAGTTACTTGTCTTGGGGGGAGGGTCACATAACTCCAGACCCTCGCGACATTTCTCCAACAAAAACAGGGATGTCTCGCCATACCCTCCCAACATTTCTTGGGTGAAAATAGGGACGTCTTAAGGAAAAACAGGGGAGGCGGGTGGCGCTGTGGGTTAAACCACAGAGCTAGGACTTGCTGATCAGAAGGTCGGTGGTTCGAATCCCCGTAACGGGGTGAGCTCCCATTTCTCGGTCCCTGCTCCTGCCAACCTAGCTGTTCGAAAGCAAGTAGATAAATAGGTACCGCTCCAGCGGGAAGGTAAACGGCGTTTCCGTGCGCTGCTCTGGTTCACCAGAGGTGGCTTAGTCCTGCTGGCCACATGACCCAGAAGCTGTACGCCGGCTCCCTCGGCCAATAAAGCGAGATGAGCGCTGAACCCCCAGAGTTGGCCGCGACTGGACCTAACGGTCAGGGGGTCCCTTTACCTTTTTTTAAGGAAAAGCAGGACATTCCAGGATCAAATCAGTAACCGGGATGGCTTTTGTAAATTCAAGACTGTCCCTGGAAAGCAAGAACACTGGGAGAGTATGTAGGGTTTTTGTTTTGTTTTGTTTTTTTTGCAACTTAAATATATGTTTATTAAATATTTCTTAGTGTACAATTAAACTCTGAAACTCGCTACTGCAGAAAGCAATTATGGCCACCGTATTGGATAGCTTTTAAAAGAAGACAGCCACCAACCACGATGGCTATGCTCTGCCTCTGGCCGGAGGCAGGAACGCTTCTGAATATCAGTTGCTGGAAACCGCAGACGGAGAGAGGTCTCCGCTGCTTGTGTCCTGCTTGCAGGTTATATAATAATAATAATTTATTATTTATACCTCGCCCATCTGACTGGGTCTCCCCAGCCACTCTGGGCGGCTTCCAACCAAATATCAAAAACAATACAGAGTCAGACATTAAAAACTTCCCTAAACAGGTGTCTTTTAAAAGTAAAATAGTTGTTTATTGCCTTGACATCTGCTGGGAGGGCAGGTGCCACTACCGAGAAAGCCCTCTGCCTGGTTCCCTGTAGCCTCACTTCTCGCAACAAGGGAACCGCCAGAAGGCCCTTGGTGCTGGACCTCAGTGTCCGGGCTGAACGATGGGGGTGGAGATGCTCCTTCAGGTATACAGGACATCTGGTTGGCCACCGTGAGAAGGGGATGCTGGTTCCATGGGCCAATGGCCTGATCATTTTACGTTCTTAACATGCTCTGCCAGGAAGGTGTCAAAGGATGGAACCTTCTGCGCTACCCCCCGAGCTACAGCCCTTCCCTTTATCTCTGTCCAAAGTGCTTTGACCTTTTCCTTCTGTGTCACGGGATACCTGAACCCATCTCTCCTCCTCCCTCCAGGAAGTGGACGTTGGTTTGGCAGCCGACGTCGGCGTTCTGCAACGGCTACCTCATATCGTCGGAAATCGGAGGT